>NC_135763.1:5858160-6080660 GCF_052425735.1 Oculina patagonica
GGGCCATTTGTGACCCTGATTACGCGAGCATTACCCGCTGTCTAGTCAATGCCAATAAAAGTCCCTCCTAATTCACATGTTACGCATTTGCTGAGAATGAAGGGCTTTTGATCCTCAGTAATAATTATCATAGGTAAAGGTAAAGGTAAACTTTATTTATTCAGGGTGGCCCATTGAGCACAATGGCTGGTATCCAGAGGGGCCCTGCTAAGTACAATTTCTAAAAAATAGAGGATAATACATGGTTGCGCGGAGATATGAAATTTATCTTCGAGTGTTCAAATCGATAGCTCACGAGTAAGCGCAGCGAACGAGTGAGATATCGGATTTGAACACGAGAAGATGAATTTCATATCACCAAGCAACCACGTATTATTCTGTTTATTATATAAACCTACTAATTACGATGTTTTTGACGATTTTTCGAAGATTTCCGACCATTTTCCGAAGATTTCCGAAAATTTTCAAAATGTTTTTCGAAGGTTGTACGAATGATTCCGAACATTTCCGAATGCAAGGCTGATTGTCCGAACAAAATTGCATTTGTTTATCGTTTTACTCTATATTGCTGATCCTGATCTACGCCAAGATCCGGCTTCACTTCGCTGCTGTTAAAATTTGTACAAGTGGGCCTTGCATTATTTTGGTACCGTTAACAAGAAACCCCTCAGACGTTCTTTCACTGGGCAACATAGTGGCGCATTTTCTTAGGTGTAAAGTTCTACTTCTTTAGGTTATTTTCTATAACTGGTCTCTTGTAACCCTTCCTCTATTGACTCTATTGCTTATAACTGACTTTCTTTATGCACGTCTAATACGTATGCGCTTGGAAGTGCTTTCGACCTTTTCGGACCTCTTCGAGATTTAGCAGTGGTAGTCGTATGGTTGCTGTAATGTTCTTTAGAATGTTCCAGATTTCCTGTAAGAGATCCGAAGCACTCGAATGCTCTTCGTAAATAATCGCGCGAGACCGAAAAATAGTCCACCTTAACAAAAAAAAAGTCTGTAAAATTAAGGTGAGGTAAAACTAACTGCTTTCTGTCAAAATTAGAACCGACAGCTGAGAAATAGGTAAGATGTTAACCGATAGATAAGAAATGGCTCAAATCTTAACTGATAGCTGATATCAACACCTCACCCTACCCTTAAGTTGAATTTTTACCTGGCACATAAATTAATAAAATGTCGTTTCTTTCTTTTAGCAAAGTTTGGAAAGATCTTGTTAACGATGTGCAAGTGGATATATTTATCGCTGCTTGTGATGGTCTTATCAGTGTGGAAACTTAAAGGTAAGATGTTAGATGATAAAATCATTTGAGACGAAAACATTTCTGCGGCATGAAAAACTTATAATTGCCATGACATGTATAAACATGGCAATATTTTGTTTACAGTAAAAAGTAGATGCAGTAGGTAAAAATCGGACGAACATCGTAAAACGCTGGTTATACCTCTCTGGGCTTAGAATTTCGTCAGGGGTTTTGGCTTGGCTGTTTACAGTTGAGTTTATTTCAAAAAGGGGTTTTCAGTAACGTCATATAAAACCGTTTCGCTAACATGCAGCGTTTTAAAGTATCTCATGAACGATGTATTGCAAAAGCCACTCTGATGAAAAGATTTAATTGATGTCCACTTTGTTTGCAAACTTGTTTATTGTCCATTTTACATTGAACTGCAATGTTCTATGAGGACGTTACTGGGTTGACATGGACATTTTGAATGGAAGGTAGATTATATCCAGTGGGACTAATAATCGGAATAGGGCGGGTATAACCGACATTGACGGATTAAACATTTAAAAGTCGGTTTTATAATTTAGATAGGCTTTCACATGTCTAGCATTAAGAAAAATTGTCTACTTGGCGTAGGTTTGGATTTTTCCGCTGTGATAAGATGTATGTTAAACATTGCAATCGGATTGAACCAACGACCTTGGTTCCAAAATATATGTTTTGTCACAAGAAGTAATCTGGAAAAATTAATCTTTTACTTCTTAACAAAAAGTCCGTTAGTTTTGTGTCGAATTATATTTGCTTTTTGAAACAGCATGAACAATATCACGTATCTCATAACAGTTTGACAGTTTTTATGTTACAAGGTTGCTATTTCATTTTAAATTATAACCACATATCTGACATTATCGCATTCTAAATTACAGTTGTGTATTGCACACGATGCGACTTTGACTTAGATGTCGCCAGAAGGACCATTCACTTCGATTCATTATCGGGGAAGGATTGGGAGTTCTGTGTATACTCACGTTGCAGCTGTGTTATCACGGCCTTACCGGAACATCATATCCGGTTGCACTTTAATACTTTCCATCTAGCGGACTTTTATTACAGTAATTATAAACTTTGGTTAATACAAGACTGGCTGTCTATACATGATGGTAATACAACACACCAGAATACGTTATTGGGCAGTTTTACCGGAACAAAGCAATCATTCACAGTGCAGTCAAGTGGCCGTTTTATGATGATCCAGTTGGAAAGGGATGGCTGGTCTCGCACTATCTTCAAAGCCTCTTACAATTACAGTACAACAAAAGGTAAGCAGTTTTTATCGTCGTACAGAGGGTTTATTTCAGAGGTTGAAACTGTTACATTCCGACACTTATCAATTTAACCGTCAGACGGACGTTTGAACATCTTTGAGAGAAGCTTTAGTTGACGAACCTTATATTTTACACAGTTACTTTTTTATCCTTTAACAAACGCTCTGCACAAGGATCGGTAGAAAAGACGGAAATTTCTAAGAATAAGCGAGGTAAAGTTGGAGACAATTTGGATAGTATAATGTGATAGGGAGGGAGAATAAATTATTTTTTGTTACTTTTAACTTTATTTATTTCCTGTTATCTTCATTGAAGTCATCGGCTTCTTAGTAAAATTCTGCTACTTTACTAATGCAAATGCTGTAATCTGATTGGCTCGGCTACTGTACAGTACAGGGGCGGATCCAGGGGGAGTGTATTGTGTGGCTAGCCACTCTCGATCCAGCAAAAACTAAAATAAATACAATGAAAAGGAAGTAAGGACAATGACACTTAGTAACGTGTAAAATTGTTGATATTGTTAGCTCAGACAAAGTTAAAATATTTGCTAACATCCACTTCTTCCATAACAAGCCTGGGGCTAAAATAAAATAATAAACAAATATTTGTAAACAGCCACCCCCTTCGAAAAATCCTGATCCGCCCCTGTACTATCAGCCATTGGTATGCAGTGGCTGAAAGTCGTCAAGAGAATGGCGACATTTTCTTGTTTCTCGTAAGTTTTGATAGAACGTCTAAAAATAGAATTGGTAAAGACTACAAGAAGGAAATTTACAGTCAAAACGTCAACATTTACCAAAGAAACGGATTAGTTTCAAACCACAATTCAGTCCGCGAACGATTTCATTAAAGCGTGAAGTTCAATGTTACTTCATATGTAGAAAAATAACTGCATGTGTCATTAGAAATTGTTATCTGAAGGGAAATGAGTTAGAAACAATTAGGTTATTCTCTCTTAATTCTATTTAAACAATAGAGTGTTTTTGTCGAGGAACTATAGCTATCGGCTGATAGTTGCCCCGAGGAAATTTCATGTTCTTAAAACAAATATTAACCTGAGAAGCGAAGCTTCGAGGGCTAATATGCTAGTTTTAAGAAAATTAAATTTCCAAGGGGAAACTACATGTATCACGCCGATAGTTCCGAGACTGAAACACTCTATCGTTTTTATTGTTCACCACTAAATTTTCTTCCGCGCACCCATTCAAAAACGAGCATCGTGCATTATTTTTTAATTTTCAGGATAAAAACTTCAATTGAAAGCCGAAATTTAACAAACGAAACAAAACCAGACAAGAAACCCACGAAATGCAGTGAATTTGGTTGGGTAGTTTGTTTGTAGGCACGCTTGTTTAAAAAAAAACTTTCACGGGCGGGCACTATGAAGCAGTAGTGGCGCAGTGGCGAGAATGCTTGCCTCCAACCGATATCTCCTGGGTTCGATTCCCAGACGCGGCGTCATATGTGTGTTGAGTTTGTTGTTGGTTCTCGTCATTGCTTCCCGTTATCCTGATTCTGGAAGCCGGTGCACCAAGAGTGCTTAGAGGAGTGCAAGAAAACGAAGAAAAGCACCCGTTCGAAGGTGGGACACACCTTTCTATTGTATGACGAAAAGAGTCCAGAAACATTTCACGATCCGTTGTAGATCATGGAGAGAGCAGTAACCATATGGGTTTCTCGTCCTGTCTGGCAATACCCGAACGGAGAATGTTTCGGCCTCATTTAGGACGCGGATCGCGTAGACGCCGTTGGTATAGGAAGGACGAAGAAAAAATACAAGATAACATGTTTGTTGTTACGATCCCATACAAATATTTTGTAATATTAAACATAAACGTTAAACATTATTATGCTTTAAACGGCAGAGGAAGTCGAGCGACACCTTTCCTTCTGGGTAGAAGAAGGAGAAGGCTGGTTCAGAGATATCTACAATATGAAAATCAGTAGAACAGAAACTGTCTATCTAGGATACTATCAAAAAGACGATGTACTGGAGTACGGATGGTTTAAGAGAGGTGTTAAAAAAGCCATTTATATCTGAACTCACAAAACTTTCCTAAATGCGGACAGAGGCAGATATTAATTACCGCCCGTATGTAACAGCGTTCTGGAAAGCGGACCGAATCGAATTCAGCGGTGAACTGAGTCGAACTAAAAAAATCAGACCGGCTTGATAGATTTGCTCTGCAGGTAGGGTTTAAAATCAGCCCTAGCAAGACAGAAGGTTTGCTTGTGAACATTACAGCACCATTGCCAATCAAGATTGGACAGCTGCACCTTGCGATGACTAAATTCTTCATCTATTTGGAAATTACAGTCTGCAGTAGAGAGGGAACCGACCTGGAAAAGCGACTGATGATTAGTAAAGCTGAGGAACGGAGCCTCCACAAAATTGCGACCTTTGTGGAGGAGCTTTAATAATAATAATAATAATAATAATAATAATAATAATAATAATAATAATAATAATAACGGCTTTATTGGAAGAGCTTCCACAGAGTGGCTCTTCGTCTTCCAAATAAACTAAATTTACAAAGAGTTATTCAAATATATAAAAGATTATTATTTACAATATTTACAATAAAAAATAAAAACTATGAAATCTGAAACTTCTCATAAAATTACACGAATACTATAAAAATGGATCACTAAAAAGTCATTCGATTTGTAAAAAGAAAAAAATAAAACTGAGGGAAAAATTAACCTATGCGAGTCAAGCCCAAGGCACAAGCATAAATATCTACCAAGCTTGTGAACTCTCCGCGCTACCGTCTTTGGATCTGATTGTTGAAAAACGATTATGTACGATCTAAAAAAGCTTAAGGTTAAAAAGAAAACCATCGCCATATTTAACAAATAAATATCCCGCCTGAGCTCTCGGTACAAGATTATAAATGTTTCTCCGCGAGGGAAGGAGGGCTACATTCCTATACCTTTGATATCTGTTTAATGGTCTTTCGTTTCTTTCATATGTCACGATTTACTTGCAGAAATACCAAAAATAATTGTTCCATCGCCAGTTGTGAGGACAGTACCAGGTCATTTCGTGTGGTGTTCTGCTGAGGGGTTTCCACCCATTAACATGACGTTGCTTCGGAACTCTACATCTTTGGCTAATGGAATTGGAATGGTAAGGAAAAAAGCAGACAAGAAAGACAACTACACCTGTTTTGCTAGGAATGAGGCTGGCACTGACTCTAAAGAGTTCCCAGTAACATTTGTGGGTGAGTCTCTCCCTTTGCTTAGAAGTCATACCTAAAATTTACAGACGTGAGCTCCTTCCTTTGATGATACAAATTTATAAATAGTGTGCTATTGTGCACTGTACGGTAGGGTGCGGTTAGTGTGATGCAGTGTAGTGTGTTGATCGGTGTGATGCGGTGTGCTGTAGAGTGCTGCACGTGTGCGGTGAGATGCGGTACGGTGTGGTGTGGTGTGGTGCAGTTTGGGGTAGTGTGGCTCGGTGTGGTGTGGTGTGCTTCGGTGTGGTGTGATGTGATGTGGTATGGTTTTTTGTGTTGCGGGATGGTGCGGTGCGTTGCGGTGCGGTGTGTCATGAGTTGTGGTGCGGTGCGGTACGGTGAGTGTCGTGCATGTGGAATGGTGTGCTATGGTTGTTGTGGTTTGGTGTGCTGCGGAACCTTGTGGCGCAGTGTGGTGTGGTGAGGTGTGTTGTGGTGTGGTGTACTGTGCAGCGCAACGGGCGTGGTGAGGTGCGGCAGGTAAAGGCGTAGTGGAGTGTGGTGCGGTGTGGAATTGTTTGCCGCGGTACGGTGCAGTGTGGTGAGTGTGTGCGTGTGGGGTTGGGTGCGATGTCGTTCAATATGGTTCGGCTCGGCCGTTTGTGGTTTAGCGTGTTGTAACGCAGTGTGGTGTGGTGTGCGGTAGTTTCTATGAAGGAATTTAAAAATATGCCAAGTGTGCACAATGGCTATAATGTTGTAATGCACGCGACTGAAACAAACTGATATATTTTTGTTACACAGGCTCAATATCATTTTAACATTGCCTTGTTTTTTTAGGCGATAGTAACCCTCATTATTTTTAAGCAGAGAATCCACTTTAATCCGAATGCTAGCGCCGTTATATATGGATGTTTTTCAGGTTGCGAGAATGCTTGCTCTGGCGATGGCAGCGTTGATGAAAAAGACCAAGTTAACAATGACTTTAGTTGCACGAATATCGGCTCAACGATTGACCTATTCAATTGCCTTCCGACAACAGCGACAAAGTTGTAAGATTTTGCTATTCTTTATAATATGTTTTCCTCTGTTTCGGTGTCTGTCTGTTTGTCTCTGTTTGTTTCTGCCTACAAAAACTTCTTTTAAAGCCAGTTTATACGAGCAATTTTTATGTGACAAAATTATTTGCTCGTGTAGACGAGGAAAGTTGGCCAATTTTTATGTGACAAATATATTTGCTGAGAAGCTGGCGTGTTAGCTTTTATGTGACAAACAAAAGCAGTCACATACGAAAAATTGCTCAGGGTAGACGACTCGTCACATAAAATGTGGCAAATATTGCGTTAGCACATATTTGGTGAAAACTAACCGCAAGAAAACCGGAGTGAAAGCTAACCGCAAGCAAACCGGAGTTAAAGCTACGGCAAGCAAACCGGAGTGAGCTAATCGCAAGCAAACCGGAGTGAAAGCTAACCTCAAGCCAACCGGAGAGTAAGTTTGAGTCCCGAGCTCGAGACCTGAGCTCGAGTCCTGAGCTCGAGTTCTGGCTCGGTATTTAGGCATCGTCTTTTATTAGAAATTTATACGAACTTACACTAAGGTTTCTGAAAAGAAGGGGGCCATTATATGACTCAAAGGGGGAAATGAATTTTAAAGAACGGTCGATTATTAATGGCAATACGGTTAAAATGGTGTAGGATTGTAAATGTGAACTTAACGTAGGATACTAAATTAAATCTCTCTTATGCTCATTTTCAAATGGAAACAGGTCCTTACAAAGGAATAAGATCAGAAACCTTCCCACGGGCGCATTTCGTCATATGGCTGCGCTAAAAGTTCTGTAAGTTTATATAGATTAAGTCATATAAAGAGCGACGTATGGAAAACGCGCAGCGAACGAGTGACGAATTTTTGCAGCGAGGGAATGAAATTAACTTATTTTAATCATACATAACTAGAAATAAACCATTGTAAATCTTTAAGGTGGTAGACTGGAGTTTAACAGGTCCATTTTGGATGGAAATTTCTCCAAATCAAGAAACCTGGCTAAAGTAAAAATATTTCAGGCTAAGTCAATAAAAGTTAAGCTTCAGAAAAATTGATGTCCGAGGTGACAATTTTGACACCTCACCTGAATTTGGGGCTCATAAAAAAGTTTTTTTTCGTTTTACGGCTTCGCAATTATAAGAAAGTCAAAAAGAAATGCAGGAGTCTATTTCCCTATAGAAAAAGAAAAAAACGTACGGGAGCCCGGAGCGGAATGCTGCTTCTTTCTTCAGATATCGAGTTAAAAAGAAAAAAAAAACACGTGCTAAAGATTTACGTGGCGCTCACATCTCGAAGAAAACTCCTTTCGCCGGCCCCGGGCCCCAGGGGGGGTACTCCGACTTGTAAATGACGGGGATGATCGAATGAAGGCAAAACTCAGGACCCAAAAAAATCCCTAAGTCTTCCGACATTACCCAAAAAAAATCCCTGGCCCAAAAATAACCCCCCAAAAAAATCCCTTGTCAAATTACCCCTAAATTGCCAGGAGGGGCAATAACGCTCGAGTTTGATTATTCATCATACCATAAATACACCAAGGCCACTTTAGTTTGTTTTTAATACCCAAAAAAATCCCCTATTTGAATCAAGTCACCCAAAAAAATACTTGCCAAATCTTCCAACCCAAAAAAATCCCGCAATCGAAAATTTTAAACCCAAAAAAAATCCTTCGATCATCCCCGTCATTTACAAGCCGGAGTACCCCCCTGGGCCCCGGGCTCCCGTGAAAAGTTTATTTTACACCACAACAACAAACCACGCAAATTTCATCCAGATACGATAAATGTACATCTTTATTCTGAAAATACCTTTTAGTGCGGTCGGTGTAGATCCTTAAATTGTGGTAGTTTCTCGCCGATATCGCATCACAAGATCGTATTTATCGGGCGCCATTTTGAAATCTTCTTAGAAAACCGCTGTTCGAAGTGTTTGTGGCAACACATGACCGATTATAGCGCGAAGAATGCCGAACATCTACGATCTTCTTTGTCCCTTGACGAAGTTTAACATAGCGACGTAAACAATTACGTAATGCATAGCAACGATGTGAAATTGAGACCTCGGCTAATAAGCACAGCGGAAGATAGGAATCTCATGCTGTGCGGCAAATTCTTGCGGTGTTGTATAAATGTTATGTCACGAGTCCCAGAAACGAAATAAACCACGATATAGTTATAAATGGAGCCAAAACACCAAGGAACCACACAAAGGACATAAGTTAAGTTTATTTCTGCCATCAACTTTTAATTCAAGACGCGTAAATTGCTTTGAACGACTGATTTCGGCTTATAGTTGATATTTCACAACGATCGATAGTGTAACACAATGCCGCTTTGTAAATCACGTTCGTGCGATATAATCATCGTCATTTAGCTTCTTTTGTAGAATATATTGCAGACTCTTTCACAGGAAAGGTACAGCAGACCTGAACTTGCGTCTTCCAAGTTGTAGCAAAGCTTTTCAACGGCACAACCAGACTCAAATCAACTTTTGGTATGTGTCACACAATAAATTCGATATGGCGGCGCAAAGTGCCGGCCTAGCGACCGACTTTAAGCTTTAATTATTCCACACATAGCCAGAATGGAGCGCTTATCTCTTGGGATTGTAAATAAATCTATGTTATCTTTCAAATCTTTGAATGTGGCTGCCCCTCGAACGTCGCACTTGATTCGTCCAAGAGGAGTTTCGACAAACAAAAATAAACACCGTTGTTATTCGCAGGAACCACTTTATTCCCGAGATAACAACTTAGTACGCCTAACCAAGGCGGATAGCTCGAGGATTACACGGATTTAACTTCAACTACACGAATCACACTTGTGATACGAAAACATGGCGACTAGCAAGAAAGGCGCGGCTACTTAGCAACATAGGCGGTCACCAAGGCGAATTGGTGACCTCCGCTGACCTTACTACTGTGGAGCTGTATCAAGAAGCTGTAGTAACATTGAATGTTTTGATATGTTTAATTTTCGAGCCAAACTCCATTCTACCACCTTAAGCGATATTTCAATTTATAATCAGTCATAAAAGGCAGCGCGAACAAAACAAAGCTGCAAAATGCACATTGATTTTCTTTACATAACATTGTAAAACGGCTAAAAATCGAAACTTAACAGAAAAAAATAGAAGATTTATTTAAATAAACACACTGATGCATAACAAGGAAACTTCGCAACAAAGGAAATCAAATAAATACGCTGGCGACTACTTTTGAACAAAACTATGATAGCACAAGGTCAAGGAGCCATTACGACCTAATTCAGAAACATTAAAATATGCAATTTATCTTACCATGGTGCTCGAATATCCTTTGAAAGCCTGCAGATGTGTTGTAAGTTCCGAAGAACTAAAAATGAACGAGGGAACTTAAAATATCAGTGAAATCTACACAAATTAACTAACCAAAATGTCACAAAGAATACCAAGTATCTGAATATGCCTGCAAAATGTCTACAATTTATTGCAATAAATCATCTAATTATTTTACTAGCTCCGTGAGCGGTCAAGATGAAACGAATCCCGTGTTCTGATTGGGTCCCCGAGCGGTCAAGATGGAGCCATCTTGACCGCTCGGGATCGCCCGCTGTGTTCCCGCAAGCGAAAAAACTTTTCAGTTCCGTCGTCGCTACTTCAAAAAGCTTTTCAGTCGTAAATGTGAGCAATGAAAGTATTTTCCGAAACAACACAAGTATTCTCTGTCTGTTTCTAGCGAAATGGAGTCCGATAACAAAGAAATAGGTATTGAAGTGAAATAATGAGAACAAACAAATTAATCAACAAATGCTAACGAGTTTCGTGAACTTTATTTGCCACAACAACCACCTAATACAAAAATTAAAACGCAAAGCGACTTGAAGACATGTTATCGGTTTTTTTCGGCGGAAAAGGGAGAGAAGTCAGTGACATACCTGAAGAAAAAAGACTTCGGCAAACTAGTCGTTTGTGTAAAATCTTCAAAATGGAAGAAAGCGGACGGCACGGCGAACCAGGCACTGAAAGCTTTTAAAACATCTTTTCACCGAAGCCTCTAACGATCACATCGAATAAGGTCGGCTCGAACATTTATATCAACGATGTAGGAAAGTTCAAGCTATTCCCGTGAAGTGGTAAGTCTCAAACGCTTTCAACAATCACAATTTCAATATTCAGCTCGTGTCAGGGCAGGTTTGCACCACAAAAGCGCCATAAGGGAGCAAATACTCTGCAAAACGTCCAATAATCAAAAGCTGGCGGCCAGATGGAATGGACATTCTTGTTTTAAGGCTTCAAATTCAACGTTGATTCGCAATTTTATCATTTTGACGGTTAAAAAGAGTTGAATTTCGTTATGTCGCGTCGTTTTACTTCAACTCGATTCAATCAAGAATTTGACAGTCACTCGTTAAACTTTTAAACCAATGAAATGATTTTGGCGTGCGCCATTGTGCATGCAACTGGCTTCCTTTTCAGTACTCGAAAAAAGTCAAATAATAAATCCTTTATTGACCAAGCTTGGTCGGTCAAGATGGCAGGATATTGGCCTTGTTCTTTTTTTGCGTGTTTATGGACCTCGACTTCGTCTTGGTCCATAAACACGCAAAAAAAGAACTTGGCCAATATCCTGCCATCTTGACCTCACGCTTGGTCAATAACCCATATGTAAAGTGTTCACATTTTCTTTGTAACATAACTATTGTGCATGTTTTATGCTTTAAAAAGCATGCACAATAGTTATGTACTTTAAGCACTTATTTTTTTCGCTTTTTGTAGAGGTTATTTGAATTTATGAGCTATGATTTCTGCACATTTTTGTTTTTACATGTTGATTTTACAAAGAAAATGTGAACACTTTACGAGAATATAACACAACTGAAATCGTGACAGGGTAAGTGGGAGGTACTCAAACCCAACGTTATCTTGATTGTATGTATTTTGTAGTTGTATTTTAAACTAATAAATAAAGTTAAAGCTGAGTTGAAGTTGTGACAAGAACAAAGCACGCGAACAACAATGTGGCTTGATAAGGGGGGGGGGGGGTGGGGTAGGGGGCAGCAATGTGGCAGGTTAAGCAAGATTTTAAGTAATGCACGAAAAATACCTCACTTATTCCTCCCAGTAATGTTGGAATAAAATAAAAATATTGTAAGATTTTTCCTTACTGGCTGGATCGGACAAGATTAAGGCAAGGGTATATCATGAGATGGCAGCAAGACCGACACAACCAACGCTAAAAACTTAAGGGAAGTCGCTACGCAGACTTGACCGAACCACAAGGAGCTTACAAAGTTCATGATGTATACCTAAATGTCATTGCCCTTCACCAATGGAGGGAGGGTGGGTAAAACTAGATTATTATAATTTTAACTCTTTCGTGCAAAAGCTGCCAGAACAATACCCTGGGATATTGTTCTACTGCTTTTACAGCAGGACAATGCCTCAAAGTTCAGCCAAAAGATAAAGTTGTATTATAAACGAATCAAAGTGGCTATGAGCCGCTGAACTCTGAAAGTGACTATGAAACGAGAATATAAAACCGAGAACTTTGAAACATAAAGTTTGCCTAGAACAAGTCAAGTTTTGAACCGATAAGTTCAATCCCGGTATCTTAAAAACTATCTTTGTACTGATACGTATAACATCAACTTTTGTAACGGAAGCTCCAGCTTATTTTCCACACTTTTGCATTCGAGGTAAACTTCGACTACCAGCCTAATATATTTAAACTGTCATTAACTTAATTCAACCCGAAATCAAATCACTTTAACCCTATTCGGACCGGGCTTTTTAGGACCTTCTCTGACCGGGGGGGGGGCTTCGGAAGCCCCCCCGAAGTAACTTCCAGAATATTTAAGCAATCACAATGAAACTTATAGGATATATAGTATGTCTAAAAATCTTTCTTTTGGTATACGTCACGTAGAGTGATGACGTCACATCACGTGACAATTACATCATGACGTCAAAACAGCCGCCATCTTGGATCCGCCATCTTGGATTTCGAACTTATTCCAAAATGCCAGAAAACCAACCAAAATTAGTGCAAAGTACTTAAAATCAATAAAAATGTGTATTAAAACCATAAAAATGTAAAAATAATTCCATTAAAATTTATTTTTTATTAATAGAAACACGAAAATTACAAATTTGGAAAAACATGCCTGTCAAAATGCCGTTGCCATGGTGATGTCAAGTTCCTGACACATCATCCAACCATACCAAATTATTGCCAGAGAAATTTTAGAAAAAGTCAGAAAGTTTGCCAGCGTTTGGTTGAATATTAAAGAAGTTATAAGAGTTCAAAGTCAGCGCGGGCCTCAAAAGCCCCCTCCCCCCCCCCCCCCCCGGGTCTGAATAGGGTTAACACTCCTGCGAAAGTTTGCCACGACTTCGGTACTGGCAGAACTCACTTAAGCCTGCTATGGTGCTGTTCGTAACTGATTACCACCAAACAATTATGTTGTCGCGATGTAGTGTGATGGATGAGCTTCTGGACTTGTAATTCAAAATAGAAAGGGAAGTTGTGGGTTCGCATCGTTATCGGGAAACTTTTTTCTCCTTCATTTTTTTGTCCTCTTCTCTCTTTCTTTTTCTGTTTGTTTCGCTACGAATATACCATTTATTGTACCGTTGTCTGCATTTTAGAAACCATTTACTGAGACGCAAGCATTACCGAAGTCGTTGTTTGATCTTTTCGAATTTTGGACGATACAATCTTATCAATATTCTTGACATGAAGAACTTTACGTTTACTTTTTATTTACGTCACGTGACTCAGAAACGAATGTTACCGGTTGGGGACTTCGGACATAGGGTACAGAAAGTAAAGTTCAATTGGTCATTTCTGTGTGTAGTTCTCTTAGTTTCTAAGAGTTCTTCAAGAAATATAATTGTATTCATGTACTCGTTGAATGAGAATCGCTTAAGTAAACGAATAGGTCGCGTGTCATAATAAATAATTTAATACCTTCTAATGCAAAATAAAAAGAAAACAAGTGGCAGCTTACAAGGCAGACATACAGTGCTATTATGCAGTTCGACAGTTAAACAATATTTGTTTAAATTTTTGCGGCATAACCTTACCCCATTTCAAAAACGTATTAAGTGACGTCACAGGCAAAGGTTGGACCAATAAAAATTATATATGTTTGATTTCCTATTAAACTAGTGAAACAGAGGTCAGGTTAATTTTGAAGACTGACTAATGCTGTGTTCACACTAGGCCAAAAAAAAGTAGTGTGATCGCGATGAAAACATGTTTCGCTATGAAAAGTGTTCACATCAGACTGCACATTGCGCGAAACATGATCGAAACATGTTAATTCTGAGCATGATTAAACAACAACACGAGGTAGTTTCAATCATGATCAGACGAAACGCGTTAGACAGAATGACGGACATGCGGAGAGGAGGCAAACCGATTAGTTGATTTTTTTTGCCTTAAGTTGATTTTCTATTGCCTTTGAGTTAATTTGCCATAACGCAGATATTCTCTTTTGCAATAACGCAGATTTTCCTTTGTCGTCAATCAGTGATTTTATGTTGCCGTGCGTTGAGTTGCCTTTGCTGTGAATTAGTTTTCGTTTGTTGTGATGTGATTTTCTTTTGCCGTGAGTTGATTTGCTTTTCTTACAGTGAGTAATTCTCTTTTGCCGTGAGTTGATTTTCTCTTACTGTAAGCTGAGTTTGTTTTACCCTGAGATGATTTTCTTTCGTCATAAGTTGATTTTCTTCATTTGCCGTAAATTGATTCTCTTTTGCGTTGAGTAAATTTTCTTTTGCCGAAATTTTATTTCTTTTTGGAGCGGGTTTATTGTCTTTTGCTCGGTTCATGAGCTGATTTTTTGGCGTGAGTTTTATATATATAAGTTTATTTTCTTTTGCCGTGATTGATTTTCTTTTGCGGTGAGTTAATATTCTTTTACCATGAATTGAATACCTTTTTTTCCGTTAGTCGGTATTCAATTTATTCTATGGGCCACCGTACTTTAAATATTTTGTACGCTTAGTTACCACAGTAAATATATTATTGTAAATTCCTGTAAATAATGAATAAATGGGAAGCTCCAATTTTAGGCTTGATTAAATCTGTACCGATTTAAATTTTTTTGCGAGTTGTTTTCTTTTGCCGTAAATCAATTTTGTTCTGCTTTAAGATAATTGTCCCGTGAGCAAATTTTGCTGTGCTGTAAGACAATACCATAATTTTTATGTCGCTTAAAAACCAGAATGGAAAGTTAACACTATTAAAGTTAACACGTAAATTCTACAATAATAAAAATATAATTAAGTGGGGTGCTTCGCTATTGGGCTTGCATTATTCTAAATACTACTACTTACGCTATTCGAAATACTTGAAATAATGGAAATACTGCGCAAAAATTAATTTAACTTAATTAACTATAACGTTCATGATTTAATTAGTCCTGAATCCGAATCTTATGTACTTTAGTGACATAAGATAAGGCATCCGCTACAATAAGTTTATTTTAGAAGATGTATTTTTGCTGCGACTCATTCCGAATTATTCATTGTTTTTTTCTCTATTTTTTAACAGAGATCTACAGCTGAATGAAATCAGTAGTATATCTTTAGACGCCTTTGCTGACGTGAAGGGACTTAATACGCTGTATGTTAATTTATAAATGTAACTACATCAATCGCAAGTCCCTAATGTCGCCTTTCACCAAGATTAACGCTTAAAGTTTAGCCTTCATAAACGCTTTAAGTTTTGTCCCCCAAGCAAATTATGCTAAGTAATTGGTTGCATTTGCCATTTAGATACAACAAAATCAAGAAATTTGTACGCCCTTTTTAACTACATCCTTACTCCCTGATTCGTGAAGGAATCCACAGTATCACAATAAAACAAATACGGTAAACAGGAACAAAGGTTGCTTTTCCTGGAATGACCAAGAGTATTAAGTAATTTTAAATAACTCAGTTTTCTTTCACTTTCTTATTATTAGGTCTGGATAAGGCAGGTGTTATTAATATAAGTGAACGTGGACAATTAACAAAAAGAATAACATCTGGATGATTTTGTTGTTCGTATTTTGTTTTTTCTCCTAGAAACTTACAAAACAACCGTATTCAGAATTTAACAGCAGATATTTTCTCACCTCTCCTGGCCTTGCAAATGCTGTAAGTACGTCAAAATTAACAATCGCTTTTAACGAAGAAGCCAGCCAACTTCAAAGAAGTCAGCCAATTTTGATAACTCAGTTTTCTTTCACTTTCTTATTTATTAGGACTAGGATTAGGCAGGGATCAGTAAGTAAACGTGGAAATAAACAGAAATAACATCTGGATGGTTTTTGATTGTTTGAATGTTTGTTTTCTCCTAGAAACGTAAAAGACAATCAAATTCAGAATTTAACAGCCGAAATTTTCTCTTCTCTCATGGCTTTGCGAGTGCTGTAAGTACATCAAAAATCGTTTTGAACGTAGAAGCCAGCCAATTTCAAATTATTGATTTTCTTTTCCTGTAAATAAAAAGTTTAATAGTTCCTCCCCGAATTATTGCACATTGATTAAAATAAATCGGATCAAGGTGTAATGATTTGCACGGTAATTTGTTAAAAAGCCTGAGATGATAACGTTTAATTACCATCCAAAGCTTTACGTGAAAGTGCTAAAATTGGGTATCTTCAGAAGCTTACAATGTATCTTGGTATGTCGGATGCACAGATACAATTAGCGCGAACATCCTTAATATGTTGTTAGTCAATTGTGATTTTGTGCTTTTAATGTAATGTATAAAAATGAAAAGAAAAAGATGCACGCACCGTTAAATATCAGTGACAAGTCGCATTTCACATCTGCCGAATTTAATACCCGAATTTGAAGAGTCGCAGTTAATTCATGAGCGAGTTTCATTCTCGTTACCATAGTCCTTTTCGCGTCTCTTAGCCGGTGGGTCTTGGCACGAGTAACGAAGGGCTCTGAAGACAAAGGGAATTCAAATAGTTTCAAAGTTTTTGATTGGCTGTTTAAAAACAAGTCTTGAACAGAAGTCAAAATGTTCGCGCCCATTGCGTACACGAAATTATAAACAGCCGTATTTTCGAAATGGAAGACATGAAGAATTTCGGAGAATATTCTCCCAAACTAATAGCGTTCAACCTGTTACTACTTTCTCCATCCTGGAGTCTCGTTTTTTTTTTTTCAAAACCCAAGCCCTTGATGCAGAATGGAAAAGCGCGTTTTAAACATGTGATTTGAGTAAAACAAGAGCTGCACATCGCACCCGATTCCGCCATTTTGTTTCTGCCGATCTGCTCATAGCATTTAGGAAAAAATGAAGAATTGTGAGTTAAACATAATTTAAATCATTTTGTTTAATTTATGCATTCGATTCGACACATGTCAAGTTCGTCGTATAAAGCGACTGTCGAACCTCTGTCAAATATTCGACTTGCCCAGTCGACGATGCAACAGAAGTTGCATTTAATCGATTGAAACGTCGAAATTTGCAACATTTAATTCCTGAATTAGATTCGGCAAACGCGAAATTCGACGTATAAACCGAGCCTAAACTCAGGCGGACTACTGCCTCGTCCCCAGGCGTCCTTCTCCTTGGTCGTGCACGGTTCGCTGGGCGTTGTGGGACTGATGTGCACGGTTCGCTTGGCGTTGTGGGACTAATGCGGACGGGAAAAAGGACACAACCTAGCCATCAACCCTCGCGCTACCTGCTTTCCCGCCTTACCTTAACCATCCGGCCGATCAGCGCCTGGGGACGAGGCAGGGCGGGATATATACTCGCTGTTACGTGACAAGCATCACGTCAATATGTTTTTGACAACTTTGATTCAGAATTAGCTTTCTTCATATTCAACATGGGTCAACATGAACAGTTCGTTTGCTCAGTTGTAACTGAGAATCCTAATTTTTTCGCGGAAAGGTCTGTACAAAAATATTACTCACACATGTGTGAGTGTGGTAAAGTGGTAAAGGGTTTTATTATGATCGATGACAGGTCCTTTTTCCGTAAATTGTGTAATTTTTTTGTCGTTAAACGTGATTTGGTTACACTGTTGTGAACTGTGAAACGACTTTTCTATGAGAATTGCGAAATGACCGTTGTTAATTCTCGTTAACTGTGACTGTAAATCGTGTTTTTTTTTTCTTTCCAGAAATTCCCCAGTAAACGTTTGAAAACAGGACTACGTGTGGTAAAGTGCCTGACTAGGGACTGATCGCCTGGCATAAATTTTAATCGAACTTTATCGAACTTACCTGCCATACGGAGGTAGATCCCGCAATATGAGCGGCGGGCAAAACTGAGTTTTCCCACGTCATCGCTACAAACATGAAGTGACACTTCACTGTCGACTTAATAAAGTATATTTCGATTTCCCATTGTTTTTCTCCACCAAGGCTCGAAAGTCGTGTATTTTTCCGAAGTTAATAAAAATAAAGCCCAACACAAACCTATTTCCTGCCATCTTGGAACTAATCTCACTGATACTGAGTTTCATTTGAAGAATTGCATCCAAAAACGTTAAAAAACTTGTTTGGTAAGCGCGTCGTCGGCTACCCGGTAGCTCAATTTTGCCGTCACTGATTTTTTATTTTGTAATTTTTGTTTGTGTTTTGGACTTCAAATGTGAAATTTGCCATTCGATCTGTAAGGTATGTGTTCACCTGACGGGGGTTCCTCCAACTTAAGGACGACAGAAGTGAACATCAACAAAAGAGATTGTTGCAAACTGACGAGAAGTGGCTAGTATCTCGACTGAAAAGAATGGCGAGGCTTTCTTTACAGTCTTTAGCATAAATCAATTGTCAATTTTCAGCCGCTGCTCGTCCACTTGAAATCACGAAAATGCCCATCCCCGGAGATATCAATCTACAAATAAACGACTTATAACGATGTAAAAATTCGGCGTGACTAAAAAAAAAGCAGTTACAATAACTCTATATGGCAAGCAGGACAACAGAAAAAGAAATGAAGTGAAAATAAATGCATTTTTTCTTGGAATATAAAACTAATTTCTACTGAAAGATCTACAATTATAAAGTCACCTACTACGATTAGGTAGCCAATGTCAGTATCAGTCAAAACCAGTTGAATCCAGTTTTGGGGAAAAATTTTGGCAGAAAAAACTGGCCCTAATCAGAAACTCTTAAGGTAGGAGAATAAAATATAGACCTAAAAAAGCGGCTGTTTTGTATCAAAACACATTAATACAAAATATTAATGTAAATGCTGTTTTGAGACGTATTAAGAAATACCTATCGAGGGATTCTTTAATTACTTTGGTTCATGCTTTTATAACCAGCCGTCTTGACTATTGTAATGGTTTATTGTTTGGCTTACCAAAGGCGCAGATTGCTAAATTACAACGTGTACAAAATGCAGCAGCAAGACTTATTCTTGGCATCGGAAAGTTTTCTCACATTACACCGGCGCTTTACGAGCTGCACTGGCTGCCGGTTTCTTTGCGTATTGATTATAAGATTTTACTTTTGACTTTTAAATGTATTTATGGCCTGGCGCCAACTTATCTTAGCGATCTAATTAGGATAAAATCGAATTCATTATACAATCTTAGGTCTACTGGCATGCCCTTATTGGACCATCCCAAGGGAAAGATGCTGTCAACATTGGGAAATAGATCATTTTCAGTGGCAGCTCCGAAACTTTGGAATGTTCTACCTGTGGAGCTTCGTCAAGCGACATCACTTGACTGTTTCAAATCTCAACTTAAAACTTATCTTTTTAAGAAGTATTTTTATAATCTATAACTTTATTTTTATTTTCATAAGATGTAAAGCGCTATTGATCAGAACATGAAAATATGCGCTATATAAATTAGCAAATTATTATTATTATTATTATTAAAAAATAAAATTTATGGCGTACTATCAAGGGACCAGTGATCAACAGTGTTTAACTGTTTTGTAACAGTGCTAATCAGTTACAACTCCAAAATATTGCACCTGTTTCTGATGAAGTAGCACTGAAGTGTTTATAATCTAGAAACTAAGAAAACCACCAAAATATTGGCACATTAAATCTCAGAATCAAGCACTGTTAACAGATCTTCACATGAGGGTTTCTAAACTCTTTGAGTAGCCATTTTTTCAACTTACAGGACTACAAATTCTGAAATCATTAAGCCTTTTTGCAAATGGATTACATCCTTTACAAGGATAATGGCAAGGCTGTTCTTATTTTAAAAATTGGATTTACACACGGGCATTATCCAATTAAGATGGAAAATATGTTGTTTTGTATTAGGGACTTAATTAACAAGCCTGAAAATCTAATCCTAAAAATAGAAACCAACAAAACAAAACTTGAAATACAAAATTTAAATTATTATAGTCAACCTTTGTATTAAAATTGAAGTGATATTTATTTTGTACTTTAATTAAACAGTCCCTTAATAAGGGCTTCCTAGTATTTACTGAGAAAGAATCTTTATAAACCTAAACGAAATTAAAAGCTCTTGCCAAATGAAATGAGACAAAAAGGACAAGCAGTTCACAGCAAAATTATTACAATTCTTAAACTGGAGAAGCCTGACTCTATCGATCTAGAACTTTGAAATTCAACAATTGAAAAGTTGATTTAAAAAGTTTAGTTTAGTAAATCTCACTCGAAAAGATTTATCTTTTCCTAAAGTGAGGATTTCAATTGTACTAAGAAATTTACATGCAGGCACAAAAACAAAACAGAAGATATCATCTTTAAAAATAGGTCACCAAGGGTGACATGAGTCTAATGCCGTATGGCAGTGATACAGATTGCGCGGTTTTCGTAAGCCGGTTAAAATTGGTTAGAGGTTTGTGTTCGGGAGTTTAATTTAAAATGCTTATAGCAAGCTAGGGGCATCGTGGATGATTATGGATGAAAACGAAACAGTCATAAATGTTATATGCTTCACAAAATTTAAAGTATGAACAGGAGTTGATGTTACTTCTTCCGTATTGTCCGTAAAAGCAGAAACGATTAAACATTTGGACAAGATTGCGTGACGATTTACAAAAAGCATGTTCATTACAACAAGGGTTGAAGAACTTCACATCGTTTTCTTTCAGATTTTTCACCATTTTGATGATGACTCTTGAAACAGATTTTGCAATAAAAGCACTTGAAATAGTGACTGTTACTCCATTGTACTGTAAGCACTTAGTGACAGATTTTCCTAAAAACGGGTGTAAATGCTCACGTCAATATAATGATGACCTTTTGAACGCTGGAAACTAGGCAATTATTATCGAGCTACCATACACAGGAGCGAAGACTGTTTATCATGATGTACAAATTTCGCGAATCATCACTTCCATATCAATGTAACCATTTTATGATTTTTCTAGCTGTAAGAAGAACTTAAGATCTCTGAGAGTCGTAAAAGCATGAAATTCGATTTCAGTGTATGGCAAAGGCCGGAACAGTGTAATACTGCAAAGCGGCCAAACAAACGCATTTTGATTTAGTCGCGTAACTTGATTTACATTTATCCATGTACATCTTTTATTTTTGAAGGTTTTTGTTTGCACTGTAAAGAAAAAATTGATCAAAATTCGAATGACTTAAATACAAAAACCGAGGTAAAGTTTTCTATTTTTTAAAACAAAATAAATATTTGGTCGCATTGTGTAAATAAACGCGAGTCGCCGTCGAAATATTTTTTCTCAAAGACGTCTTGCTTTTTAAGCAAGACGAAAACACAAGTGCTTAACTGAACTGAAAACGAAGATTTATTTTCACAAAAAGCTTACAAATGTCTTAACTGGAAAATTATTTCGTCCTGTTCAAGTGTTGAATAATCGTGACTTGAGAAAGAACTTTTAATTATGCGTGGGAACACGTGTCGCTGATTGGCTGTTTTTAATTGAAACTAATCGTGCGTGTCCGTACGGAGTCCGTTCTTGCAGCTGATCATTGTTTTCTACATTACAGCGAACGATTATCGATCCCGAACCATTCCCTTGGGATTGCTAACAGCTTTTTTCATATAACAAAGAGTTTAATGCGCATGCGCAAAGCGCACGCAAGCATTAGACTCAAAAATCAAACAAAACAAAGTTTCTACTCTACAGTTTCTACCTGACAAATGCTACAACTGTTTGAAAGGCATCCATATCCAGAATTCATCATGTCCTTTTACTATTCATGACTTCAGAACTACAGCTGCGAATTGAACAATCTTCACAGGAACATCCCAGTAGTACTCTACCCAACGCTAGTTAAAGCGGCGAACATAACAGCGATCAAACTTTTAAATGTGGTGAAGAAGAAAGCGAATTGCTCGTTAAAATGTACTTTGGTCTGGGAGGCAGTTTAACGAACTTCCTCGATGTCGAGTCCAACCATGGATAGTACTATCCATGGTCAACCGACCAGAGCGTCGGAGTCTTCAAATGCAGCATGAATCTCGCCCAGCGATCGCCATTCCAGCAAGTCAGACACGAACAGCATCGCACACGAAATCAAAATCAGTCGCTGCACTTTGTTGAAAAAGACTGTTAACTCAGTGGGACGATATCAGAAACCAGCGATTCGACTTCGAGCCATGTTGAACATTTTCCGCACCTTACTTCATGTAATTTCTCTGTTTTTACCTCGTTAACCACAACCAATCAGAGAGCACAAAACCTAAGTGACGTAGGAAAACTCAGTTTTTCCCCGAAGCCGGGCTCTGATTGGCTAATTTAAATTTTGATGGCGCGGACCGTATGGCAGGTATACCTTGGATTGAGTTCGATTGAGTTCGACAATCGAACAAAATCGAACATGCGCAAACACAAAAAGTTGCAAAATGGTCCATTTTCATTAAAAATTGCTATATTAAAGCAACGAAATTAACAAGCATTTTTGGCTGCGGATGGCTAGGATGGAAATGGATTGCAATTGAAAAATTCAGTAAGGCTAAACTTTTCAAAGTTTTCAGTTTCGCGTGTCGTAAAAGATCGATATTTGTGCCGAAATTTGATTATGATTATTTACAAATTAAGGCTGTATCTCCCATTAGATCGATGTTCAAAAATGTTTTTCATGGGTTAAGTCGCTATCACTAATTAATTTCGGAACAGTTTAGTTCAAAAATCTGCAAAATTCTCGTGACGTAGCTCCATTAAAAAGTGTGCTCAAGATCTATCGACGGGAGCAGTTTATAAAACTAACTGCAGAGACTGTGAGAGAGTTTATATAAGACAAACATCACGAGCGTTACAGCAAGGCGCACAAAAGTGTGACCACCTTTAATTAATTCACATTCTTTCGTGCAACAACCATCCAATCAGAAGCCAAGAACAGGTTCCAGTTGACTTCTGATTGGATTAAATCTGCACGGAAGAATGTGAATAAAATAAAAGTGGTCACACTTTTAGGCTCCTTGCTGTAAGATCTAGAACAAGAGAGCACAAAAGAGCTGTTTTTACTGTTGACAAGCTAGAGATCTCTATTGGTGCAAGAACTCTCTGTTGCATGCAAAACAATCGAGAATTCGATTTCGACGACGTTAAGATTATAGCCGTTGTTCTTGTGATCGGACTGTTTTCAAAAGCGTGGCATTCTATTCGAAACCGAATTTGACTACAACAAACACATGAACACTCCAGACATGTACAGAATCCTGTTCTGAATCACTAGTGAGTTATCGCCTTCTTTAAAAAAAGAAAAAATATTTACATCTGGACGACCTTTTCAATTTGTTCTCAAGAAAGTTATAGCATTTTTAACCGAAAAGCCAGATATTTTTTACAGTTTTAGTCAGTGAGAACAATTTTTTTAGTTTTTATGCATAAAACGTGAAATATTATGTTTATATTTATGTTTTGGGTGAAACGTGATTTAGATCACCCCTTTTACCAACCACTTTTACCACCCTCGTGCGTGTCGCATTGCAAAATACAAGTTTGTCTTGGAAAACATTTAGGCCGTATTTTACTTGTTCTTTTTAACTTGATCAATTAAGTAACTCGATCGTTTAGATATTCAACATTTAACTGAATTAATATTTTGCAAATTTGACAACAGCGGCGAACTTTCGTCTTTGCCAGCGCAAGCCTCATTTGCCCAGATTTTTTACTTAATGATAGTATTTGGTAATTTTGACTCATTTGACGTCCAACACACCAAGATGCATTTTTAGCACAAAACTTGGGATGGTTATTATTGAAAGAGTGTTGTTCAATTACAGCAGATTTTATAAAAGTACCATTGCTAGAAAGCAGAACAGCAGCGCTCTCATTAACATGTACAGTTAATCTTCTTTCGTATTGTTGCAAACGAAGTGCTGCTTTGTAAAAACATGTCTCTTTTAATTTTTTTATCGCCCTGTACTGACGATAATTTTTCTCCTTTTATTTCAGGGACTTGTCATTCAATATAATTCCATATCTACCCACAGGGTTATTCACGAAGCAAACGAGCTTGACAGAGTTGTACGTTTGTCAGCATTTTTCGCTCTTTTTGTCGATTTTATTGTAATATGAATTAAAAGGACCAGTGTCACGGCTTGGTTAAGTTTTGCCAAATACTCGCTATGAAACTTAAAATTTTGGCAAAGAATCATACCGCCATCCGTTAAATGGTTTATTTTATGTTTCACTTAATTCTATGGCCATCTTTTCATGTTTAAATTTGGCTTAAATTCATGGCACAATTCCCTTAAGAAAAGCCGTCGACTCAAATTCAATCAGTGACAAAATGTTGGCGCAGTTGCTGTTTTTCTTACTTGTATCATATAAAGTTAAGTAATTTCCCCTCTCCCCCTTTGCAATGTTGCGTAGCATGCAAAAAAATAGTGCCTGCAATTGCTGCTTACTTTTGCTCATGAAACGCACTGCACGGGGACCTTAGGCAAATTGTACTATCCAACATTGAAACGGGGGGAAGGGGTGGATGGGCCAACGACTTTTGTCAATGATTGTAGGCAGCTTTTGTACGCGCGCTTTTTGTAGGTTCTTGGCATTAAAAAAATAAAAATCTTCTGGTAGGAAGATTTTTCAAGGAATTAAATTTGGAGCTAATCCTTGTTGTTTTTGTCTTATGATATATTAGGCGTCTTTTTTTTCCAGAAAACATGTCAGAGTTTGTTATTTGGGCGATCAGTGTTTATCATGTCAGCTTAAAAACTTTTTAAAAGTGTTCTAAAAATGTAAAATGATCTTATTAACACGTTTAAGAAACTAAATATTTGGCAAACGTTCTCTTGCCTTCGTCAGACGTAGTTTGAAACAGTGTCACTGCATGCATAATCGGGTCTTATTTGCTGCTAGTCTCCAATGATGCAGACAAAGGTAACTAAACATTTGTAAATGTAAATGTTTAGAAGCGAGAGAATAAAGTAAGCACTTGCAAACCTACGGCACAAAATAGAATCATGTAAAATAGAATCATTCTGTAAATGTTCGTTTACGGAGTTTTGGTGTCGAATGGAATGCAAATCCTCTAGAAATAGGCGTTCTAGTCATTCAGGTTTCTTTCTAGAATTTCAACCTAGTCTTGGTTAATGTCGTAATCTGTTGCTCCCTCAGAGATTGGCCAAAAGTCATGTCAAGAAAAAGAAAACTAAACAATAAAAAGATTAATGGATATAGGCAAAGCAAGCCAATAGCACTGAGCTTAACATTGGCGACAAATTATTAATTAATGAAATCCAAGACCAACTGGAGGAAGGAATCGTGGATAGAGTTAATGATTAGCCTCAGGAAGAAAGGGAGTTTGGACCTTCATTACAACTAGGGTCATACAGGGATATTTTTGTGATGCGTGTTTAGCAGATTTGATTTTCCGTGAAACTTGCTTATTTTCGTCATTCGGGAAAATGAAATTTTAATATCCGTTATCCGTTATTTATTTTTATTTTTTTACCCGTGAACCGTGCCAGAGACCGCCCCTGTAAGACCCTCTATGAAGCAGCAGAAGTAAAAAAAGCAGAAATCACAAATATACGAATCATCTTCGACGCATCAGCTAAGGAATATCAGACTAAATCTTCCTTAAACGATTGTAGATTGAAAACTAGGCCTCCACTATAAAACATGCTCTGGATTGTGCTGGTTCAAAACCTTTTCAAAGCTAGCTGTTGCGCTTTGTGGCGATTTTTAGCAGTCAGTCTTGCAGGTACACACAGGTTTTAGGCTTTGATATTTACTTGTCCGTTGTTCGGTTCAACACAGCCACTGTTTCTTCTTGGAGCTCTAAAGAACGGCTAGAAAACTTGAAAGCCAAATATCACGAAGATTTTGAGGATCGTTAGTGGAAGAATTACCACTGCCCAGGGGCAAAATTTATAATTTAAAAAGGTTACAGTCTTAGTATATTGAGAAGCAGAGTTTAAACTACATACATGCCACTATTAAGTGGTGGTGGCTAACGCTGAATTGAGAGACGAAGGGAAAATATATGACAAGGAAAATTTGTGCATGAAAGCCAAAGAAGCAAATTTTTCCGAGACTTTCTTGGAGAAAGCAGAAAGATAACATGGTCGTGATCTTTACCAAAGGTTCTGTGGAAACTAGTAAGAGAGAAATTCTGACTAGTTAGGGAATAGTATTTGACCCTCTTGGAGTGGCAAGTCCCACAGTCTGAGTAAGGGGGCAGTGGGGCCTTTGCTTCTTAGAAATGGCGAGTTCCACAGCCTGGGTAAGACGATCTATACTACAAATCGACTCGCAGCAACACCTACCATGGGATTCAGTGTTAGAAAAAGAGAAACTGGTAAAACATTGTTGCAAGTTCAAGGAATACCTTATTTATAAAGTAAGAATTTCCTGCAGTCTAGCTACAGCCAAAGGCGGTCAATTTTGTTTTTGTTTTCATGCCTTCGGTGATGCTAGTGGCACAGTAACTGCGACGGCAGTATACGGATTATTCTTTAAGAGTCGGGCGTAAACCAGCATCTTTACCCCGAGCCATTTACCTCAAACTGGTACCAAATTTAACCAAATTTAACGGATAAGCAGTTTCTCAGTATCCGCACATTTTGCATCGCAAAGGAGCAAAGTCCAAAAAGACCAACGCTTATAACGGTAGAAATTTTTCAGGTACAGCAAACAGGTCGAGTACGGTGATGATCCCAACTTCATTTTGACGGTATTTTGCTAAAACACGCAATCAGTAACTATACAAGAAAATTTTCATATACATCAGATTTTTGACAGTTCGAACCATATTTCAGCTTCCATGCAGTTAATATACAACAGATTTAACAGCACGATTCACTTTAACCCTAAACAATACAAACATGTTCAAAGATAGGAGTCCTTTCATCACTCGCGTTTCCTTCACAAGAGAGACTGGATACACAGGCATCCCAGCGAAAATAACAACACTTACTCTTGGGGATGTGGGTAGGGATAACTATACAGGAGGCTATTACGAAAAGGGGATGTCTTTGTCAGACTGGAGGTACATGTATATCACTCTGTATGTCAGCCTGCCTGTTTTTCTGTCCAACTCCCTGCCTGATGCATGCATGCCTGCCTGCATGCCTGCCTGTCTTTCTGTCTGTCTGCCTGTTTGTCCGACTGTCTGTGTGTGTGTGTGTCTGTCAGTCAAAATGATGCTGAATTGCAGAAAACTTCTTAAAAGTGGCTCATAACAAATAATTTAAGTTTTAACTGTCGTGGGCCTCATAATGATTACAATTGGTGACAATTATTATCATTGTTGGCTTGATGCAAATAGGACAATATATCACTGTATATAATTTGCTTATCCAGCTTACGTTCGATTACTGTGATAAAATACGGATTAATTTAAGGGCAAACGATCGTAAAGTTTTGAAAGTAACAGCCATTGTTACTGTCACATTTAACAGCGTTTTCCTTTCATTACTTCTGGTGGGTAGCTTCGTTCGAGGGGTCGATACTTTTAATCATCTTAAAGGTGTGGCATATAAGGGTCGATCTGTCTTACTGTAATCGTACTATATGTGATTTTGTTTTTTGCAGGGACCTTAGGCACAATAAAATAGAAGTGCTGCCTGAAGGAATATTTGAGAACCTATCAAGTCTACTTTTTTTGTAAGTACACGCATCTGACAAGTATTTAATTAAGGTGGCTATCAACGGTTTCCAGCACTTTCCATCTCTTATACTTTGATGGATCAGTACTGCAAACTTTTTACAGTTGCTCCTACAATAATGGTACCAAACAAATGCCTAATCATTGGTAACAACAGTTTAACCTGTTAAGAACTGCTAGAAACTGGATAATGATCAAAATATTAAAATACAACTTTTTGCAAAACAAAAAGGGCAGGCTATAAATGAATATTGAGCTCGAACTCTAAACTTAATGCCGAATATAAAACCGACTGACGTTTTGACTTGAACGTACCAAATCTCGTTCCATAAACTAAAGTTATTAACTGAAGGTTTATGCTTCGTTTACTGGTATTTTACGTTGTTCTTGTTAACCCGTCTTGTCTGTTTCTCATCATCATCATCATCATCATCATCATCATCATCATCATCATTTATTTGCTACTTCAGAATTAAACATACAAATTAAAATAACTTAAAAAGATAGGGCGAGGAGACCTCCAAGAAACCACAAGGCTTATGGGGGAGGCCACCTCGGGTTAGCAATAAGTTAATAATTTCGCTGTGAATGTGCAGCTAGGCCAATTTCAGACTCATTTTATTTCTGGCTGGCTGATTTTTTTTTTTTTGAATTACAAAATGGTAAAAATTGTTATAATGAGAATATTTAAAACTAGCTCATATTAAGGACGGTTCCTCCTATTGTTACTGCGCACTTGTTCTGCGCATTACGCAATGCATCGAACACACTGGACGCGCGCGCTTTTGATTAATTTGCTCGCGCAAAATGACGAGTTCAACTACGCGACCAAGCGCGCGACTAAAATCAAGAAACATTTCTGGTGCGACGAAATCCAGTTTATGGGCATATACTAAGCCAGGTACAGCGGAAAAGCAACATTTTAGTTACCATTGACCTCTAAAAATGGCTTACATTAATAGTTTAAAACAAATCGCTAAGCGCTTAAATGTAACTCGCAAACTGCTAACTACATATTGCGCGCGTGCGAGAGATGCAAATATTTAACTCGCTAGGGAGGGGAAAGGAAAAATGTAACAGATCCTAAAAACAATTCGATAGAGCTTGAAAAGAACTCGTATAACTTTTAAAAGCGCGCGGTGACCCCTACTTTCTATTTTATAGAATGGAAGTGTTAAGTCTATAGAGCACATGTTTAGTTTGTCATTAAGTGAAAAAAAAATTAGGCCAATTTTCTGGCCGTGCACGAGAGAGCTGTTAGAGTCAAAAACTGCTCAAACACAATTATTTTGTTAATAAAATCGTAGATCACGCAGTTTCAAAGACATTATTTGTTAGTTATTTTAAAGATTGTTATACTTAATGTTGATTTTGTTCATGAAAAACCAATTTCGAATGGCATTTAAAGGTGTGGCATATAAGGGTCGATCTGTCTTACTGTAATCGTACTATATGTGATTTTGTTTTTTGCAGGGACCTTAGGCACAATAAAATAGAAGTGCTGCCTGAAGGAATATTTGAGAACCTATCAAGTCTACTTTTTTTGTAAGTACACGCATCTGACAAGTATTTAATTAAGGTGGCTATCAACGGTTTCCAGCACTTTCCATCTCTTATACTTTGATGGATCAGTACTGCAAACTTTTTACAGTTGCTCCTACAATAATGGTACCAAACAAATGCCTAATCATTGGTAACAACAGTTTAACCTGTTAAGAACTGCTAGAAACTGGATAATGATCAAAATATTAAAATACAACTTTTTGCAAAACAAAAAGGGCAGGCTATAAATGAATATTGAGCTCGAACTCTAAACTTAATGCCGAATATAAAACCGACTGACGTTTTGACTTGAACGTACCAAATCTCGTTCCATAAACTAAAGTTATTAACTGAAGGTTTATGCTTCGTTTACTGGTATTTTACGTTGTTCTTGTTAACCCGTCTTGTCTGTTTCTCATCATCATCATCATCATCATCATCATCATCATCATCATTTATTTGCTACTTCAGAATTAAACATACAAATTAAAATAACTTAAAAAGATAGGGCGAGGAGACCTCCAAGAAACCACAAGGCTTATGGGGGAGGCCACCTCGGGTTAGCAATAAGTTAATAATTTCGCTGTGAATGTGCAGCTAGGCCAATTTCAGACTCATTTTATTTCTGGCTGGCTGATTTTTTTTTTTTTTGAATTACAAAATGGTAAAAATTGTTATAATGAGAATATTTAAAACTAGCTCATATTAAGGACGGTTCCTCCTATTGTTACTGCGCACTTGTTCTGCGCATTACGCAATGCATCGAACACACTGGACGCGCGCGCTTTTGATTAATTTGCTCGCGCAAAATGACGAGTTCAACTACGCGACCAAGCGCGCGACTAAAATCAAGAAACATTTCTGGTGCGACGAAATCCAGTTTATGGGCATATACTAAGCCAGGTACAGCGGAAAAGCAACATTTTAGTTACCATTGACCTCTAAAAATGGCTTACATTAATAGTTTAAAACAAATCGCTAAGCGCTTAAATGTAACTCGCAAACTGCTAACTACATATTGCGCGCGTGCGAGAGATGCAAATATTTAACTCGCTAGGGAGGGGAAAGGAAAAATGTAACAGATCCTAAAAACAATTCGATAGAGCTTGAAAAGAACTCGTATAACTTTTAAAAGCGCGCGGTGACCCCTACTTTCTATTTTATAGAATGGAAGTGTTAAGTCTATAGAGCACATGTTTAGTTTGTCATTAAGTGAAAAAAAAATTAGGCCAATTTTCTGGCCGTGCACGAGAGAGCTGTTAGAGTCAAAAACTGCTCAAACACAATTATTTTGTTAATAAAATCGTAGATCACGCAGTTTCAAAGACATTATTTGTTAGTTATTTTAAAGATTGTTATACTTAATGTTGATTTTGTTCATGAAAAACCAATTTCGAATGGCATTTGCAAGGAATTTTATTTTATTTTACGTTTTCTTTAAAATGCCACGTCAGCACTTTTTTCCAGTTTTCAAACCTAATTATCTCGAACATTTGCGTGGCTACCCCCAATTTTCTTTTTGGATTTTAATAACTCTTGGTAACATCTACAGTCTTGCACAGTCTTCGGCCAGGCAAAGTTACTTCGTTATTAGTAGGCACCGTTCTTAAATAAATTAGTTTTAATCGCTTCAAAAACTAACTTTAAAAGTACTGCTTCTGATTATAACGTTGCCAACTTTGGCTATTCTCGTGACTTTAAGTTAGGATTTACGAACAAGTCTACGCTGCCTAATCTCTCGGTATTTGCATGGATGATAAAAGACTGTCGAGGGATACCCTAAATTTGGCGTAAAAGGGGTCATTTGCAGTGGGTGGCAGTGGGAGGCTGTAGTGCATTACATGTAGCCCAGTGGTTATTCATAAGAGTATATCCGAGATGCGAAGAGTGTGTAGTGAACGGGAAAGCATGTACTGTGTGTACGGTCGTGTTTTCTGCTTTAAAAACAGCTGTTAGCCCTTGTGACTTGCCTTTGTGGCCTTTGAACACTACAAATTGGCGAAGAGGATGTCGCACTCAGTGGAACGAGCGCTGCCGCCCTAAGATTTAACCGGTTCTTCCTTTCAGGTCGCCAAACGGTGGCGACAATGGAAGCGATCTTACCAATATTACATCGATGGCAAAGGAATTACGAACGCCTCGCGAAAGAAAGCTTAATTACTTCATTTTGCGGGAATGGAAGTCCAAGATATTTTCGAAGTCCTTCCGGATTCAGGACCGATCAATGCCGAGGAGGGTAACGAGTATGTAGTGTGTCTTCGTACGCTTGATGGAGGGGCTGGATGGGGGGGGGGGGGGGGGGGGGTACAAATGTCAGTTGTATTGTTTCTTGTTTCTTCAATACAGCCGTCGATAATTCCTCTTTGGATTTACTTCGCCTAAGTTTCCAAAGTTTATTTTAACCGCCCGAGAAACGCTCGTTTTTTAAAAACACACAAAATCTTCAGGCAGGAAAATTTTCCAAGGAATTAAATTTGGAGCTAATCCTATTATACGATCGTCGACATTTTTTTTACTTTTATATTTGTCTTATATATGATATTCATATAAGGCGTCTTTCCCAAAAAACATGTTACATTTTGTTATTTGGGCGATCAGTGTTTATCATGGTTACCTAAAAACTTTTTTTAAAACTGATTTAAAAATGTAAAATAATCTTATAAACACTTTTAAGAAACTAAATATTCGCAAACGTTCTGTTGCCTTCGTAGACGTATAGTTTGAAACAGTGGCACTGCATGCATAATCTGGTCTTATTTGCTGCTAGTCTCCAAAGATGCAGACAAAGGTAACTAAACTTGTGGGAAATATAAATGTTCAGGAGCGAGAGAATAAAGTAAGCACCTGCAACCCTGAGGCACAAAATACAATCATGTGAGTGAGTCCATTTAACTAATAAACATGCTTCTATTCTGCAAATGTTCGTTTACGGAGTTTCGATCGTGGATGCATGGCATGGAATGCAAAACGACCAGAAAAAGGCGTTCTAGTCTATTCAGGTTTCTTTCTAGAATTTCAATGTAGTCTAGGTGAATATCGTAATCTGTTGCTCCCTCAGAGATTGGCCAAAAATGATGTCAAGAGAAAGAAAACTGAAGAAAAAGATGAATGGATATAGGCATAGCAAGCCAATAGTAGAACAGTACATTGCCGACAAATTATTAATTAATTAAATCCAAGACCAACTGGAGGAAGGAACCGTGGAGAGAGTTAATGATTAGCCTTAGAAAGAAAGGAAGTTTTGACCTTCTTTACACGAGGGTGGTTCGGGGATACTTTTTTGATGCGTGATTAGCAGATTTGATTTGCCGTGAAACGTAAATGTGAATTTCTTTGGGTAACAGCGAGATAGAAAAGTAGTACGTTACTTGCTTATTTTCGTCATTCGGAAAAATGAAATTTTAATATCCGTGATCCGTTATTTATTTTTATTTTTTCTGCCCGTGAACCGTGCCAGAGACCGCCCCTGTAAGACCCCCTACGAAGCAGCAGAAGAAAAACAAGCAGAAAGCACAAATATACGAACCATCTTCGACAAATCAGCTAAGGAATATTAGACTAGTTCGTCCTTAAACGATTGTAGATTGGAGACTGGAACTCCACTCTAAAACATGCTCTGGATTGTGCTGGTTTAAAACCGTTTCAAAGCTGGCTGTTGCGCTTTGTGGCGATTTTTAGCAGTCAGTCTTGCAGGTACACACAGGTTTTAGGCTTTGTTATTAACTAGTCCGTTGTTCGGTTCAACACAGCCACTGTTTCTTCTTGGTGGAACTCTAAAGCAACAGCTAGAAAACTTGAAAGCCAAATATCACGAAGATTTTGAGGATCGTTAGTGGAAGAATTACCACTGCCCAGGGGAACAATTTATAATTTGAAAAGGTTACAGTCTTAGTATATTGAGAAGCGGAGTTTAAACTACATACATGCCACTATTATGTGGTGGTGGCTAACGCTGAATTGAGAGACGAAGGGAAAATATATGACAAGAAACATTTGTGCATGAAAGCCAAAGAAGCAAAGTTACCGAGACTTTCTTGGAGCAAGCAGAAAGATACCATGGTCGTGATCTTTACTAAAGGTTCTGTGGAAACTAGTTAGAGAGAAATTCTGACTAGTTAGGCATAAGTAATTGACCCTCTTGGAGTGGCAAGCCTTACAGCCTGAGTAAGGGGGCTGTGCCCAGGCCTTTGCGTCTTAGAAATGACAAGTCCCACAGCTGGGTAAGACGATCTATACCACAAATCGACTCGCAGAGAGGTTTGCGAGCAACACCTACCATGGGATTCAGTGCTAGAAATAGGGAAACTGGTAAAACAGTGTTGCAAGTTCAAGGAATACCTAATAAAGCAAGAATTTCCTGCAGTCTAGCTACAGCCAAAGAACCATTCCTTTTTTTGTTCACATGCCTTCGGTGATACTATTGGCACAATATCTGCGACTACAGTATAAGGATTATTCTTTAAGAGTCGTGCGCAAACCAGGATCTTTAACCCGAGCAATTCTCCTCGAACTGGTACCAAATTTAACGGATAAGCAGTTCATCAGTATCCGCAAACTTTGCATCGCAAAGGTGCACAGTCTAATATGATCAACGCTTATAACGGTAGAAATTTTACAGGTACAGCAAACAGGTCGAGTAAGGTGATGATCCCAACATCACTTTGACGGTATTTTGCCAAAACACGCAATCAGTAACTATACAAGGAAATTTTCATAAACATCAGATTTTTGACAGTTCGAACCATATTTCAGCTTACAACAGACTTAACAGCACGATTCACTTTAACCCTAAACAATACAAAGAAGTTCAAAGATAGGAGTCCTTTCATCACTCTTGTTTCTGATGCAAGAAGGACTGGGTACACAGGCATCCCAGCGAACATAACAACACTTACTCTTGGGGATGTGGGTGGGGATAACTATACAGGAGGTTATTACGAAAAGGGGATGCCTTTGTCAGACTGGAGGTATATCACTCTGTATGTCTGCTTGCCTGTTTTTCTGTCCAACTCCCTGCCTGCTGCATGCCTGTTTGCCTGCCTGTCTGCCTGCCTGTCTGTCTGTCTGTCTTTCTGTCAGTCAAAATGATGCTGAATTACAGAAAACTTCTTAATTGTCATAGTCTATAAGATTCGAACTTTGGTCGGACACCATACCTCACCGATTTCGCTGAAATTTGGCATGCAGTCTTGTTTTAGGGTCCTAACTGCCAAATGTATATTAAAAATTTTCAATTCTTTTTATTTTGGAAAATATCGAGAAGGCCGATTTGAAGCGTCCGTGACGGCTCGCCAACATGGCGGATCGAAGGTGTTCTTGTTACTTCGACACTGAACCTGCCGTCACGGTTTCTCGATCATACTTGGTATAGTTATAAAGAACTATCTTTCTTCTTTCTATATATCAAAATAGATTCGGCAAATGTTGAGTTTGGATCATCAACGGCCAAGAAGTTCGAAGGTATGTTAACGATGTTTTGAACAGTCTCAAATTTACTACAAAATGAAAGGCTAATAACTCCACTGTTATCTCGATTTAGAACAAGCCATTTACCATGAACAAAGCTTGTTCATTGGTGAATTGATTCCATTAATAAAAAAATTGGGGAAATGTAACCGTTAAGAATAAAAAATCATGGAACCTCTAGTAAATTGGCCATTTCAGCGCCATTTCAGCAGATCAGCTCATTTAACAGCAAATAATCGGGAGAAACATGAAAGGGTTACAGTCGTTTATAATAAGCAGTTTCCATGTATTCTTTGCTTATCTTAAACAAATACATGATCTTTGCCAAAGATATGACGATTTTTGAGCGTACGATCGTTCCTCCAAATTTTTATGGCGGCAACTTTATTTTATTTGCTGTCGAGATTATACGCTGTTGTTATTCAATATTCGTTTCACAAGAACTTCTGTTGCTCGCATTTCCCAAATCACTGATTAAGAAATTGCCCATTCCGTAACAGGGTCATTCTTACTTTTTCTTTAAAAATTACTAGGAAAGCAAGAATGTCATAGAACGGTTTTATACTAGTGAAAATACCTGTCAGACATAACTTCAACTGTTCGTGTTATCTGGCTGTTTTCACAAATATGCAAATTAAGGAATTCTTAAAGTGCCTATCTTTAACTATTTCACGCTTTAAGATGAATTCCAGTCCGTACTGCGCAGTCTCGGCTGCAATGTTTATGTGAGCCCACACGAAGGGAATGTTTACAAGCAAAACTAAAAATTCTGCAACAAACTTACCTTTTTCTTCATTATTAACGCCAGATATCCTTGCAGAACAAATAATAACGAGTAGAAGAACCTTGACGCTATTTCAAACCGACGTCTCAGCTCATCAGAAATTCTTGAACGAAACGAACTGTAATGGCGGACTGAAAAACGTCATGTATGCTGTCACCGAAGTGTAACGTTTCAACGAATTCAAAACAAAAACGTAAACAAACCCCGAGTCTGCGCAGTACGGACTGGAAATCATCTTTAAAGATTCCTCTAAATCTTTTCGCCTACCTTTTGGCCAAACGAAGTTTTGTGTCTCCAGGCAGAATGCTCGTTATCAGCAATGAAAGTCGAAGAGATACAGAAGCTCGAGTAAAATTCTAACTGCTGTGAAATGAACATCGTTTGAGCTTGACGTGTATTTATAGATTGCGCTCGAGCTCCGTTAATTAAGTTTATTCATTTGGCGATCAGATAAAAATCAATGAATGATCAGAGTTATTAAAGTCCATTTCTAAGCACGAGAGACACGGAAGTTTGCTTCAGAAGCATTTATGCATAGAAACACCGGTTTATTTTTGAGCTGTAAATCTGCATTTATAATAGCTGGGAGCTTGGGGTGTTTTTTGGTGTTGTTTTTTTTTTAGGGGGCTCGGGGGGGGGGGGGGGGTGTGGAAGTGGTGCCTTAGTATCCTCTTTTGTTCTTTTACACAGTGGCCTGAATTTGGAACAGTTCGGGGAATGGATTATCAATTACTCTTCGTTATGCCATGTCACCCCTTAATGTGGGAGCGCCGCGCCTCAATTCACGATAAAAAATTTATGGCCGCCCGGTCCATTTATGTAGTTCTCCGCCAGGTCTCTCAATAGGCAGGTTACGAGCCTAGTGGCCCATCAGGCCGGAGCTCATACCGGTTTCCGCAACGCGAAGCGACAACGAGTATTTTTACTCCACCCGAATGGGATGCTATTCCATCGCAGGGTTACCTCCCTTCCCGAAAAGCTAAAGATTGACTGGTTATCATTTTTACACCTGGGTAAGGAAAGGGACTCTGGGAGTTGAGAGGCTTTCCAAAGAACTTAACGCATTGTCCCCCAAAAGCTCTATCCAGGACTTTTTGGTCCAGAGTCCAGCGCAGTGACCATTATTAGGCCATCACGTTCCCCCACCGTGTAAGAAAGTGCAAAAATCTGGTTGTATAAGCCCTGGGGTTGTACAGTTTGGTACGAAATGTGGACTTTTAAATGTGTTAATTAAGTTTATTCATTTGGCGATCAGATAAAAATCAATGAATGATCAGAGTTATTAAAGTCCATTTCTAAGCACGAGAGACACGGAAGTTTGTTTCAGAAGCATTTATGCATAGAAATACCGGTTTATTATTGACTGACGCGGTTAAAAAATACTCGGCTTCTAGCGGTAAATCTGCATTTATAATAGCTGGGAGTTTGGGTTTTTTTTTTGGTATTGTTGTAGGAAGGCGGGGGGAGGGGGGGGGGGGGGGGGGAGTGATGCCTCCGAATCCTCTTTAGATCTCTGACACAGTGTTCTGAATGTTGAAAAAAAGAGCTCACCTGTTAATAAGCATAATGCGAGCTGATTTTGAAATGAACATGACTTTACGTTTGTGTCATCAGTAATTATCGTGTTCGAAGAAGGGGTGGCTTACTCGCGGCAGGAACAACATAATAACAGTGAAGCTAACACATTTTCCTCATTGATTTGAAATGAATTTCGAATCAAATCTTTTTAGGGCAAGTTAAAAGATACAAATGTTTTTCGTCCAGATTTTTTACAAAAAAAAGCAGGTGAGAACTTGGCTGTTTTTGTTATCTCGGACTTTTTTTTTTATTAAAGTCGAACCTCTCCATAAGGACACCACTCGTGATGCGTCATGACTTACATCACGTATGTCCTTATCGCCGACCTAGGTGAAGAAAGGGACTACCGTAATTACTCGAATAAGCGCCGCGGCGCTTATTACATTTTTTACGCCTCCAGTGCGGCGCTTATTCGAGGGCGGCGCTTATTTGAGGGCGGCGCTTATTAAAAAGTTTGACGCCACAAAGAATCTAATCCTTTACATTTATTAAAATAGGGTCCCCTGATTGCCAAAAGTCGTCTCTTGCTGAAGATTGTACTGAAGAATGTTCAATGGAAAAATGAGCGGTAAAACAAGCACTTTGAACTTTGACTGTGCAGTACGGACTGGAATTCATCTTAAAGCGTGAAATAGTTAAAGATAGGCACTTTAAGAATTCCTTAATTTGCATATTTGTGAAAACAGTCAGATAACACAAACAGTTGAAGTTATGTCTGACAGGTATTTTCACTAGTATAAAACCGTTCTATGACATTCTTGCTTTCCTAGTAATTTTTAAAGAAAAAGTAAGAATGACCCTGTTACGGAATGGGCAATTTCTTAAACAGTGATTTGGGAAATGCGAGCAACAGAAGTTCTTGTAAAACGAATATTGAATAACAACAGCGTATAATCTCGACAACAAATAAAATAAAGTTGCCGACATAAAAATTTGGAGAAACGATCGTACGCTCAAAAATCGCCATATCTTTGGCAAAGATTATGTATTTGTTTAAGATAAGCAAAGAATACCTGAATACTGCTTATTATAAACGACTGTAACCCTTTTATGTTTCTCCCGATTATTTGCTGGTAAATGAGCTGATCCGCTGAAATGGCGCTGAAATGGCCAATTTACTAGAGGTTCCATAATTTTTTATTCTTAACGGTTACATTTCCCCAATTTTTTTATTAATGGAATCAATTCACCAATGAACAAGCTTTGTTCATGGTAAATGGCTTGTTCTAAATCGAGATAACAGTGAAGTTATTAGCCTTTCATTTTGTAGTAAATTTGAGACTGTTCAAAACATCGTTAACATACCTTCGAACTTCTTGGCCGTTGATCATCCAAACTCAACATTTACCGAATCTATTTTGATATATAGAAAGAAGAAAGATAGTTCTTTATAACTATACCAAGTATGATCGAGAAACTGTGACGGCAGGTTCAGTGTCGAAATAACAAGAACACCTTCGATCCGCCATGTTGGCGGGCCGTCACGGACGCTTCAAATCGGCCTTCTCGATATTTTCCAAAATAAAAAGAATTGAAACTTTTTAATATCCATTTGGTAGTTAGGACCCTAAAACAAGACTGCATGCCAAATTTCAGCGAAATCGGTGAGGTACGGTGACCGCGAACTTTTAAAAAAGCTCGAAAATTATGGAGTATTACACTTAAGTGGCTCATATCAAATAATTTAAGTTTTAACTGTCGTGGGCCACATTATAATTGCAATTGGTGGCTTGATGCAAATAGGACAATATATCACTGTATATAATTTGCTTATCCAGCTTACGCTCGATTACTGTGATAAAATGCGGCTTAATTTAAGGGCAAACGATCGTAAAGTTTTGAAAGTAACAACCATTGTTACTGTCACATTTAACAGTGTTTTCCTTTCATTACTTCTGGTGGGTAGCTTCGTTCGAGGGGTCGATACTTTTAATCATCTTAAAGGTGTGGCATATAAGGGTCGATCTGTCTTACTGTAATCGTACTATATGTGATTTTGTTTTTTGCAGGGACCTTAACCACAATAAAATAGAAGTGCTACCTGAAGGAATATTTGAAAACCTATCAAGTCTAGTTGCTTTGTAAGTACATGCATCTGACAAGTATTTAATTTAGGAGGCTATTAACGGTTTCCAGCACTATCCATCTCTTATATACTTTGATGGATCAGGACTGCAAACCTTTTACAGTTGCTCCTACAATAATGGTACCAAACAAATGCCCAATCATTGGTAACAACAGTTTAACCTGTTAAGAACTGCTACAAACTGGATAATGATCAAAATATTAAAATACAACTTTTTGCAAAACTAAAAGGGCAGACTATAAATGAATTTTAAAATCAAATACAAATGTAAATAGCCTAATTAATTGTAAATATTTTTAACTTTTAATACTTTTAATTTACACGACCCCACAAGCTGTAAGCTTTTATCCAAATCGTGTTTTTAAATAAAGGCAAATTACTTACTTACTTACTTACTTATTGAGCTTGAACTCTAATGTTTATGCCGAATATAAAACCGACTGACTTTTTGACTTGAACGTACCAATTCTCGTTCCATAAACTAAACTGATTAACTGAAGGTTTATGCTTCGTTTACTGGTATTTTACGTTGTTCTTGTTAACCCATCTTGTCTGTTTCTCTGGCTGGCCGAATTTTTTTTAAATTACAAAATGGTAAAAATTGTTATAATGAGAATATTTAAAACTAGCTCATATCAAATAAATTAGTTTTAATCGCCTCAAAAACTAAATTTGAAAGTACTGCTTCTGATTATAACGTTGCCAACTTTGGCTATTCTCGTGACTTTAAGTTAGGCGTTACGAACATGTCTCTGCTTCCCAATCTCTCGGTATTTGCATGGATGATAAAAGACTGTCGAGGAATACCCTAAATTTGGCGAAAAAGGGGTCATTTGGAGTGGGTGGCAGTGGGAGGCTGTAGTAGTGTATTACATGTAGCCCAGCGGTTACTCATAAGAGTACATCCGGGATGCGAAGAGTGTGTAGTGAGCGCGAAAGCATGTACTGTGTGTACGGGCGTGTGTTCTGCTTTAAAAGCAGCTGTAAGCCTTTGTGGCCTTTGAACACTAAAAATTGGCGACGAGGATGTCGCACTCAGTGGAACGAGCGTTGTCGCCCTAAGATTTAACCGGTTCTTCCTTTCAGGTCGCCAAACGGTGGCGACAGTGGAAGCGATTTTACCAATATTACATCGATGGCAAAGGAATTACGAACGCCTCTCGAAAGAAAGCTCAATTACTTCATTTAGCGGGCATGGAAGTCCAAGATATTTTCGAAGTCGTTCCGGATTCAGGACCGATCAATGCCGAGGAGGGTAACGAGTATGTAGTGTGTCTTCGTACGCTTGATGGAGGGGCTGGATGGGGGGTACAAATGTCAGTTGTCAGTTAAATTTTAGGCGATTTGTCAGTTGTCAGTTAAATTTTAGGCGATTTGTCAGTTGTCAGTTACTTGACTGTTAATAATTAACCGTGTAACTAAATTATTTATTTCTGACCCAAAAGCTAGCTCGATTGGCACATATAACGTAAAGTGTATCGTTAATTCAAGATTCTTACTTAAAGAACTATTTTTTCTCAGATTTGGAGTTAAAACCATTGCAATTGCATTACAACCTGAGATAAAAATTTAAGCGTTAACTTGCCTACCAATGATCACCTATATCAGTCTAAATCTACCTATTTATCTTCAACACTTTATACTTAATAGACCTTAATAAATATCAAGAAGAGTTTACGGAGCAAAATAAAATATCTTGAGAATTTGAGTAAAACCGCGAGTATCATATTTTCTCGATTAAAAAAGCTGGCTTCTAATAAAGCCGAGTTTCCACGGTGGAAGTATGAAAACCTGTACTGGTCTGTAATAAAAAATGTGCATTATACTCAAAAATAATGTATAAAGGTCTCCGCACACGTGGGGTCAAGACGCAGGGACATGTTGCAGCAATATGAAGCAGCGACAAAATCATGTGTTGTTCACACTGAGGGGACATGCAGCAGGGACGATGATATTTGAGTCAGCATGAAAAAGTGTCGAAAATCCAAGGAATTGACCCTGAGAGTTATGATAATCATTAGTGAATTGGTATTTCTAATGGATTGGTATTACATTTGCAGTGCGAAGTGTTTTCAGTAACATTTTGTTTTTAGCTGTGAATTACCGCTATTTTTAGCCACTGTTTTAACCCTTGAATTACATAATGGTCAACTGATACGACTGAAATGTGACATGTACATGCATTATAACCAGTTTTCTACCTGAAACAAACGCGCTCGGTGGTTCACATTGCCGCAAAGTTTCAAAATTTAGTTTTATATACACAGTGCCACAGTAATTATAACATATATAACGCCAAGAGAAATAATTAAGTATCAAACACATCGTACATCGCAACAAAAATGGGAACAAGAAACACGTAGTCGTACCTTGTAGGATTTCTGGACTAACAGGCATAATTCATATTTATATCAATACAAGATACAAATGCACTTATAATACATACTGTTCATTTCGCTTCCTGTGCCATCCAGTAAGCTTGGTAGTTCGAGCTTCCACTGGTCGTCTGTGGTGATGGCGAAGTTGTCGCTTTTCCCACTCTCATTCGGTGCCATTCGGAAAAGCTTGATGTCAAAGTCACCAAGGCCGCATTTTCTAGTTAAATCTTTGAGGCCAAGGAATGCCACAAGGTGCTTTTTGAGCGCATGAACTGTATTTATATCATTTATCGGAATACGGCTTCTAAATCGATCGAAAGCCGAGTTCGAGTCAACTCTGTAAAAGCTTACAATAGCTTTTACAACGCCAGCATTGGCGGCCATTGCATAAACTGGCGCGTGTTCAGCGTAACTTTGAGATCGTAGCTGGTAATATGACCCTGATGTACATGGGTCATACAGTGAATCATTAACGAAATATGGAACTCTAGCGTCCCGCTGCTGAGATTCGTATAAAACGTACATTTGTTTGACGAAAAGAGTCAAAGAGTGTTATTTACAACGGGTTTTTTAGGATTAACGATGCTCATGTGGGTTATTTAGGACAGTTTGGTCAGTTGTCAGTTGTCAGTAAAAGCCACTACAAATGTCAGTTGTCAGTTAGATTTTAGGCGATTTGTCAGTTGTCAGTTAAAATTTTGGCCATTTGTCAGTTGTCAGTTAACCCCATCCAGACCCTCTTGATGCTCACTTTCGCGCCGTGGACGAAGTCCATGTTTTTTCCACAGCCGCCCAGACGTTGTATTCGATTTAGGTGATTATAAGACAATGTATGAGAATACTTTGAAAATTGCTCGAAATAGTACTTGTATGAAAGATTTGAATAAAAATTTCTTACCTTATGTTTATCATGCGTTATTTTGACATTTCTGTGCCTCTGGAGTGGGTTTAAAGCCGTTTAGACGAGTTTTTCTTTCCGACGTTGTCGCCATGGCGCGGTCGCTTAGCTAAATTTTTTAATCTTGTGCCCAAGATAACTTTTCACGCATTCAGACAAAGCAAAAGTGGAAACCCAGCGCTCGAACACGAGCGTTTCTCGGGCGGTTAAAATAAACTTTGGAACCTTAAGCGAAGGAAATCGAAAGAAGAATTATCGACGGCTGTATTGAAGCAATTTTGGTGAGATTCGACAATTTTTGTGGTATTTAAGGAGCTTCGAGTGCGAACCGTTGGCGAACTAGGTCACCTGCCTTTCGTTTCTCTTTAGGGGAAGCAACGTCGGAAAGAAAAACTTGTCTAAACGGCTTTAAACCCACTCCAGAAGCACAGAAATGTCAAAATAACGCATGATAAACATAAGGTAATACATTTTTATTCAAATCTTCAATACAAGTTCTATTTCGAGCAATTTTCAAAGTATATTCATACATTGTCTTATAATCACCTAAATCGAATACAACGTCTGGGCGACCTGTGGTTTTTCGACAACTTGCGTTGACCAAGGGGGAGACCGCTGATAAATTTATGGTTCGTTTACGGAAACAAGCTCGTCACTGTAATTTTGGCGCAGCTTTGGTAAAAAATTTGTCAGATCATCTGATCGAAAAGCTCCCCGATGTTGAACTGAAGAAGAAATTACTCGAGGTGAATAATATTACGCTAGAGGCTGCGATGGATAAGGTCCGAAAGTGGGAAGCTTCGCGTGAGCAAGTGAGTCAAATGCCGGTTACGCCAAGTCAAGACCGACAAGAACCTGGAGCAAGTGTTGGAGCAGGGACTAATGCTGTCGAACAAAGGTCTGGGCGTGGATCGAAAGGTAAAAGGGTTTGTTTTAACTGTAGAAAAGAAGGTTACTTGGCTAAAGACGGCAATTGTCCAGCTCGTGGACGGAAGTGTAGGACACTATGCTAGCTGTTGCAAGAGGGGAAGGATCCAAAAGTTTGGAAAAACAAATACCACTTAACGACGGGGAGGCCGGAAGACATCAGAGTTGAGAAAATGCAGGCCAATCTTGTAGAGGGATCGTTGGAACCCTCCAGATGAGAATGATTCATTTGTCTTTACCGTAGAAGAGCAGACATGCAATTTGGCCGCTTCTGCTGAGCCAGTGCTTTGTGTAAGCATTGGGACAGTAAACAGGGATGTGTTGGTTGACTCTGGACCTGGGAGCAATCTTTTAAGCATGGACACTGTTAAGGAGTTAAAACATCAGTAACTTCAGGCGCAACTCTGCACAAGAAAGTTGTATGCTTATGTGGGTCGTGCGCTTGAAATCGAAGGTCAGTTTCAGTCAGAAGACTCTGTTGGTAAAACGAAGATTGTGGCAGATTTCGTTGTTGTCAAAACAGGTCGTTGTTTGCTAGGATATTCGACTGCCACGGATCTTGGAATCTTTCGAGTGGATCCAGCAGGAACTCTTGCCACAGGAAACTGTAACACTGTTAATAGCACTTTTCAAGTCAACCGCAGACACCTTCAGAGGTTCGTAGCTTGTTGGGTCTCGTTGGATTCAGTGCCAGGTTTATAACCGATTTTACAACAACTGCTGATCCCCTGAGAAGACTTGCCAGAAAAGGAAAACTGTTTATGTGGGGCGAGGAGCAAGAGAACTCATTTCAGAAATTGAAGAGTCAAGTTGCAAGTGCACCAGTCTTAGCGTACTTTGATAAGGACGCACCTACTCGTGTTTTTGAAGATGCCAGTCCGGTGGGGCTTGGAGCAGTACTGGTCCAATAGAAAAATGGAGAAAGTCGTTCCGTCTTGTACGCCAGTCGTAGTTTGAGCCAAGTGGAGGGCCGTTATAGTCAAACCAAGAAAGAAGCACTAGCCCTAGTTTGGGCATGTGAACGCTTGCACTTCTACTTGTATGGGCTGCCACAGTTTGACCTCGTAACAGACCATGAAGCACTCAACGTAATCTATCCAAGGAAGTCCAAACCTTCAGCCCGGAAAGAGCGCTGAGGTCTACGTATACAACCGTAAAGCTATGAAGTCTGTCAGGTGTCATCGAGAAAAAATTTTGCAGATGCCCTTTCACGACTGACAAATATACCTGCCTCAGATCAGTCCCCGGACGACGATGGATACATACACATGGTAGCTCTGTATGCTGTCTCCGCTGCGTTGATAATTAAAGAGATTGAAAGGATTTCAGCACAAGATCCAGACTTGCAATCAGTCATAAAGTGCCTCATCGGAGAAAAATGGGACATTGTTCCTAAGTCATACTTGCCAGTGCGCAATGAATTCAAAATTCAAGCAAAATTCGCAGGTAGGGTAACCCTACTTACCCGGGTCAACTTACACCGGTTACGCTTCAGTTAACCTTGTAAAATTTTGTCATTAGAAGCTGTTATTCGAAAATAATTCCGTTCCAGTGCAAAAATACGACAAATTGTGAATGAACACGATGTTTCTTGGTCACAATTCGCTGTTTTTGTCGGTATTTTTAAACATATTTAGCTTTTTGGAGCCAAAATAAAGTTGTCCCGGGGTAGGCGAGTTATCCCTAGCAGAGCGTTTACAAGGCGCTAGGGTTACCCTAGCACCTAGGGTAACCCTAGCTGAGTGCTAGGGTTACCCTAGGTGCTAGGGTAACCCTAGCGCCTTGTAAACACGTCGATGAAAAAAAGAAGAAATGTGGGAGCGCTAGGGTAACCCTAGGATCTAGGGTAACCCTATGTGCTAGGGTTACCCGCCTGCTTGTAAACAGGCCCTTAAAAGCCCACATTTCGTACCAAACTGTACAACCCCAGGGCTTATACAACCAGATTTTTGCACTTTCTTACACGGTGGGGGAACGTGATGGCCTAATAATGGTCACTGCGCTGGACTCTGGACCAAACAGTCCTGGATAGAGCTTCTGGGGGACAATGCGTTAAGTTCTTTGGAAAGCCTCTCAACTCCCAGAGTCCCTTTCCTTACCCAGGTGTAAAAATGATTACCAGTCAATCTTTAGCTTTTCGGGAAGGGAGGTAACCCTGCGATGGAATAGCATCCCATTCGGGTGGAGTAAAAAATACTCGTTGTCACTTCACGTTGCGGAAACCGGTATGAGCTCCGGCCTGATGGGCCACTAGGCTCGTAACCTGCCTATTGAGAGACCTGGCGGAGAACTACATAAATGGACCGGGCGGCCATAAATTTTTTATCGTGAATTGAGGCGCGGCGCTCCCACATTAAGGGGTGACATGGCATAACGAAGAGTAATTGATAATCCATTCCCCGAACTGTTCCAAATTCAGGCCACTGTGTAAAAGAACAAAAGAGGATACGAAGGCACCACTTCCACACCCCCCTCCCCCCCCCCCCGAGCCCCCTAAAAAAAAACACCAAAAAACACCCCAAACTCCCAGCTATTATAAATGCAGATTTACCGCTCAAATATAAACCGGTATTTCTATGCATAAATGCTTCTGAAGCAAACTTCCGTGTCTCTCGTGCTTAGAAATGGACTTTAATAACTCTGATCATTCATTGATTTTTATCTGATCGCCAAATGAATAAACTTAATTAACGGAGCTCGAGCGCAATCTATAAATACACGTCAAGCTCAAACGATGTTCATTTCACAGCAGTTAGAATTTACTCGAGCTTCTGTATCTCTTCGACTTTCATTGCTGATAACGAGCATTCTGCCTGGAGACAAAAAACTTCGTTTGGCCAAAAGGTAGGCGAAAACATTTAGAGGAATCTTTAAGCGTGAAATAGTTTAAGATAGGCACTTTAAGAATTCCTTAATTTGCATATTTGTGAAAACAGGCAGATAACACAAACAGTTGAAGTTATGTCTGACAGGTATTTTCACTAGTATAAAACCGTTCTATGACATTCTTGCTTTCCTAGTAATTTTTAAAGAAAAAGTAAGAATGACCCTGTTACGGAATGGGCAATTTCTTAAACAGTGATTTGGGAAATGCGAGCAACAGAAGTTCTTGTGAAACGAATACTTGAATAACAACAGCGTATAATCTCCACAACAAATAAAATAAAGTTGCCGACATAAAAATTTGGAGAAACGATCGTACGCTCAAAAATCGCCATATCTTTGGCAAAGATCATGTATTTGTTAAAAAAAGATAAGCAAAAAATACCTGAAAACTGCTTATTATAAACGACTGTAACCCTTTCATGTTTCTCCCGATTATTTGCTGTTAAATAAGCAATCTATAAAAAACACGTCAAGCTCAAACGATGTTCATTTCACAGCAGTTAGAATTTTACTCGAGCTTCTGTATCTCTTCGACTTTCATTGCTGATAACGAGCATTCTGCCTGGAGACACAAAACTTCGTTTGGCCAAAAAGGTAGGCGAAAAGATTTAGAGGAATCTTTAAGCGTGAAATAGTTAAAGATAGGCACTTTAAGAATTCCTTAATTTGCATATTTGTGAAAACAGTCAGATAACACGAACAGTTGAAGTTATGTCTGACAGGTATTTTCACTAGTATAAAACCGTTCTATGACATTCTTGCTTTCCTAGTAATTTTTAAAGAATAAGTAAGAATGACCCTGTTACGGAATGGGCAATTTCTTAAACAGTGATTTGGGAAATGCGAGCAACAGAAGTTCTTGTAAAACGAATATTGAATAACAACAGCGTATAATCTCGACAACAAATAAAATAAAGTTGCCGACATAAAAATTTGGAGAAACGATCGTACGCTCAAAAATCGCCATATCTTTGGCAAAGATTATGTATTTGTTTAAGATAAGCAAAGAATACCTAAATACTGCTTATTATAAACGACTGTAACCCTTTTATGTATCTCCCGATTATTTGCTGGTAAATGAGCTGATCCGCTGAAATGGCGCTGAAATGGCCAATTTACTAGAGGTTCCATAATTTTTTATTCTTAACGGTTACATTTCCCCAATTTTTTTATTAATGGAATCAATTCACCAATGAACAAGCTTTGTTCATGGTAAATGGCTTGTTCTAAATCGAGATAACAGTGAAGTTATTAGCCTTTCATTTTGTAGTAAATTTGAGACTGTTCAAAACATCGTTAACATACCTTCGAACTTCTTGGCCGTTGATCATCCAAACTCAACATTTACCGAATCTATTTTGATATATAGAAAGAAGAAAGATAGTTCTTTATAACTATACCAAGTATGATCGAGAAACTGTGACGGCAGGTTCAGTGTCGAAATAACAAGAACACCTTCGATCCGCCATGTTGGCGGGCCGTCACGGACGCTTCAAATCGGCCTTCTCGATATTTTCCAAAATAAAAAGAATTGAAACTTTTTAATATCCATTTGGTAGTTAGGACCCTAAAACAAGACTGCATGCCAAATTTCAGCGAAATCGGTGAGGTACGGTGACCGCGAACTTTTAAAAAAGCTCGAAAATTATGGAGTATTACACTTAAGTGGCTCATATCAAATAATTTAAGTTTTAACTGTCGTGGGCCACATTATAATTGCAATTGGTGGCTTGATGCAAATAGGACAATATATCACTGTATATAATTTGCTTATCCAGCTTACGCTCGATTACTGTGATAAAATGCGGCTTAATTTAAGGGCAAACGATCGTAAAGTTTTGAAAGTAACAACCATTGTTACTGTCACATTTAACAGTGTTTTCCTTTCATTACTTCTGGTGGGTAGCTTCGTTCGAGGGGTCGATACTTTTAATCATCTTAAAGGTGTGGCATATAAGGGTCGATCTGTCTTACTGTAATCGTACTATATGTGATTTTGTTTTTTGCAGGGACCTTAACCACAATAAAATAGAAGTGCTACCTGAAGGAATATTTGAAAACCTATCAAGTCTAGATGCTTTGTAAGTACATGCATCTGACAAGTATTTAATTTAGGAGGCTATTAACGGTTTCCAGCACTATCCATCTCTTATATACTTTGATGGATCAGGACTGCAAACCTTTTACAGTTGCTCCTACAATAATGGTACCAAACAAATGCCCAATCATTGGTAACAACAGTTTAACCTGTTAAGAACTGCTACAAACTGGATAATGATCAAAATATTAAAATACAACTTTTTGCAAAACTAAAAGGGCAGACTATAAATGAATTTTAAAATCAAATACAAATGTAAATAGCCTAATTAATTGTAAATATTTTTAACTTTTAATACTTTTAATTTACACGACCCCACAAGCTGTAAGCTTTTATCCAAATCGTGTTTTTAAATAAAGGCAAATTACTTACTTACTTACTTACTTATTGAGCTTGAACTCTAATGTTTATGCCGAATATAAAACCGACTGACTTTTTGACTTGAACGTACCAATTCTCGTTCCATAAACTAAACTGATTAACTGAAGGTTTATGCTTCGTTTACTGGTATTTTACGTTGTTCTTGTTAACCCATCTTGTCTGTTTCTCTGGCTGGCCGAATTTTTTTTAAATTACAAAATGGTAAAAATTGTTATAATGAGAATATTTAAAACTAGCTCATATCAAATAAATTAGTTTTAATCGCCTCAAAAACTAAATTTGAAAGTACTGCTTCTGATTATAACGTTGCCAACTTTGGCTATTCTCGTGACTTTAAGTTAGGCGTTACGAACATGTCTCTGCTTCCCAATCTCTCGGTATTTGCATGGATGATAAAAGACTGTCGAGGAATACCCTAAATTTGGCGAAAAAGGGGTCATTTGGAGTGGGTGGCAGTGGGAGGCTGTAGTAGTGTATTACATGTAGCCCAGCGGTTACTCATAAGAGTACATCCGGGATGCGAAGAGTGTGTAGTGAGCGCGAAAGCATGTACTGTGTGTACGGGCGTGTGTTCTGCTTTAAAAGCAGCTGTAAGCCTTTGTGGCCTTTGAACACTAAAAATTGGCGACGAGGATGTCGCACTCAGTGGAACGAGCGTTGTCGCCCTAAGATTTAACCGGTTCTTCCTTTCAGGTCGCCAAACGGTGGCGACAGTGGAAGCGATTTTACCAATATTACATCGATGGCAAAGGAATTACGAACGCCTCTCGAAAGAAAGCTCAATTACTTCATTTAGCGGGCATGGAAGTCCAAGATAATTTCGAAGTCGTTCCGGATTCAGGACCGATCAATGCCGAGGAGGGTAACGAGTATGTAGTGTGTCTTCGTACGCTTGATGGAGGGGCTGGATGGGGGGTACAAATGTCAGTTGTCAGTTAAATTTTAGGCGATTTGTCAGTTGTCAGTTAAATTTTAGGCGATTTGTCAGTTGTCAGTTACTTGACTGTTAATAATTAACCGTGTAACTAAATTATTTATTTCTGACCCAAAAGCTAGCTCGATTGGCACATATAACGTAAAGTGTATCGTTAATTCAAGATTCTTACTTAAAGAACTATTTTTTCTCAGATTTGGAGTTAAAACCATTGCAATTGCATTACAACCTGAGATAAAAATTTAAGCGTTAACTTGCCTACCAATGATCACCTATATCAGTCTAAATCTACCTATTTATCTTCAACACTTTATACTTAATAGACCTTAATAAATATCAAGAAGAGTTTACGGAGCAAAATAAAATATCTTGAGAATTTGAGTAAAACCGCGAGTATCATATTTTCTCGATTAAAAAAGCTGGCTTCTAATAAAGCCGAGTTTCCACGGTGGAAGTATGAAAACCTGTACTGGTCTGTAATAAAAAATGTGCATTATACTCAAAAATAATGTATAAAGGTCTCCGCACACGTGGGGTCAAGACGCAGGGACATGTTGCAGCAATATGAAGCAGCGACAAAATCATGTGTTGTTCACACTGAGGGGACATGCAGCAGGGACGATGATATTTGAGTCAGCATGAAAAAGTGTCGAAAATCCAAGGAATTGACCCTGAGAGTTATGATAATCATTAGTGAATTGGTATTTCTAATGGATTGGTATTACATTTGCAGTGCGAAGTGTTTTCAGTAACATTTTGTTTTTAGCTGTGAATTACCGCTATTTTTAGCCACTGTTTTAACCCTTGAATTACATAATGGTCAACTGATACGACTGAAATGTGACATGTACATGCATTATAACCAGTTTTCTACCTGAAACAAACGCGCTCGGTGGTTCACATTGCCGCAAAGTTTCAAAATTTAGTTTTATATACACAGTGCCACAGTAATTATAACATATATAACGCCAAGAGAAATAATTAAGTATCAAACACATCGTACATCGCAACAAAAATGGGAACAAGAAACACGTAGTCGTACCTTGTAGGATTTCTGGACTAACAGGCATAATTCATATTTATATCAATACAAGATACAAATGCACTTATAATACATACTGTTCATTTCGCTTCCTGTGCCATCCAGTAAGCTTGGTAGTTCGAGCTTCCACTGGTCGTCTGTGGTGATGGCGAAGTTGTCGCTTTTCCCACTCTCATTCGGTGCCATTCGGAAAAGCTTGATGTCAAAGTCACCAAGGCCGCATTTTCTAGTTAAATCTTTGAGGCCAAGGAATGCCACAAGGTGCTTTTTGAGCGCATGAACTGTATTTATATCATTTATCGGAATACGGCTTCTAAATCGATCGAAAGCCGAGTTCGAGTCAACTCTGTAAAAGCTTACAATAGCTTTTACAACGCCAGCATTGGCGGCCATTGCATAAACTGGCGCGTGTTCAGCGTAACTTTGAGATCGTAGCTGGTAATATGACCCTGATGTACATGGGTCATACAGTGAATCATTAACGAAATATGGAACTCTAGCGTCCCGCTGCTGAGATTCGTATAAAACGTACATTTGTTTGACGAAAAGAGTCAAAGAGTGTTATTTACAACGGGTTTTTTAGGATTAACGATGCTCATGTGGGTTATTTAGGACAGTTTGGTCAGTTGTCAGTTGTCAGTAAAAGCCACTACAAATGTCAGTTGTCAGTTAGATTTTAGGCGATTTGTCAGTTGTCAGTTAAAATTTTGGCCATTTGTCAGTTGTCAGTTAACCCCATCCAGACCCTCTTGATGCTCACTTTCGCGCCGTGGACGAAGTCCATGTTTTTTCCACAGCCGCCCAGACGTTGTATTCGATTTAGGTGATTATAAGACAATGTATGAGAATACTTTGAAAATTGCTCGAAATAGTACTTGTATGAAAGATTTGAATAAAAATTTCTTACCTTATGTTTATCATGCGTTATTTTGACATTTCTGTGCCTCTGGAGTGGGTTTAAAGCCGTTTAGACGAGTTTTTCTTTCCGACGTTGTCGCCATGGCGCGGTCGCTTAGCTAAATTTTTTAATCTTGTGCCCAAGATAACTTTTCACGCATTCAGACAAAGCAAAAGTGGAAACCCAGCGCTCGAACACGAGCGTTTCTCGGGCGGTTAAAATAAACTTTGGAACCTTAAGCGAAGGAAATCGAAAGAAGAATTATCGACGGCTGTATTGAAGCAATTTTGGTGAGATTCGACAATTTTTGTGGTATTTAAGGAGCTTCGAGTGCGAACCGTTGGCGAACTAGGTCACCTGCCTTTCGTTTCTCTTTAGGGGAAGCAACGTCGGAAAGAAAAACTTGTCTAAACGGCTTTAAACCCACTCCAGAAGCACAGAAATGTCAAAATAACGCATGATAAACATAAGGTAATACATTTTTATTCAAATCTTCAATACAAGTTCTATTTCGAGCAATTTTCAAAGTATATTCATACATTGTCTTATAATCACCTAAATCGAATACAACGTCTGGGCGACCTGTGGTTTTTCGACAACTTGCGTTGACCAAGGGGGAGACCGCTGATAAATTTATGGTTCGTTTACGGAAACAAGCTCGTCACTGTAATTTTGGCGCAGCTTTGGTAAAAAATTTGTCAGATCATCTGATCGAAAAGCTCCCCGATGTTGAACTGAAGAAGAAATTACTCGAGGTGAATAATATTACGCTAGAGGCTGCGATGGATAAGGTCCGAAAGTGGGAAGCTTCGCGTGAGCAAGTGAGTCAAATGCCGGTTACGCCAAGTCAAGACCGACAAGAACCTGGAGCAAGTGTTGGAGCAGGGACTAATGCTGTCGAACAAAGGTCTGGGCGTGGATCGAAAGGTAAAAGGGTTTGTTTTAACTGTAGAAAAGAAGGTTACTTGGCTAAAGACGGCAATTGTCCAGCTCGTGGACGGAAGTGTAGGACACTATGCTAGCTGTTGCAAGAGGGGAAGGATCCAAAAGTTTGGAAAAACAAATACCACTTAACGACGGGGAGGCCGGAAGACATCAGAGTTGAGAAAATGCAGGCCAATCTTGTAGAGGGATCGTTGGAACCCTCCAGATGAGAATGATTCATTTGTCTTTACCGTAGAAGAGCAGACATGCAATTTGGCCGCTTCTGCTGAGCCAGTGCTTTGTGTAAGCATTGGGACAGTAAACAGGGATGTGTTGGTTGACTCTGGACCTGGGAGCAATCTTTTAAGCATGGACACTGTTAAGGAGTTAAAACATCAGTAACTTCAGGCACAACTCTGCACAAGAAAGTTGTATGCTTATGTGGGTCGTGCGCTTGAAATCGAAGGTCAGTTTCAGTCAGAAGACTGTTGGTAAAACGAAGATTGTGGCAGATTTCGTTGTTGTCAAAACAGGTCGTTGTTTGCTAGGATATTCGACTGCCCTGCATCTCGGAATCTTTCGAGTGGATCCAGCAGGAACTCTTGCCACAGGGAACTGTAACACTGTTAATAGCACTTTTCAAGTCAACCGCAGACACCCTCAGAAGTTCGTAGCTTGTTGGGTCTCGTTGGATTCAGTGCCAGGTTTATACCCGATTTTACAACAACTGCTGATCCCTTAAGAAGACTTGCCAGAAAAGGAAAACTGTTTATGTGGGGCGACTTGACTTTTCAGAAATTGAAAAGTCAAGTTGCAAGTGCACCAGTCTTTGATAAGAACGCACCTACTCGTGTTATTGCAGATGCCAGTCCAGTGGGGCTTGGAACAGTGCTGGTCCAATAAAAGAATGGAGATAGTCGTGCTGTCTGTTACACAAGTCGTAGTTTGAGCCAAGTGGAGGGCCGTTATAGTCAAACCGAGAAAGAAGCACTAGCCCTAGTTTGGGCATGTGAACGTTTCCACTTCTAATTGTATGGACTGCCACAGTTTGACCTCGTAACAGACCATGAAGCACTCAAAATAATCTAATCAGTCATAATTTGCCTCATCGAAGAAAAATGGGACATTGTTCTCAAGTCATACTTGCCAGTGCGCAATGAATTGACCTTTATCGGTCATGCAATTCTACTGGGAACGAGAATTGTTGTACCGCAAGCTCTTTGCAAAAGAGTTGTCAGTTTGGCTCACGAGGGGCATGAAGGAGTCGTGAAGACAAACAATAGTATAACAAGTGCTAACTGCGCTAGCTGTACAACAGAACACCAAAGTGAACTGTGAACAGTTTGTTTGGGCTTTTATAGCTAAAGGGTTGTCTGCTCGGAATGCCAGTAGAAAGAACTGTACTTCAGCACAGCTTGGCATTACACGTGTATAATCTTAGCCATGAATAGTGCTGGTCGGCGTCGGGAGCGAGGACCAGGAAGCACTGCGTGCATCTGAAAGCGGGAGATTGCATCGGCGATCTCATTTGAAACCCCGGGGACATGGCAAGCCCGGACTACAAAGTTGTGCTGCATAGAAAGGAGCACGAGCCGCCTGACCAACTCCATTATGCGTGGTACTTTGTAACGCCTAGAATTTATATTAGACACGACCAATATATTGTCACACCAGAATTGGAGGCGTCTCCCGGCAAGAAAGGGGTGCCACATGACGCAAGCAACAACGATGGGAAAGAGTTCTTGCAATTCGATACCTATTTCCCGTTTTTGGTTCAAAAGCATGTGGGGAGGCCAGCCACCCTGGAACCACCTTCACTGGAAATAGCCCCCGAAGCCTAAAGAGCCCGCGGCATCGGTGTAGAGTTCTAGATTCTGAGCTGGAAACGCCCGTTCCAGTTCAAGAGAAAAGCTTTCCACATTTCAAGATCCTTAAAGAACTCCTTATTAAGCCGCATGCGGTGGAAACGGCTTGGGATCCCCTCCTGGTCAAATTAATCGCCCGCTGAAGGAAGGTTCTCCCGGGCACCACCACCTTGCATGCAAACTGAAGAGTCCCAATGAGTGATTGTAACTCTACCAGGCGTACTGAGCGACGTATTTTGAAAGAGTTCAACAGTTCAATGATCCTGGAGAGTTTATCCTGTGGTAAGCGGGCCTCCATGCGGACGCTGTCTAAAGCAATGCCCATGAACTCAATCTCCTGGGAGGGCCTTATTGTCTTGGACGCTACGACAGGGGCCTCAAGGGACATAACTACCCGTAGCAGAGTGCTAAAGCTAGTTAAAAATGCCAATTTAGACGGTTCGGCAATGACAAAGTCGTCCGTCCACGATGTGAATAACAAGCTGGAGGCCATAGTTACTTTTAAGGATCCATTCAAGCCCGTTCGACAGCTGATTGAAAAGGAACGGGGCACTTCGAAGCCCAAAGGGTAAGTACATGTCTACATAGTATTCAAGATCCTTAAAGAACTCCTTATTAAGCCGCATGCGGTGGAAACGGCTTGGGATCCCCTCCTGGTCAAATTAATCGCCCGCTGAAGGAAGGTTCTCCCGGGCACCACCACCTTGCATGCAAACTGAAGAGTCCCAATGAGTGATTGTAACTCTACCAGGCGTACTGAGCGACGTATTTTGAAAGAGTTCAACAGTTCAATGATCCTGGAGAGTTTATCCTGTGGTAAGCGGGCCTCCATGCGGACGCTGTCTAAAGCAATGCCCATGAACTCAATCTCCTGGGAGGGCCTTATTGTCTTGGACGCTACGACAGGGGCCTCAAGGGACATAACTACCCGTAGCAGAGTGCTAAAGCTAGTTAAAAATGCCAATTTAGACGGTTCGGCAATGACAAAGTCGTCCGTCCACGATGTGAATAACAAGCTGGAGGCCATAGTTACTTTTAAGGATCCATTCAAGCCCGTTCGACAGCTGATTGAAAAGGAACGGGGCACTTCGAAGCCCAAAGGGTAAGTACATGTCTACATAGTATTGGGATAGCCAGCTACAGTGACTAGCCAGCAAGCTCCAGTCGTCCAGATGACTTGGTATCAGGCGGAAGGCTGATTTAAGATCAGTATTGGCCATAAAGGTTCCCCTTCCTAGAGGCTGGAGAATACGGATGGCATCGTCGACCCGCACAAAATCTATGGGAATAAGGGGTCCTTTGGAATGTGCTAATTAATGTTATCGCCCTGGGGGTAGCAGAGTAGCGGGGAGTGGTAGGGACCCGCTACCCTTCCAAGAGCTACTTCCTTTTGCAGATTGAAAGAAACTTCTTTCGGGTGCTGTACTACCGAAATACGGTTAGGGGAGATGGAAGTCGATGTCATCCGATCAACTTCCAGTAAAACCATCATTCATTACCTAGATGCCCAATTCGCAAGACATGGATTGCCCAGAGGCCTGCGCAGCGACAATGGTTCAAACCTGGTGTCCAAGGAAGTAGAAGGGTATTTGAAAGAATCGGAGATTGAGCACCATGACACGACACCTCTGTGGCCACGGGCAAATGGCCAAGTGGAAAGGCAGAATAAGACGCTTCTGAAATCTGTTAGAGCAGCTCACGCAAAAGGAAAGAATTGGAGGGAGGAGCTAAACAGGTTCCTGTTGGCATACAGGTCAACGCCACATTCGACTACAGGGAAGAGTCCTGCTGAATTGTTGTTTAGAAGTAAGCTTAAAACCAAAATGCCTGAGCTGGTCGATTTGGAAGAGGAGAAAAAAGAAGTCAGCGACCAAGGAATCCGTGATCAGGACACACAGAGAAAGCAGTCGCGTAAGGACTACGCCGACAAGAGGTTTCATGCTAGAGACCGAAATGTGAGAGAAGGAGACACTGTTTCGCTAGAGAAGAAGAATGAAAACAAGCTGTCGTCTTGCTATGAGAATGAACCATATCAGGTGATGTCTCGTTGTGAAGACCAGGTGCTACTGAGATCATCACAGGGAGTTCAGTACAAGCGAGACCTTCTGCATATCAACACAATAAGGTGGTTAGATGACAAAATGTAACAATGGAAACGTTTACAAGCCTAACTAAATGTGCAATTAGAACCAAGCCCTTTAACATGCCAGATCAGAAAGAACAGGGAGCTCCACTACAGGATGCTGAACCACCGACGGAACCGAAGACGGCCGAGATATCACCCATGAAAGAGAATCCAGTACCAACGACAGATTCACCACCTGACCTACCTGCTGCTATACCTACAGCTGAGCAGCCAGTTAGAAGATCTGACAGAATTAGTACTCATCCGAAAGCACTGAACGATAATGTTCTGCACTAAACTTAGGGATTTTTATACTGTCATATTCATTGCTGTGTTTCAAAAGTAACATTTGAACATTTTTATATGAATTTAAAGGGACCGTGTCACGGATTTAAGCCAAACTTAGGCATGGGAAATGACCATCAAATTCGTTTAAATGTATAAAATTACCTCTTACAACAGTGAAGGAATATTTAAAGAACACACCAAATGCAAAAGAAGGTACGGATGGCCAAAAGTGTCGAAGATTGAAACGGATTGCGATGTGGGCTTTTGAAATATGGTCCGGCGGAACAGTTTTCAAAGTTAATCTTGTCTGCTTGTTACTTTAATTTATGACGCCCTGGAAGTTATGGTTTTGTCATTTAGTATCAAAGAATTAATTTCTTTGCAAACATTTAGTTTCATTGCGAATATTTGGCAAAATTTAATAACATAAGATTAACTTGGCCGTGACATAGTCCCTTTAACCGCAGGGACCATGTTTATGACTAGTGAGTTTGGTTCGAGTGTAAAAACAAGAAATGAACTCAAAACGCGTGTTTAAAGGAACTTTTCTGTTATTTGACGTAAAGTATTTAAGCGAAGGACGAGATGGATGTAATGTATTACATGTTGGCCAGCGGTTACTCATAAGTGTACATCAATACCCTCAAACGATATGAACACCCAAAACGGACTCCCAACAATATTCACCAAAACTACCAGCTGGTTACTAATCGCACTTGGTATGTTCCCTCAGCCGTCGCACTAAAACAATGTCAATTTATTCATGACTTGTAGTATTTATATGCGATGTTGATAATTTATCATCGCATCGCATTTAAGATTTGGCAAAGAACCATACCGCAATCCGTTTACTCTTCTCAATATTTGTCCATTCACATTTTCTTTTGAATTTGCTGCGTTATTGATATGTTTCTTCGTCATTGTAAGTGGTTAATTTTATGTTTCACTTAATCCTGCGGCCATTTTTCTTGTTTATATTTGGCTTAAATTCATGACACAGTTCCTTTAAGAAAATCAGTTGACTTATACAGAAGGTAGGCCCCTTTTTGTTGTTGTCTTATTCATATTCTTTTCCAGAAAACATGTCACAGTTTGAAAAAAAAAAATACCATATTTATTATTTACTATGTCACAGTTTGTTATTTGGGCGATCAGTGTTTATTATGTCCACTTAAAAACATTTTTGAAACTGATCTAAAAGTGTAAAATGATCTTATAAATACTTTTAAGAAACTAAATATTCGCAAACGTTCTGTTGCCTTCGTCAGAAATATAGTTTGAAACAGTGTCACTGCATGCATAATCGGGTCTTATTTGCTGCTAGTCTCCAAAGATGCAAAAAAGGTAACTAAACTTGTGGGAAATGTAAATGTTCAGGAGCGAGAGAATAAAGTAAGCACTTGCAACCCTGAGGCACAAAATAGAATCATGTGAGTGAGTCCATTTAACTTATAAACATGATTCTATTCTGTAAATGTTCGTTTACGGAGTTTCGGTCCTGGATGGAATGCAAAACGTCCAGAAAAAAAGCGTTCTAGTCTATTCAGGTTTCTTTCTAGAATTTCAACGTAGTTCAGGTGAATGTCGTAATCTGTTGCTCCCTCGGAGATTGGCCAAAAATGATTTCAAGAGAAAGAAAACTGAAGAAAAAGATGAATGGATATAGACATAGCAAGCCAATAGCACAGAGCTAAAAATTGGCGACAAATTATTAATTAATGAAATCCAAGACCAACTGGAGAAAGGGACCGTGGAGAGAGTTAATGATTAGCCTCAGGAAGAAAGGGAGTTTTGACCTTCTTTACAAAGAGGGTCGTTCAGGGATATTTTTGTGATGCGGGATTACCAGATTTGATTTTTCGTGACACGTGAATGTGAATTTCTTTGCGTAACAGCAAGATAATAAAGTAGGACGTTTCTTGCTTATTTTCGTGATTCGGATAAATGAAATTTTAATTTCGTGATCCGTGATTTGTTTTTTGTTTTTTACCCATGAACCGTGCCAGAGGCCAGAAACCGCCCCTTTAAGACCCTCTGCAAAGCAGCAGAAGAGAAAAAAGCAGAAAGCACAAAGATACGAATCATCTTCGACGCATCCGCTAAGGAATATCAGACTAGTTCCTCCTTGAACGATTGTAGATTGGAGACTGGGCCTCCACTCCAAAACATACTCTGGAGTGTGCTGATCCAAAACCGTTTCAAAGCTAGCTGTTGCGCTTTGTGGCGATTTTTAACCGTTAGTCTTGCAGGTACACACAGGTTTTAGGCTTTGATATTCACTTGTCCGTTGATCGATTCAACACAGTCACTGTTTCTTCTTGGAACTCTAAAGAACGGCTAGAAAACTTGAAAGCCAGATTTCGCGAAGATTTTGAGGATCGTTAGTGAAAGAATTACCACTGCCCAGGGGCAAAATTTATAATTTGAAAAGGTTACAGTCTTAGTATATTGAGAAGCGGAGTTTAAACTACATACATGCTACTATTATGTGGTGGTGGCTAACGCTGAATTGAGAGACGATGGGAAAATATATGACAAGGAAAATGTGTGCATGAAAGCCAAAGAAGCAAATTTCCCGAGACTTTCTTGGAGCAAGCAGAAAGATACCATGGTCGTGATCTTTACCAAAGGTTCTGTGGAAACTAGTAAGAGAGAAATTCTGACTAGTTAGGCATTTGTATTTGACCCTCTTGGAGTGGCAATCTTTCTAGCCCACAGCCTGAGTAAGGAGGCTAGAGGGCTTTTGCTTCTTAGAAGTGGCTAGTCCCACAGTTTGGGTTAGACCACCTATACTACAAATCAACTCGCAGAGAGGTTTGCGTGCAACACCTACCGTGGGATTCGGTACTAATAACAGAGAAACTGGTAAAACATTGTTGCAAGTTCAAGGAATACCTTATTTATAAAGTAAGAATTTCCTGCAGGCTAGCTACAGCCAAAGGCAGTCCATTTTTTGTTTACATGCCTTCGGTGATACTGTTGGCACAGTAACTGCGACGGCAGTGTACGGATTATTCTTTAAGAGTCGGGCGCAAACCAAGATCTTTAACCCGAGCCATTCACCTCGAACTGGTACCAAATTTAACGGATAAGCAGTTCATCAGTATCCGCACATTTTGCATCGCAAAGGAGCAAAGTCCAATATGATCAACGCTTATAACGGTAGAAATTTTACAGGTACAGCAAACAGGTCGAGTAAGGTGGTGATCCCAACTTCACTTTGACAGTTTTTTGCCAAAACACGCAATCAGTAACTATACAAGGAAATGTTCATATACATCAGATTTTTGACAGTTCGAACCATATTTCAGCTTCGATGCAGTTAATATACAACAGACTTAACAGCACGATTCACTTTAACCCTAAACAATACAAAGAAGTTCAAAGATAGCCTAAGGAGTCCTTTCATCACTCGTGTTCCTGACGCAAGAGGGACTGGGTACACAGGCATCTCAGCGAAAATAACTACACTTACTCTTGGTGATGTGAGTGGGGATTACTATACAGGAGGTTATTACGAAAAGGGGGTGCCTTTGTCAGACTGGAGGTATATCACCCTGTATGTCTGCTTGCCTGTTTTTTTTTTTTTTTCTGTCCAACTCCCTGCCTGCTGCATGCCTGCCTGCCTGCCTGTCTGTCTGTCTGTCTGTCTGTCTGTCTGTCTAGTCTGTCTGACTGTCTGCCTGTTTGTCCGACTCTCTTTGTGTGTGTGTCTGTCAGTCAAAATGTTGCTGAATTACAGAAAACTTCTTAAAAGTGGCTCATAACAAATAATTTAAGTTTTAACTGTCGTGGGCCACATAATAATTGCAATTGGTGACAATAATTATTATTGGTGGCTTGATGCAAATAGGACAATATATCACTGTATATAATTTGCTTATCCAGCTTACGCTCGATTACTGTGATAAAATACGGATTAATTTAAGGGCAAACGACCGTAAAATTGTGAAAGGAACAACCATTGTTACTGTCACATTTAACAGTGTTTTCCTTTCATTACTTCTGGTGGGTAGTTTCGTTCGAGGGGTCGATACTTTTAATCATCTTAAAGGTGTGGCATATAAGGGTCGATCTGTCTTAATGTAATCGTACAATATGTGATTTTGTTTTTTGCAGGGACCTTAGCCACAATAAAATAGAAGTGCTGCCTGAAGGAATATTTGAAAACCTATCAAGTCTAGCTGATTTGTAAGTACATGCATCTGACAAGTATTTAATTAAGGAGGCTATTAACGGTTTCCAGCACTTTCCATCTCTTATAGTTTGATGGATCAGTACTGCAAACCTTTTACAGTTGCTCCTACAATAATGGTACCAAACAAATGCCCGATCATTGGTAACAACAGTTTAACCTGTTTAGAACTGCTACAAACTGGATAATGATCAAAATATTAAAATACAACTTTTTGCAAAACTAAAAGGGCAGACTATAAATGAATTTTAAAATCAAATACAAATGTAAATAGCCTAATTAATTGTAAATATTTTTAACTTTTAATACTTTTAATTTACACGACCCCACAAGCTGTAAGCTTTTATCCAAATCGTGTTTTTAAATAAAGGCAACTTACTTACTTACTTACTTACTTACTTACTTTTTGAGCTTGAACTTTTATGTTTATGCCGAATATAAAACCGACTGACTTTTTGACTTGAACGTACCAAATTTCGTTCCATAAACTAAACTGATTAACTGAAGGTTTATCCTTCGTTTACTGGTATTTTACGTTGTTCTTGTTAACCCATCTCTGGCTGGCTGAATTTTTTTTGAATTACAAAATAGTAAAAACCGTTATAATGAGAATATTTAAAACTAGCTCATATCAAATGAATTAGTTTTAATCGCCTCAAAAACTAAATTTGCAAGTACTGCTTCTGATTATAACTTTGCCAACTTTGGCTATTCTCGTGACTTTTAATAAGTAAGGAGTTACAAACAAGTCTACGCTGCCTAATCTCTCGGTATTGGCGAAAAAGGAGTCATTTGCAGTGGGTGGCAGTGGGAGGCTGTAGTGTATTACATGTAGCCCAGCGGTTACTCATAAGAGTACATACGGGATGCGAAGAGTGTGTAGTGAACGGGAAAGCATGTACTGTGTGTACGGTCGTGTTTTCTGCTTTAAAAGCAGCTGTTAGCCTTTGTGGCTTGCCTTTGTGGCCTTTGAACACTACAAATTGGCGACGAGGATGTCGCACTCAGCGGAACGAGCGTTGCCGCCCTAAGATTTAACCGGTTCTTCATTTCAGGTCGCCAAACGGTGGCGACAATGGAAGCGATCTTAATTACATCGATGGCAAAGGAATTACGAACGCCTCTCGAATGAAAGCTTAATTACTTCATTTAGCGGGCATGGAAGTCCAAGATATTTTCGAAGTCCTTCCGGATTCAGGACCGATCAATGCCGAGGAGGATAACAAGTATGTAGTGTGTCTTCGTAAGCTTGATGCTCATTCTCGTGCCGTGGACAATGTGCCATACGAAGGCCATGTTTTTCCACAGGCCGCCCAGACGTTGTATTCAATTTGGGTTATTATAAGACAGTGTATGAGAATACTTTGAAAATTGCTCGAAATAGTACTTGTAGAAAGATTTGAATAAAACTGTCTTACCATATGTTTATCTTGCGTTATTTTGACATTTCTGTGCCTCTGGAGTAGTTTTAAAGCCGTTTAGACAAGTTTTTCTTTCCGACGTTGTGCTTCCCCTAAAGAGAAACGAAAGGCAGGCGACCTAGTTCGCCAACGGTGCGCCCTCGAAGCTCCATAAATACCACAAAAATGACGAATCTCGTCAAAATTGCTTCAATACAGCCGCCGATAATTCTTCTTTCGATTTACTTCGCCTAAGGTTCCAAAGTTTATTTTAACCGCCCGAGAAACGCTCGTTTTCGATCGCTGGGTTTCCACTTTTGCTTTGTCTGAATGCGTGAAAAGTTAACTTGGGCACAGCATTCAAAATTTTAGCTTAGCGACCGCGCCATAGCGACAAAAATCACCCTCAAATGGGGGGGAGCCACAGGGCAATTTGCGGCATGCAAATTTTTTGGCTTGTACGCTCGCTCGCTCAGCTGTACGCAGTGAGTTAACACGCTAGAGATTTCCTGGCTCTTCCGGTAAAAATTTCCCCAGGGACCATAGCACGGTGTTGGAACAGGGACTAATGCTGTCGAAGAAAGGCCTGCGCTGGGCGTGGATCGAAAGGTAAAAGGGTTTGTTTCAACTGTGGAAAAGAACGTCACTTGGCTAAAGACGGCAATTGTCCAGCTCGTTGACGGAAGTGTAGTAATTGTGGCAAGTACGGACACTATGCTAGCTGTTGCAAGGAGGGAAGGATTCCAAAGTTTGGAAAAAACAAATTCCACTTAACGACGGGGAGGAAGACATCAGAGTCGAGGAAAAGCAGGTCAGGCCAATCTTGTAGAGGGATCGTTGGAACCCCCCAGGTGAGAATGATTCATTTGCCTTTACCGTAGAAGAGCAGACATGCAATTTGGCCGCTTCTGCTGAGCCAGTGATTTGTGTCAGCATTGGGGCAGTAAACAGGGATGTGTCGGTTGACTCTGGACCTGGGAGCAATCGTATAAGCATGGACACTGTTAAGGAGTTAAAACATCAGTAACTTCAGGCGCAACTCTGCACAAGAAAGTTGTATGCTTATGTGGGTCGTGCGCTTGAAATCGAAGGTCAGTTTCAGTCAGAAGACTCTGTTGGTAAAACAAAGATTGTGGCAGATTTCGTTGTTGTCAAAACAGGTCGTTGTTTGCTAGGATATTCGACTGCCACAGATCTTGAAATCCATCGTGTGGATCCAGCAGGAACTCTTGCCACAAGGAACTGTAACACTGTTAATAGCACTTTTCAAGTCAACCGCAGACACCCTCAGAGGTTCGTAGCTTGTTGGGTCTCGTTGGATTCAGTGTCAGGTTTATACCCGATTTTACAACAACTGCTGATCCCCTGAGAAGACTTGCAAGAAAAGGAACACTGTTTATGTGGGGCGAGGAGCAAGAGAACTCATTTCAGAAATTGAAGAGTCAAGTTGCAAGTGCACCAGTCTTAGCGTACTTTGATAAGGACGCACCTACTCGTGTTTTTAGGGAGGCGCGGTGGCCTAATGGTTAGTGCGCCGGACTCCGGATCGAGCAGTCCGGGTTCGAGACCTGGCCCGAGCACTGCGTTGTGTTCTTAGGCAAGACACTTTACTCTCATAGTGCCTCTCTCCACCCAGGTGTATAAATGGGTACCGGCGAATGTACTGCTGGGGGGTAACCCTGCGATGGACTAGCATCCCATCCAGGGGGGAGTAGAAATACTCCTAGCCGCTTAATGCTACAGAAACCGGGATAAGCGCCGGCCTGATGAGCCACTTGGCTCGACAGCAAGGTTTACCTTTTAACTACTCGTGTTTTTGAAGATGCCAGTCCGGTGGGGCTTGGAGCAGTGCTGGTCCAATAGAAGAATGGAGACAGTCGTGCTGTCTGTTACGCCAGTCGTAGTTTGAGCCAAGTGAAGGGCCGTTATAGTCAAACCGAGAAAGAAGCACTAGCCCTAGTTTGGGCATGTGAACGCTTCCACTTCTACTTGTATGGGCTGCCACAGTTTGACCTCGTAACAGACCATGAAGCACTCAAAGTAATCTATTCAAGGAAGTCCAAACCTTCAGCCCGGAACGAGCGCTGAGGTCTGCGTATACAACCGTAAAACTATCTGTCTGTTAGGTGTCATCGAGAAAGAATGCCGTAACATTCCGGTAATAAGCCCTCCCGCTTATAAGCCCCCCCCCCCCCCCCCCCTACTGAACAGGGCTAAATGTTGCTTTATTATGCGTTTGCGTTTTTTACTTAAGAGCAAGTTTGTAGAAGAATCGAACAAAAATTGTTTTTTGCGGCAATTCTTAAAATACAGGGATTTCGCTCATCTTCTGCATGAAGGTAGTCCTTATTAAAACTAAAAACGTTATGTTGTTTTTTTCTTCAAATAGTTTTATTTTTCTGAGAAAAACGAAATTTTCGATTTGACATCTAGACTCGTCTAGACTCGATTGAGAGGGTAGAAATTGGGTTGAAAATTGACCATTTTCAATCGATTCGTATGTCAAAACCATCACGCGCAGAAAAAAATAAATACAACCGGTCTATTGCATGACTCTTCCTTGTCCAAATAAGCATAGTTTCAAGAGTTTTGGTTTAATCTAATTATTTTACGGTAAACAAAACCAGACTATTCTCACGCGAAATGAAAGTCGGTCGGTCAAAAGAATCGTCATTTTCACTATGTGCCTTATCTCAGAATTCCTTGATATAAATATATTTCAACTGTAGAAGGATGATACTTTTAAAATATTTAAAGTTTTGTCTGGGTAAATGATTAAGCACTTGTCAAAAAATTATTCAAAATCATACAAAAACGACACAAATCACGCAAGCTTTCGAATGCGTGACCAAAAGTATTACCACCGTATTTGTTCTTTAAATCAATTTAGTCGCAACACTAGCAATACCAAGGCATAAATCATAATAAATATGTTCACCTTTGCTTGATTATGATATCCTGTCCCATGCAATACGTTTTTTCCTGTCCTTTCTTCAATGGCTGCCCGTTCAGTTCGCATGCCGCTTGTCGAATCCGTCTGCGACTGGTGAATTTGAAGCAACCACCGATACGAGTTTAACCAAATATGTATCGTCATGATTAACAAGCCCTTTTTGTGTTACTTGATTAAACCATATTTCAGGTTATAGCCGGCAAAGAAGCGTTTTCGATAAGCCACTTTGCAGTGCCTGTTGGCCCCGTTATTATTCCAAGTGAAGTATAAATTTGCATACTTTCGAGACAAGCGTGACAGTTTTTTATACTTAGGGGGTGGGGTGAGGAAGGGTCTTAAATTTTTAGATGAATCAAATGTTTGAAAACGTTTGGGGATGAATTGTCACAAACTAATACCGTATTTTACATGGGGATTTAAAAGAATTTCACAACGTCAAACCTGACCCCACGGGAACAAGGATACCAGTTTTCTGGAATATGACATTTGATACTTCTCTTCCTACATCTCTATCTCCTTTAGAAGTCTTCCCTTTACTGTGATAAGCAATCTCGTGAGGAACTTCGCATGTACTGGAACTTTTTCGCCATACAATTCCAAGCTCGGATCGATGAAAGAGACAGATAGTAAAATCGCGTCGATCATACGAGCAAGGACTGCCAACTATCGTTTTAAAAGAACAAGAAACTTCTATGAGACACCAAGTGCAGCGAGAACATGTGGAGTTTCCAACAGTTCACCAGACAACTGAAGGAAAAAGCACTTTACGGGGACTGTGTTGTGCCGGTTGCTCCACAAATGGTTCGTGAGAAAAAAGAAATCATTCAAACATCTATAATCGAGTTTAGTAAATTAAATTAGTCTCGTCTCCTAAAAGTAAACAACGTGAATTCTCGCACACACAAGGTCAATTATTTTACTTTGTTGTTTTGGAGAATAACGAAGTACATAACTGAATTATATGGTTTTTATAGAAGGAGCAACCAGCAATTAGTAGATTATAGACTACCACCAAACCGGAAACGAGAAGCAAACGACTTTTAGAAAGTCTAACTTTAATAGATTACAACACTTTTTCCTGACAGCGGCTTTTTGTCAATACTTTTACGGTTTTTCTCTCTTTGATTTTGAGCGTAAGCAGAACTTATAAGTAAAGTAAATCACGTAGCAAATACGAGTTTGTGACAATTCATCCCCAAACGTTTTCAAACCATTGATTCGTCTAAAAATTTAAGACCCTTCCTCACCCCACCCCCTAAGTATAAAAACTGTCACGCTTGTCTCGAAAGTATGCAAATTTATACTTCACTTGGAATAATAACGGGGCCAACAGGCACTGCAAAGTGGCTTATCGAAAACGCTTCGCGAGCTATAACCTGAAATATGGCTTAATCAAGTAACACAAAAAGGGCTTGTTAATCATGACGATACATATTTGGTTAAACTCGTATCGGTGGTTGCTTCAAATTCACCAGTCGCAGACGGATTCGACAAGCGGCATGCGAACTGCAGCTGAACGGGAAGCAATTGAAGAAATGACAGGAAAAAACGTATTGCATGGGACAGGATATCATAATCAAGCAAAGGTGAACATATTTATTATGATTTATGCCTTGGCATTGCTGTAGTGTTGCGACTAAATTGATTTAAAGAACAAATACGGTGGTAATACTTTTAGTCACGCATTCGAAAGCTTGCGTGATTTGTGTCGCTTTTTGTACGATTTTGAATAATTTTTTTGACAAGTGCTTAATCATTTACCCAGACAAAACTTTAAATATTTTGAAAGTATCATCCTTCTACAGTTGAAATATATTTATAGTGAAAATGACGATTCTTTTGATCAACCGACTTTCATTTCGCGTGAGAATAGTCTGGTTTTGTTTACCGTAAAATAATTAGATTAAACCAAAACTCTTGAAACTATGCTTATTTGGACAAGGAAGAGTCATGCAATAGACCGGTTGTATTCATTTTTTTCTGCGCGTGATGGTTTTGACATACGAATCGATTGAAAATGGTCAATTTTCAACCCAATTTGTACCCTCTCAATCGAGTCTAGACGAGTCTAGATGTCAAATCAAAAAATTTCGTTTTTCTCAGAAAAATAAAACTATTTGAAGAAAAAAACAACATAACGTTTTTAGTTTTAATAAGGACTACCTTCATGCAAAGGATAAGCGAACAATTTTTCATAGCATTACCGAACGTTGTCGGTTTCTTCTACAAATCTCCTCTTAAAACTTTCAAAACGTTCTTTTTACTCCGCTAATAAGCCCTGCCGGATGTAAGCTCCTCCGTTTATAAGCCCACCCAAAACCCCTTACGAACTTGTATAAGCCCAGGGCTTATAACCAGAATTATACGGTATTGCAGATGCCCTTTCGCGACGGAGAAATATACCTGCCTCAGATCAGTCCGCGGAGGATGATGGATAGATACGTATGGTAGCTCTGTATGCTGTCTCCGCTGCGTTGATAATCAAAGAGATTGAACGTATTTCAGCACAAGATCCAGTGTTGCAATAAATCATAAATTGCCTCATCAGAGAAAAATGGGACATTGCTCCTAAGTCATACTTGCCAGTGCGCAATGAGTTGACCTTTATCGGTCAGGTAATTCTACTGGGAACGAGAATTGTTGTACCCCAAGCTCTTCGCAAGAGAGTTGTCAGTTTGGCTGACAAGGGGCACCAAGAAGTCGTGAAGACATAGGAGAGACTTAGAACGAAAGCCTGGTGGCCTGGAATGGATCGTGATGCAAAAAGAAGATTTTCAGAGTGTTACGGATGCCAGCTGGTTACTAAGAACGTCCCGCACCCACCAGTGAAACCAACATCGCTACCCAGCCAACCGTGGGAAGAAGTAGCTGTGGATCTAATGGGTCCTTAATGTAACTGTTCCTTTTAGAATGATATAACCGTGACTTGTTGTTTGCTTTTCCCACAAACTACTAATTAAAACAAACAATGACCCAAGTTGACGTTAATGAGGGAGCACTGCCTTGTGTTCAGTAAGACTGTGCGACTTCCGGAGATTGTGTGACAGAAGAACCTCAATTATCTCCCCAGCACTACAAGCTGACTGCAAAACAGCACGTGCTGGATCAGACAAGAGTATTTGTAGCGCCACCGATGCATGTTTAGATACTCTTTCACAACTGCTACTCCAAGCAACCCCTGAACCAAGGAAAAACCTTTCAAATCTAAACCTGGTATAAGGCGTTATTAGAAAAGTAATGAGACAGGGAATTATCGTCATTATCACTGTAGTTGCGACTATAGTTTAGAGAAATTTGAAAATTAGAAACCGCTCAAAAACGGATTCTACGCCTCTCGGGCCATAACATTCTTGCTGTCATAATTACACATGTAAACAAGTACGACACAATAAAACGTGCTGTCTTGAAATGTACCAATCTTGTTTGAAGCACTATTATTAAAAATGATTAACTGAGTGTTTTTTTCTCGTTCATTGAAACGCTACATTTACTGGTTATTATTGTTCTTGTCAACCCGTATAGTTTGTCTGTCTGTCCGTCTGAATTTTATTAACTTACAGAATGGTACTACAAAACAACAACGACATAATTAACTTGATAGCAAACAAGGGCAATATCAACTAAAGTTAACGGTATGCATAAACGTTCGCAGGTAGACCGACGACATATTAAACAGGTACTTGTCAGCTAATATCCCTAAGAGAATAAAAGTCACGATAATTGGCCTGTTCACAACCCCAGCAGATGCCCTTTCCCGACGGACAAATATACCTGCCTCAGAACAGTCCCCGGAGGACGATGGATAGATACGTATGGTAGCTCTGTATGCTGTCTCCGCTGCGTTGATAATCAAAGAGGTTGAACGTATTTCAGCACAAGATCCAGTGTTGCAATAAATCATAAATTGCCTCATCGAAGAAAAATGGGACATTGCTCCTAAGTCATACTTGCCAGTGCACAATGATTTGACCTTTGTCGGTCAGGTAATTCTACTGGGAACGAGAATTGTTGTACCCCAAGCTCTTCGCAAGAGAGTTGTCAGTTTGGCTGACAAGGGGCACCAAGGAGTCGTGAAGACAAAGAAGAGACTTAGAACGAAAGCCTGGTGGCCTGGAATGGATCGTGATGCAAAAGGAAGATTTGCAGAGTGTTACGGATGCCAGCTGGTTACTAAGAACGTCCCGCCCCCACCAGTGAAACCAACATCGCTACCCAGCCAACCGTGGGAAGAAGTAGCTGTGGATCTAATGGGTCCTTAATGTAACTGTTCCTTTCAGAATAATATAACCGTGACTTGTTGTTTGCTTATCCCGCAAACTACTGATTAAAACAAACAATGACCCAAGTTGACGTTAATGAGGGAGCACTGCCTTGTGTTCAGTAAGACTGTGCGACTTCCGGAGATTGTGTGACAGAAGAACCTCAATTATCTCCCCAGCACTACAAGCTGACTGCAAAACAGCACGTGCTGGATCGAACAAGAGTATTTGTAGCGCCACCGATGCATGTTTAGATACTCTTTCACAACTGTCATTCCAAGCAACCCCTGAACCAAGGAAAACCTTTTAAAATCTCAACCTGATATAAGGCGTTATTACAAAAGTAATGAGACAGGGAATTATCGTCATTATCACTGTAGTTGCGACTATAGTTTTGAGAAATTTGAAGCCGCTCAAAAACGAATTCTACGCCTCTCGGGCCATAACATTCTCGCTGTCATAATTACACATGTAAACAAGTACGACACAATAAAACGTACTGTCTTGAAATGTACCAATCTTGTTTGAAGCACTATTATTAAAAATGATTAACTGGGTGTTTTTTTTTTCTCGTTCATTGAAACGCTACATTTACTGGTTATTATTGTTCTTGTCAACCCGTACCGTTTGTCTGTCTGTCCGTCTGAATTTTATTAAATTACAGAATGGTACTTCAAAATAACAACGACATAATTAACTTGATAGCAAACAAGGGCAATATCAACTAAAGTTAACGGTATGCATAAACGTTCGCAGGTAGACCGACGACATAAAACAGGTACCTGTCACCTAATATCCCTAAGAGAATAAAAGTCACGATAATTGGCCTGTTCACAACCCCATCACTTTTGTGGGTACCTAAATTATAAAATGCTTGCCTAATTAATTATAGATAGCTGATCTTCAAAAGAACGATTCTAGGATTTCGATTTTTGATCTTTTACGTAATTCTTTATAATAGTTTGTCCAATTGAGTTGACTATCGAGATATTTATTAAAGTAAATAAGTACTCTGTATTATATATTTACTTAGCCTTAATTTTACTTGACTTTAATAAAAGCCAAATAGTGTCAATTTATGGAATGCGGAGTTTAAATAAAGTTTCAGTTTAATTCAGGTCAGATCTGTCCGTCTGTCTATCTATTGGTCTTGCCTATCCCTACTCGATTCGCACTATATCTTTTTCGGATTGAATCTAGTCCACAGCATTGGACAACCCTCCTGTTGCAAGCTGACTCTGTCTCTTTTAAAAGAGAAAAAAAACTTATATACAGCGTTAAGAACATGAAAACATTATGTGTATTTTGCTAACATTTTGGTGGTTCTAATAAATATGAACTTATTGTTTTTAATCATCACCTTAACATTTTTCATGAACATAAATTCTCGTTTCATTTGTTACAGGTATCTTAGCCACAATAAAATAGAAGCGCTGCCTGAAGGAATATTCCAAAGCTCACCAGGTCTAGGCGGTTTGTAAGTACATGAAACTTTTCATGGTTTAAATTTAAAGATTTCCAGAAAAATGTCTTCTAAACTACATCAAAGAGCAAATCATAAATTTTCGCAGCAATTTTTTTTATTGATCAATCTTTCGGAAAATCGTCTGATTTTAGCCAACTCGGCCTACGGCCTCGTCGGCTAGAGGCCGATATTCCGCGCGATTTCGCAGGATAACTGTTAAATGCGGTCCATTGACGTCAGCACAAAGTTAATTGTTAGTAATGAAGCCGATTCACACCCGATGTTGTTGGCTTGTTGGCTTGCTCCGCCACCTCAGAAACAAACCCAATATCACGCGAAAAAGTTTTAAAATTGGCAGGAATTTTGGAGGAGTTTACTAAGAAATTAAACTGGAAGCAGAAGATCCTTGCCAAGATCTTGCCGCAATTATTTAGGCCATCCCAATAAAATGTTTCGTTTCCCATCGCCCGACCGACCCATTTTTTTCGAAAAGTAAAACAAAACAAAAAAAACAATTCCAGATTCACTAGTCAAAGAAGCAAGTACTTCAATTTACATGCACACGATTTTGTTTTATTAACAACAGTTGGTATGATGTAATGTCTTTGTCTTTGATAAACATCCATACTACGTTATTAAAGACTATTTAGACATTTGATAAGGAATAGCGATCGAAAAGACCACGTTTTCGAGTTGACTTTATAATCAGGCTTTCTTACATAGCAGCCCGGCCTTCTTTGGAACCCAAACCCTTTAAGTATTCAATCTTTTTTTTTTTTTTTTTTTGCCCGACCGACCGACCCACCATCACAAGAAACAGGGCGATGGGAAACGAAACATTTTATTAGGATGGCCTTAAGCAAACTTAAGCTCATTTTTTTTTCTTTGTTATGGAGCGAACTCTAGTAGAGAGACAATTATCGAGAACGTAAAGGCTTGAGGGTGCAGTTAAACAACCTTTTTCAAAGATGTTGTTAAGTGTAGTTCCTGTTTTGTATTTGTAAATTTCGGATACTTAGGTTGCATTCATTATGTATGCTACAGGGGGGGGGGGGGGGGGGGCAGAGGAATTTTTTTTCAGCGGCTCGTTTTTTTATATCCCCCCCCCCCAAGGTCCATACAAATTTTCATAATCCCCCCAAGCAATCAGCCGAAAAATGAATACCCCCCCCCCCTCCCTCACAAGAAATATCAAAATAAATATCTGTATAATAGTACACTATATATTGTGTCTGAATTTATCAAAACCAGGTCAAGGAAATTTTTACCGTTTTGAGCGCAAATCGCTGCACACCCAAACTCTCGACGCTGAACTACAGCGTTAGAGAAGACAAGCGTTTGAACCGTCGACAGTAGCGACATGCCGGTCGCAGTTGTGCGCATACCTCCGTTTCTGCCTCTATTTGTGCTACCAACCAGTGCACTGCAAGGGCCATCACCTCTTGCGCTATGTGGTCTTCCTCGCAAGAACTTCGTGAACTTTAAGCACTCCGTGCTACCTCAAAACAGTACGATACTGCATCTGCAGCATGGGTTTCCAAACCCTACTTTAAGCGCCATCATTCAAGTAAAAAAAAACTTACTTTATACGGGGCACAATACGCATAATCAGCAAAGCAGTTTTTCAAAAGCTACCTATCGCACCAGCCATCCTCACCAGAACAACTTGACCTTACTATATTGTTAAGCGCAACCTTCTGGACTGCGCGTTTGGTGGCCTTTTTCTCCTTTTATTCGTAAATCAAACCTTCTTTTTCAGACCGCAGCAGTTTTTGGTCCACAAAAACATCTACGACGACGTGACATACACCTCTTTAATTGGGGCATCGTGCTTTTTGTTTGCTGGTCCATAACTATTCAATATCGTAACCGTACAATTCTCAGACCCAGTTCCCAAAGTTGATCATTCTAACCTCTGCCCAATGTCCGTACTTGTTCACGCATTGAGGCTGCCAAAGTACTTCAAGCCACTAAATACGATTTGGGCCCTGCGTTTACATATAGAAAGAATGGCGCCCTAACATCACTAACATACTCGGTGTTCACTGATAAGATTAAGCTTTCACTCAAATGTTGCGGTATTGACAGTTCTAAATACTCTGGGCACTCCTTTTGTCGGGAAGTAGCGAGGTATGCCCAAAGATGCAGCGTCTCTGGGCATTACATTTAACTCCCAGGCGATTGGCGCTCGAACGGGTATGAACGCTATTTAGACTGTTGACGTTCTCTTCAATATAAATTAGCTGCTGTAAGCATATATGATGAGGGAGGCCATCACTCACTCATGATGCCAACAACTCCTTGGGGGAAATTTGGGGAATTCACGCGTTGGTCATTGCATTAAAGACCCGGAGACACCAAATGAGTTGTTGTGTATTTAGGGTATGAAAGACATGTTTATCGTGATTAAATACAATAGGCGAAAATGCTAGTCAAGCCCAACAGAACAGATACATGTAGCGAGGTGACCGCAATTAACTGGCATATTGTGTTAGCTAATGAGCGAGCAACAACAGCAAGAGCGTAGTTAGCAAGTGTATTTGCTTTTGGAATTCACGCATTGGTCATTGGAATAAAGAACCTGAGACCCCCAATGAGTTGCTATGTGTATTCAATAAACGCAAATCTTCATTTCATTTTTTTTTACAGGCACATTTGCCATTATAAAAAAGTACGATACAATAAAACGTACTGACTTGAAATGTACCAATCTTGTTTGAAGCACTATTACTTAAAATGATTAACTGAGGGGTTTTTTCGTCGTTCATGGAAACGCTACATGTACTGGTTATTATTGTTCTTGTCATCCCGTACCGTTTGTCTGTCTGTCCGTCTGAATTTTAATAAATTACAGAATGGTACTACAAAATAACAACTACATAATTAACTTGATAGCAAACAAGGGCAATATCAACTAAAGTTAACGGTATAATGCATAAAAGTTCGCGGGTAGACCGACAACATATTAAACAGCTACCTGTCAGCTAATATCCCTAAGAGAATAAAAGTCACGAAAATTGGCCTGTTCATAACCTCATCACTTTTGCGGGCCTGTACAGTACCTAAATTATGAAATGCTTGCCTAATTCATTAAAGATAGCTGATCTTCGACCTATCCTTAAAAAGAACGATTCTAGGATTTCAATTTTTGCTATTTTACGTAATTCTTCATAATAGTTTGTCCAATTGAGTTGACTATCGTGATATTTATTAGAGTAAATAATTACTCTGTATTATATATTTACTTAGCATTAATTTTACTCGACTTTAATAAAAGCCAATTAGTGTCAATTTATGGAATTCGGAGTTTAAATAAAGTTTTAGTTTAATTCAGGTCAGATCTATCAGTTGCCTATCCCTACTCGATTCGCACTATATCTTTTTCAGATGGAATCTAGTCCACAGTATTGTACAACCCTTCCGTTGCAAGCTGACTCAATCTCTTTTAAAAGAAAAAAAAATTATATACAGAATTAAGAACATGAAAACATGTGTATTTTGCTTAACATTTCAGTGGTTCTAATAAATATGAACTTATTGTTTTTAATCATCACCTTAACAATTTTCTTGAGCATAAATTCTCGTTTCATTTGTTACAGGGACCTTAGCCACAATAAAATAGAAGCACTGCCTGAAGGAATATTCCAAAGGAACCCAGCGCTAGAGGTTTTGTAAGTACATGCACCTGTTCAGTATATAAATTTAAAGATTTCAGGAAAAATGTCTTCAGAACTACATCGAAGAGCAAATCATAAATTTTCGCATCAAGTGTTTTTAATGATGTTTACTTTCCCTTAGAAGATACAAAGTATTGAAATTGCATAAATTTTACATTTCGTTAAGAAGTTCGATTTTGATATTTTGTAGTTTAGTGTTTTTTGCTGTTTTCATTTCTCCTGGTCGTTACTCCAAGTGTAAGAGCTATAGTAACGCGATGTTAAGAAGAAAGAAATCATTAAGGACAGACAATACCTCATTGAGACGATACGTTCATTTACGCTGTTCTTGTCCACCCGTCCTTTGACTGTCGGTCGGTCTGTCAGGGACCTTAGCGACGATAAAATAGAAGCGCTGCCTGAAGGAATATTCATTATATTTATTTAAATTTAAAGATTTCAGGAAAAATGTCTTTAACAAACAACATCAGAAAGAAAAAAAAAAACACGAAGAAAGGCAGATCAAACTAAATTACATAATTCCTTACTTTATAAGCCGCTTCCCTTTAAAATTTTGAATAATCTATTCTCAGTTTCATATTTAATCATCATTTTTTTCTAAAAGCTTTGAATGTATGTCCGGTTTCTTCTGCAGTCCCACAGAAACCATTTTACTATAATAATAAAGTAGTTTTATTGATTGGCACTGCTTTGATGTTATTCCAAATAAAACATTTTGCAAAGAAAAACGAGCTACTTGATTTCATAAGAGGTACCAGCAAGATTCAAAATCATTCCAAAACTGTCTGACGTGGGGACACCGGTAAAAAAAACGATACAAAGTTTCTGGTTCAGCCTCACAGAAAGTAAATAAATAATCAGTTTTGAAACCAGTTTTGTTTTATTTCGCATTCGTGAAATGTCTTGGTATTCACGTGGATAAAATACTGTCGTGGGCGAAAACATGGTTATCTACAGCTCGTGATAATAATATGTTTTGAACTGACATGAAACGTCCGTTTTAACTGAAATATGGATAATTTCAAATCCATTTTTTTCTCTCGCAGGGTCAACTTGAGTGCTAAAGTTTTAGCAGGTTTTTGTTAGCTGTAGTTAAGCTGTTGGCATGCTAAGAGATTTCTTTGGTAACTTTATTTTGGCCTGTATTGCTCGAATGTTTGGTGGATACCATTTTAACATGAGAAAAGGATAATTGCCTATCGTTCTTGGTACCTGTTATTTCAACTTTTATTTCCCAGAAAGTCTAATAACACTTGAGATCGCTACTAATGGTGAAAGTTTAGCGATACTCTATGGATGGTCGTAACTTTTAGGGGATTGTTACCTTCTGAACTTTACAGTATGACATAAAGTCAAAGGATGTCTCAGATAAGCATAAATGATCTGACTTAAAAACCCAAAGGCCTAGGAATAAAGCTACACCTATAAACAAAATAACAGCGGTTTAAGTTGCAGCCTATCTAACTGAAAAAGGTTCCAAAGTCAAGGCACGAAATCAATAAAAACATAGTAACAGTGAATTAAGGTTTAATTTGTAATTACCAAAAAAACAGAAAGCTTGAAAAAGTACTTGTTTTTTATAAAACATCTTTTTTTTCACTTTTATAAACCAATTTTACTAAGACCTACATATTTCAGGTTTACAAGCACGAAAAATATAAGACGGATTCGATAAATAGATGCAAACCGAACACTAAAAGTCACAATAATCTTATCGACTTACCAAACGTTTTGCAACCAAAAAATAAAAAAAATAAACAGCGACGCCTCAAACAGCGACAATATTAAACAATTATTCCAGGAGTGCGCGTTGGATATGAGAAGGTAGATAGCCAACGAGGCGACTAGCGCCGAGTTGGTTATAACTATCTCATATCCAACATTATTAAATTCTCAACCTTGGATATTGCATTTCTAGCTTTCTCATTGGTTCACTGAATCCCGGTTATCAGCTCATATACCTATGTTTGACCTTATATGGGAAATAAGTGCGGCAAGTGCCGCTCAGCGTAAAATTTTTCTGCGGGAAGCGACAGTTCCATCAAAAAAATGGTTGAAAACAGCAAATTTGGCGAGCTTTATGAACAAGAAATAATCAGCGGTGCCTACAAAAACCACAGAAATGGCATAGTAAAATTAACTACGCAAAACAAAAAGATTAATGCGAAAAGTTTATTTTAAAATACTTGTAAACGCACAACAAGAGCGAGTGAATAAAGTAGAAAAGCAGCAAATAATTTACGAAAGCGGAACGGCAAACTGACACAGTTTCATTCAGTGTACATCATAAAATTAGGCTCAGCACTTCTTTAAAGTTTGTTACCTTTCAAACTTGGTCTTGTCCTTTCATACTTCAATAAACCTGCTCCACTTTGAGCTCAATTTCGCTTTAAATAATATAGCAGTCTTGATGGCAGCCGTGGAGCCGTAAACAAGTACAATGTAACTCCTGCTTCGTTCGACTTGCACAAGACGTGTAGTTTCCAGAAAAGCTTTTGCTTCGGATCATCCCGTAAATCTTAACTGTTGTCACAGTTTCCATGATATATAGACGACTATAGAGGAGATTTTTCGAAGAAAATCTTGGGAAGAAAACTCTGTCGCTCGCTTTCCTCGTGTGTTTCATTCAACTCAAGAAGTGAACACCGCGCCACAAATTTTCCCGCCTTGATCCTCATACTATCACTTTGTTTACATCAAAATAAAATGTCCAGTCGATTTAAACTTAAAGAAGAATTTAATAAAACAATTATTCAATTCGCCCTTGTTGGATACGAGTCGTTATAGCCAACTCGGCGCTTCGCGCCTCGTTGGCTATTTACCACATCGTAACCAACGCGGGCTCATAGAATAATTGTTAAATATATCCTACTGCTACTGCTACTGCGTTTGCTACTGCTACTACTACTGCTACTGCTACTACTTTTAGTAACTAAGTCCTCTCACTACCTACCCATCCCTGTTCTTCACTTAAGCCCTTGTTAAACGGTAATGCAAGTGGACGCAAGTAGCCGCAAGTTGAACTTGCGTACAGACTTGTGTTGGCTGGCCAAACGCACCCGCAAGTTTACTCGCCAGTGAACACAAGTTGTACTTAAAGTAAACAGCAAGACTCGCAATGATTTGCGTTGGGTGGCAAAACGGGTGAAAACTTGCGTTGACTTTCGTGCAAAGTTGGTCTCGACCAAAGTGAACGCAATTTATCGCAAGTCAACGCAAGTTCACGAACCCAAGTCCTGGCCAAACGGAGACGCAAGTGGACTTAAGTTAAAAGCTTGCGGCTACTTGCATCTCTGTTTGGCCAGGCTATACATACACGTACAGTGATATTTCATTAGCAGTATTACGTTAAGGAAACATATTTTCTTGTTTAGATTTCTTAGATACGCTAAATGACAATGTCTTGCATTTCTTCTTTCCAGGTACCTGCAATGGAATCAACTTAGCAATCTAACCTCCGGATTATTCTCCAATCTGAGGATACTGTCGAATTTGTAAGTTCGTTACCATTCTCTCTTTACATTTTAATTCTTTAAGGGAATGTCATGGGATCGGACTATTTTCTTGGCTTCTTTGCACGCTGACGCCATCGCTGTAGTAAAAGGAAAATAAGTTTACATAGGGTGAAGATCATGAACACATTATGTTACATTTCTTTAAGATTAATTCTGGTGGTTGTGATAGAAATGAAACATGTTTTTCTTAATAATTACTTTACTTTGGTTTTTACAGGGATGTTAGCCACAATAAAATAGAAGTGCTGCCAGAAGGAATATTCCAAAGCTTACAACGGCTAGAATATTTGTAAGTACATACATGTGGCGAGTATTTCAAGTTGAAGATTCAAGGAAAAATGTCTTCAGAACTACATCTAAAAATTGTCACAGTAAATTTTTAATCGATGGATATACTTTCCCTTGCAAGTCGCATGTTGTTAATGTTTCCCTAAATCTTAAATTTCTTAAAGGAGAGTGATTCTCCAATCTTGTACGTAGTTTAGCGCTTTTCCTGTTTTCATTCTTTTGGGCACTACTCCAAAATTAACAGTTACTGCTCCCGATTATAACGTTGCCAACCTTGGGCGGCCATTACTTGATAACTTTTACATAATGTGCATGGGATAACCTATCAAAAGGTGTCGCAACCAGAGATTACAGATTTTGCGGAATAGGGCTAGAAAGGTTATTTTTACGGCAGACTACCGTAACGTTTTTTATTTTTTTCTTTGTTCGTGAGCGGGCGGTATTCTACAAATCCTGCGATCTGATTGGTTCCGGGAGCGGGCGGTATTCTCCAATCCGGCCCTCAACAGCGGGCGGTATCCGTTGCGAGATGAATCGTCGAGTGTACTTTCCGCGCGAAATCATTTTGCAGCGTTGTACGAACGAACACATGAAAGATTTGCTCAGCAAAATCGAAATAGCCGCTCACCAACTGTTGTAAATGCGAAAAGACAGAATAGAAGTGGAATTAAAAGCCTCGAAGTTCTTCTAAAGGCGAGTGTTGATTTTGTTTATCGACAAATTAAGTTCTAGTTGAAAGTTTGTTGAGTTTGTGGTTGTTTGTGCATTTTGCAATCATTTGCACGCCATTTTAATACGATAAGCTGCGCCGGTTTTAAACTTCAATTTTGAGTAAAAACTGTCTTTTTATCGGCCACTTCTTTGCCAAAACAAAACACTAGTTGCCATCATTCAAGAAAATGAGATTCGTTAATTAAAAACAGCCAAAATAATTCTCACAATATTGTGCCGTACGTCCAAACTTCGCATTGCATTCAGTTTCACTTTCGCACTGTTTATCACAAAATAATTATGCTGGGAATCAACGCAGAGCTTATTAATTCGTTAAATACAAGTGTGTATAGCTATACCGAAACTGTCTTTCCGTCAGATAGTTTTCTTTTTTCGGGAAATTCTCAAACAGCATCCTGCGAACAGAGTTCTTTATCAAAACATTCATCGGGAAGCCGGAATCGGCGTTTAGTTTTGTCAATGATTATGCTTTGGCTCGATTTTACATTTATGATATATTTACCACTTCAATTTCTTTGATTGAATCTCTTCAGTGTTAATTTAATATGCTGAACCTTTCTGTAATTACGGTTCATTTAACTTATTTCGAACTAAATAACAAACAGCATTTTACACTCTTGCTAACCCGTCGATCGACTCAACATTGAAATTAAATGGCGCGCGTATACAAACAAAGATTTTGTGACACAATCTTTCTAGGTTTCTTTTAAAAACACTGAAATAAAGTAGGAAAAAAATAAAAACGTTATTCACCAGCCTAGGTCGGTCCGTATTGCGAAAAACTGTGCCCTCGGTCTTGGAACCGCCCTCGGCCTGCGGCCTCGGGCGGTATCCAAGACCTCGGGCACAGTTTTTCCCAATACGGACCTCCCGGCTGGTGAATAACCTATATGTAAGTAACGACACTTGCTAATGTTGAGATGTTGGTCCACAACATAAATACCCACGCACAGACGGTCCAACATCTGTATTAAACGGCGAATATTTTTGTTAATTCCTAACGATGATTACAAATGAATTAAAACAAAACAACACACAATGAGGGGCGACAAAAAAAAAAAAAAAAAAAACAAGTAATACAGCGAAACGTGGCTTACCAATTGCTGAAAGGAAACAAGGTCCGGGTAACCGACTGCAAACGTGACACGAAGTGAGAGAGAAAAAGGCCGCACGAATATAAAGAGTAAATTATAGCATACGGCCAGCGAAAAATATAGGCATGCAGAGTAAATACACGAAGCAAATATTACAATTTGGTAAATTGACGCAGCAGAGACTCACTCCCGAATTGGCCTGCTTAGCCACTCGCGTAGGTGCAGATAAAACAAACTGGACGCTATACCATCGTCTCTCGTAGACGGTAGGATGCCAACTACGAAAGTGACGAAATTATAACAAATATTTGTTTTAAGAACATTAACTTTCCGCGGGGCAACTATCAGCCGATAGTTCCTCGACAGAAACACTCCATTGTTTAAACAGAACATACGTTAAAACTATAGATGCCCGGAACCCCAGATGTGCGCATGGATTGTTGAGTATCGCTGAACGACTTCGCCTCCATTCTCTTGTTTTGTTGTTTTAATGATCCTCAATACCGCAGTACCTTAATGGATCATCCCTTTATCCACAATCTATCTCCCATACCTCATTTCATACTCTTACCCATACCAGAAACTCATAAGAGATTGAAACGTGTAACGCGCGTTCACAGCGTTTGAATATTCAGTTTTGCCAAGTACCATATTTGGAAACGGCTGTTCCGAAAACGCGGAGTGCGGAGTGCGGAGTGCGGAGTGCGGAGGCCGAAAATGCGGAGTCTGTAAAAAAATTAAAAAAATAAAAAATAAAAATAAAATAAAAAAGTGTGATAAAAAAATTAAAATAAAATGAAAAATATATAAATATTAAACTAAATATTAAAAAAATAATACACATTTTTGCACAGCTTCGCCCGAAGCAGTGAAGCGGATCGTTCAGACCGCGGCCATTTCTTGTTAAATTGCACCTTGCCTTCAAGGCGCTAGTTTTCAAGACTTTGACAACGTTCAAATTTCACTCTGTTCACTTAAATTAGGAGCAGTTTTGATTTTTTTGAAAAGATAGACTTGTGAGGTATCGCACATATGTGTACGTTATTTTCAATTTAAGTTGTAAGAGAATGCCTGCATTGCCAGCTTAATGTGCAATTTACCATTTCTGTGCACTAAGTGGAAGGGATAATGTATGAAGTGGATATTTCCTGTTTCTTTCTTATCAGTAGCATGTTTAACTTGCGACAATTGATTGTTGTTTACAAGAAACAGTTAGCCGCGTTAAACGGTTGCGTTTTTTACTTAAGACATTTATATCTCCAGACAATAAGTTGCCGTTATTGTTTTGTCTTTTTGTTCATAGTTAGGGAATTTTCCATGCACTATGTATGGAAACACACGAGAATGAAAGCGTTTTTTGTGTAAACAACGAACCGAGACAGTGTACATCTAACCCGTATCAAAATATACAATGTTACTTTTCAGCAACAGATGTGTCATTTGTAGTGAAAAGCAAAAGCTATTGCAAGCTTGACATAACCATTACCAGTTATCACGATTGTCCTTGACACAGACGTGTTTCCATGACACCTGAAATAAACGGTTCCCAGGTTCCGAGTTCCCAGCGAAAAAAACTTACAATCAAAAGAATTAGTATTCTTGCACTGAAAACATGATTTCAACCAAAAATGACATGTCCACAGATGGATGTAGATATCCACGGCACAAAGGCGGTTAAATGACTTTTGGGGAAATTTTTATTTATTTATTTTTTGCTTTTTTATAAAGTGCTGCGGAGTAGCGTATCGTTGTTGTACATTTTTCTTTAATTTGAACTTCGTCTAGCATAAAAGGCGGAGTTGAAAAGTGCCACGTTGCTGATGGTTCTTTTAGAGAGTTTACTGTGTATTCGTGGAAAGCCAGGCGAAGCAACATGGCTTTAGGCTCTTTGGTAAAAAAGAAACTAAAGTTATTTGAAGTTTAAGAGTAGTGATTCCAAAAAATTGGAAATACTGTTTGTTAATATTTCGTGAAACGTGAACTGCAGTCATTTTTGAAGAAAGAAATGGCCGCGGTCTGAACGATCCGCTTCACTGCTTCGGGCGAAGCTGTGCAAAAATGTGTATTATTTTTTTAATGTTTAGTTTAATATTTATATATTTTTCATTTTATTTTAATTTTTTATCACACTTTTTTTATTTTTATTTTTATTTTTTTTTTTTATTTTTTTACAGACTCCGCATTTTCGGACTCCGCACTCCGCACTCCGCACTCCGCACTCCGCGTTTTCGGAACAGCCATTTGGAAACACGAAGAGTTTGTTCGTGAATACTTTATACACGTAATGACACACGCAACAACATTTTCGGTTTTGCGGTTTATTAAGTTACTTGAATTCCGATCTTAGCGCCGTAACTTACTTTCAGAAACTAAAGGAATTTATTAAGTGTATCAAAGTGAAGTTCTCCAGACTATTTTTAATGACGATGAAACAGGAGAATTTAACCAAATTTAACTTAACTCAACGAAGCTGGTTAAAAAAAACAAGATTACGCCATTGAGCATGAGCTAGCGCGCGCTGTGAATTTAATCCAAATATTGCAATTTTGATTGGTTAATGTTTTCTCGCGATTTTCTAAATATGGTACTTACTGGAAACGAATATGCAAACGCTTTGTAAAATGCGAATCATAGGGAGCTACACGTTTCAACCCTTATGGGTTTCTGCAGAAACCCATAAGTGTTGAAACGTGCAACTCCCTATAATTCGCATTGTACAAAAGTGTGTTGCACATTCGTTTCTACTAAGTACCATATTTGGAAAATCAGGCGAAAAAATTAGCCAATCAAAATTGCGCGCACTAGCTCGCGCTCGATGGCGTAATCTTGTTTTTGAACAAGCTTGGTTGAGTAAAGTTAAATTTGGCTAAATTCTCTTGTTTTTTCATCGTTAAGTACACTGGAGAACATCGCTTGGATACACTTTATGAAGTTCTTTAGTTTCTGTAGGAAATTTACAGCCTTTAGATCGGAAGTAAGTAACTCACTGCAAAACCGAAAATGTTGTTTCGTGTGTCATTACGTGTGTAAAGCATTCGCATACAAACTCTTTGTGTTTCCAAATATGGTACTTGGGAAAACTGGATATTCAAACGCTGTGAACGCGCGTTACACGTTTCAACCCTTATGGGTTTCTGCCATTTCTCATCCCCAACCAAAACACTCTGCCAAAATGCTGAAACCTCTTTCATTTTGCTAAGCCTAACCACAACCTCTAAATTTCACAGAAAGAGATAAATAAAGATTACCAAATTACATTTTGGCTCGTTACAAATACTGAAGCGAGAACGCCTGAGTGATGAGTATTGAAGAGTTTTGTTCTTGGTAAACTGCGCTTAGGGACTGTTCAATAAGTACCAGGAGGGGGGGGGGGGGGGGGGCCGGAGCAATTGGAAAAGTGGTGGCTCAAAAATTTGTGACCCACCCTTTCCTTCTGGCCCAAAACTGATTGACCCACCCCTGATAGGGGGTTGAAAATTATATGTCCCACCCCCTTTGCTGGGGGGGGGGGGTGGGCCGGAGCAATTGGAAAAGTGGTGGCTCAAAAATTTGTGACCCACCCTTTCCTTCTGGCCCAAAACTGATTGACCCACCCCTGATAGGGGGTTGAAAATTATATGTCCCACCCCCTTTGCTGAAACAAATTTAGGAACCAATCATTTCTCTATCATCTGTTAGGAGTTGGAGATTTTTGATTTGACTTCAGCTTTTAAAGTGCAATTCCCTACATAGACATTTTCCCTGATGGACACTGCGGTTCCATGTACGTCTTTTTCCATTTTCTTTACACACCAAAGAAGGATGAATTTGTCGCTTCTTATACTAGCCTTTTGTAAGTTTTCCACATATTTGTGTGTAAAGTCCATGGGGAAATTTAGACACAAACATATGCAAAAAACTGAATCAGTATGTAATATTAATTCATAATCAATTATTGAAGAGTTCATATTTTTATACAGAAATTAATAACAGAAACTTCAACCACTGTCCGTCATTCATATTTGCAAAGTGTTTGACTAAAGAGTTTACAGGTATTAAAAGGCCTAAAGGCCAGCGTGAATCTATGCAGGTTGAAGAGAGACAAGCAAAACTGATCTTGTTATGATCACAAGTCATCTAGGGGGGTCAGGGGCACGCTCCCCCCGGAAATTTTTATATTTGGGCCTTTTGAAATCGCTAGAAATTCATTTAAAACTGCTCACATGGAGAAATTTATCAATTTTATATAATGATGAATACATGGAACTGTAACAGTTTAAAGTTAGTGAATAAATAGGATGACCCACCCCTCTACGTGTAGATCAAAATTATATAACCCACCCCTTTTCCAGGGCTCAAAAACTGATGACCCACCCCCTTTCTGCTCCGGCCCACCCCCCCCCCCCCTCCCCCTGTACTTATTGACCACTCCCTTAGGTCCAAAGCAAGGCAAGCTAAAATATCTCTAGCTGTTACCATCCAACGTCATCAATTGGTCTAACTTGTGTAATGTTTAGCCGTTGCCGAGGTCCCCCAGCCAACATTGGCCATAACAGATTCCAATGGTATAACAGCGAGAAGAAGAGAAATAGCGCAGCCACTGCGTATGCCATGCAGAGTCAACCGCCGGTTGCTTTAAGTCCCAGGGAGTTGTTTAGTATAAGAAGATAGATAGATAGTCAAAAACTTATCAGTAACGTCGCCCGCTTTATTCGCCGCTTTAAAGAGAAAACCTTTTCTAATAGGAACACAGACTAAATCACACAGTTTTATTTGTGTAATTTTCTCTTTAGGGCGAACATATTACACGTGCCATCATGTAAAGACTTTGTTAGCGTGTGATTGAACAGGATACCTTCTTTTCCAGAAAAATAGAGTACTCTTGTTTTTTTCCAACTTAACTCTCCCGCCCTGTCGCCCGCAAAAAAACCCTGGGTCTTGGAGAAAGCTGGTTTCGAGCGCAGAGAACGTAAAGCTGAATTGGAGACTTATTGGGATCATTCAAAAAACTAAAATCTCTGCCAAATCTGTTATAATTAAATAAGGCTCAGTTTGTGAGGGAATCATTCTGGTCAGCAGTTGCTCTTCTCGCGTATCCGTTAAGTAGGACTTCACTTTCCAAGACGCTGCAGGGTTACCGTAGCCCGGGAACATGATATCGTCGAGAATTCTACCACACTTGCCAAATATAGATCTAAGTTTTCAAATGAAAGAGTCCAATGTTCCAAAAGCTCAGCTCCATAAACACAGTTTTTATCGTGAACAACAGTTTTCCACCTCCTGTCTATCCAGATAACAAAGTTAACTGCATCACCGGTATAAGCTGTCGTAATATCTCTATCAGACTAGTTTGTGTAAGGGATGTTTGAAGCTGACGTTTATGACCGCAACGTTGCCAAAATTGAAAGTCATTGTCATTTGGATAAGAACAGGACGGACATGATACAGAAGTCACGAAGATCGTTAGCACTAACGGAAATTGCCGCAAAAAGTAGATACGAAAAAACAGTTAGAATCTAATAGTCATTGCTCTCCCACCTGGAAAGCCCATAGAGAAGAGCTAATTGCTTTCGGCCTCAAACTAGACTTGGAAGGAAAAAGGACCGCATCCGAACAATGAGTGTGCGCTGTTTGGCCACAGCATTTATCACCGACCCACAAGGGAGGTAAAGGAGAAGGTTCTGAAACAACCAAAGTGACCGTCGCATGCTGGGATTCGCGTTTGAAATGTCACCGCCTTATAAGTATTCAGCACGTGTAGAAGCCCTCCAACCCATACTACCTTTCGGTCTTGTCGCGTACACTTTTGTGCTTTTTTCCGACAACGTTTTTCAAATTAGCTGTAAAACACAAAAAGGACCAATTGATGCTTATGGCGGGAAAACGTAAGCGTTTATGATAACATCATCACATGACGACAACTCCTGGTTAAAACGTTTACACCAGCCGATTTTGGGGTGGGAAAAGGTGAAAAGTGGGTTAAACAAGCACCTGCAAGGTCGTGCTGGGCATTCGAGTTCAGTGCCATAAGATCTTAAGTATGCCCGTTCAATCCACCGAAAATAAATTGATCACATACAATGTCCCAGCAACGCAGAATTAACGTGGCACAATCGGACAAACAGCGGGAAGATTCATCGGCTTGGTTAAAACCAGGAGGATCGAACGTAAAACATTGTGAACGCCTTGTCTTGCCTGTAACATCATGGAAGATGTGGCGAGTTACTTCATTGAGTTTTAAGGACCTGGGTCCGCGACCATGCCAAGCATTCAGAGTTGCTTGATTATCGACTTGCGTGTCCATTCTTCAGTCCCTGACACTGGATGAAAAAGACTCCAACTTTTACGTTAATGTGTTCGTTCACCAGACTGTCGTCCCAGTAGTCGTCCAGACTGCGATCAGCTGGATGTTAGTGGAAAACTACGTACTGCTGTCCAACGAAAAGCAGAAGCATCAATTGACAAAGATACGGAAAAATGACGTTCCTGGATCCAAAGAATGGCCGGTATTGCCAGACGTCAAGAAAACGCCAAAACCCTATTTCATTTCTTAAGGAAGGTGTTAGGATTATTTTACTACCCCACAGCTGACACTCGCTTCCCTGATATAAAATTTTGCCCCAGGGAATGCCAAACAAAAATATACGCACTTCCCTATTAATTTCTGGATCGACTTGAGGGGAATGGTGGACTCTCTGGATAGAATGGACTCGCGTAGCTCAGCAAACTTGACTCTATATTTTCTTCCGGAATCACAAACGCGAGACTTCTCGAATCAATGACCATTCCTAGGAAAGTTAACCGCATCGAGGCTGGCAAAACACATTTGTTCAAAACCAGAAAGTAACCCAAGTTAATTAATACTTTGTAGACTACAAACAGAGCTGCTAATGCTGACTGGCGGGTGAATCCAGGGCTCCTCAATTCCATAGGTCGAGACGAAATACCCGCTCGGGTGAAAATCTCATTTACTGGCCTGTCATCAATGTACAGGGTTCCCGTAATCCCATAATTCCTAAAATAGTTAGTGGAACCCAAGCTCACCGTCCGATAGACGAAAGGAGAGTTTTTCCAGCCAAAAAGAAAGGTGGTTGACACCAAGTACTAGCCCTTCCTTCCACACCAAAAAACTGTTTTGAATCAGTAGAAATTAAAATATGATCATATCCTGATTTGTCGTCTATTTTAGAAAAATGGCAGTTCTGGTAGGCGAGATTAGGGACTAAAACAAGAGTAACCAGGAAACATGGTGTATTTTTCATGCAGAGGTTTAGGAATCTTGCATCGACGCATGACCTAAGCTTGTAAGGCTTAACCGGCTGTTAGGGAAAAAAGAAGACAAGAAGGAAACGCCTTACTCACATCACCCCACACATGTACCGCACCGGTAGATTAACGCTGTAGCAAGGACTGGGTAATAAAATCTTCAAATTAAAAATTCTAAAACAAAACCTTACGAGTGGCACTGGGGAATACTTGACCACATGGCTGGGTAAAAAACAAACGATAGAGCGCGCCAATGCCCAACAAGTAAAACCTACACCGGCGCTAAAAGAGAAAAACTAGCCGAAGAAATGTTACCTCTAAACTCTTTTTCCCTGGAGGCCCATGGGTTTCTTTGACGACGTTTAAGCTGAGTTCGAAGTGGTTGTAAGCGTGGTCGGCTGCGACGCTGAAGACGGAGCCGTAACAGTAGTGGGCAGCCTGGAAGCGGAAGAAGAAACCGGAACCGTTCAAGAGCCCGAAACCGAAATAAGGTTGGAAACTGGAGCTTGTGTCAGTGAACACAGCTGTAAAACGGCAATAATTCAGGCTTCCTGTCGAGTGTCAACGCTGGTCAGGGGACGGTATGTTGAAGGACCACGCCTCGCCTTTTCATGGCCAACGTACGCAACAACTGACAATTCTAAATGATTCGATAAGCTTTATATAACGTCAATGACGTCACTAGGGATGCTAATGAACTACCAATAGCAACAAATTGACAAGTATTAACGGTATACATAAATGTTCGCGGTTACAGTGCACCCCTATTAAACAGCTACGTACCAGCTAATATTCCTAAGGACATAAATAGTCACGAATATTAGCGTGTCCACGACATCACTTATGCGGGACCTCAATAGAACTTATCAAGATTTTCGACGTCATCTTGACGAGTAGGCAAAGCGGGTAGAAATTTAAGTGTTTGTATGGGAATCTGACGGCAAATATCTTTTACAAAAATTGAATTTTGGACAGCTTATGAATTGTAAAGTTAAGATACTAGGCTAAAGTTTTTATTTTCCGAGTTTGAAGGATGTAGCTGGGCTAGAAAGCGTTCAGTTAAGTTTTTAACTTTTCCATACATTTTTCTGTACTTTTTTTGATTGACGCGGTTCGCGGGAAACATTATAGACAAATGTAAGGAAAATTAAAAACGTGACTGAACGCTTTCTATCCCAGCGTCATATTTCAATTTCAGCGAATAAAATATTTTGCTTAGTATCTAACTTTACGATTCATGAGTTGTCCAAATTTTTGCAAAATATATTATCCGGCAGATTCTCAAACAAACACTGCAGTTTCTACCTACTCGTCAAGAAAACCGTGATAAGGCCTATTTTGGAAGGCCTTACCTAAATGATGAGAGACAAGTGATTTTAAAGCTACCTTTTATAAAAAAAAAATAAAAAGTTTGGGAGACTCTCATTTCGGCTATAACTAATTTCTTGATGATAGTTTGTATGACTGGTGTTGACTAGTTTGCTTCTTTGATGCACAGAACTTCAAATATTTATCCCTTAGAAATGTGGCAGACAATAAAATCAAGAGCATCGAAGATGGGCATTTTTCGAATCTGAAGGACCTTCGATATCTGTAAGTACCTATTCGCTAGAAGATAGAATTGTTAAGCTGCTGCAGCAGCTGCTACTACTACTAATCGGACTAAGTCACCTGCGTGGAAATGTTTATAATTAATTTAGTGCAAGTAAACTTCAAGAATATTACATAGAATAACTGCAATGATAAGTGTCAGAAAAATGTGTATTTCTTATTTTTAGTATCTGCCCTTGAGGGGTGTCCATTCTACTCACTTGAGCTAATACAACCCATGAATGGCATTACATGCACGATCCATACAATCCGTTAGATCATTTTTGTTTGTATTGATATATCTTTTGGTGATTAATTTCTGTTTTTTTTTTACTAGATTTTTACAAAATAACAAGATAAGCCATATACCAAGTAAGGCGTTTAGCAGCCACACAAAACTTGAATATCTGTAAGTATGGAAGTTCGACACCATTGACCTTGTTACGACAAATAACGATGATTTTAACCATCGGACGTACAAAATTCATACAGCAAGTCACCAACGTGATACAAGGTGGAGGGAAAGAAGGTGTATGAAACCCCCTAAGGATTTCTTCTATTAAGGCGTAGCGAAATAACTTTTCACCGCGTAGAAAGCATTTAGCTTGGCTGTGACGTCATATGACGTCACTAGATTCGCCAACTTGGATTTGACCAATTTTTTAGAAAGTCACAAAATAACGGAAATTGATACAAAATTAAATCAAAATGCTTGTGGAACATAAAACTACGCAAATATTACAATTTTTGTTGTAAAAACTGGAAAAAATAGAGAAAAATGTCAAAATTGGCGATCGTTGGCCAGACATGCTTGTAATTATGACGTTACCATGGCAACGTCAAAAATAATGGGCACGTGGTTGACAGCTATTGAGAGTTTCAGCATTATAAAAAAAATCTTACGGGGGGGTGGGGGGTAGCATCCACTCCCCCCCCCCCCGCCCCTGTGAAAAATAATCGTCGTTAAGACGATATGCGAATGAGGCGAAATCATAATGGTCTATATATAGGTAAACAAAATGCAGAAAGAGCCATTTTCTCGTTTTTCTATGTCAAACCGCAAATAACTGTAATAACAGCTATTGCGTCGGCACTGCACGATAGAGTCGTTGTTATATCTTCAGAAGTGTTATGTCATGTTATCATGTTTATTTAACGTAGACAACGGGAAGTCTCTAATTTTGCTCAGGGTGCAGTCGAGTAGTCGACTACGCAAGCTGCCGAGAAAATCACTTCGTACAAAAAGGGACGCCGGCGCTCGTCACGTCTCCTTGTGCGAATATATTCTCTCGCGCGCTTCCGTGATTAGTCGACCTCGAGCTGTTGAAATCTTGTTTAAAGTACTAAATGATTAATTGAAAGTTTTGAATCCTACACGGAGACGCTTGGTTCACTGATTATTTACGTCGTTCTTGTTCAACCTTCTACAGCCCGTCTAGTAGCTTCTAGTATGCTCACGGTTTAAGCGATTCTGAACTCAAACTTTCGATTGAAATCAATGTATGCTGAGTTTATTTTTAATTTTACCTAACGTAACAGCGGAACGGCGTTCCTGAGAAAAAAATGGCATCACAACAATAAACAATCTTGCATGCATGATAAAAGATTACAAGCGATAAAAGTTATTTTGTATTCTATCGCTGGGTTATTAGAGTTAAAACAGCAGAGAAAACGTATAACACGTTCGCTTTCAGACAACGCAAAAACGACTCGTCTCAATCGGGGCCAAACGCAGAACGTGAATTTTTTTCGCTTGTCATGCGCATTTGATTTTGTGACCTTTTCCTTAACCTCTGGCTTCTCGATCATCGTGTGTGCATACCGCGTTTTCTTTGCTTGAAGTCCCTATTATGTTGAAGTGATTCCTCAGTATCGCCTTGCACATCCTTACTGCGCATAATTTTACGCGTAATTTATGCGCCCACATAAGCAAAACGGCGGCCAGGGAAATAAATCTTCGTTTTCTTGTAAACGAATATGGTTACCTATATTTTTATTGCATAATTTGGCACACAGATTGTCCTCTTTGAGTTAGAAAGTTAGAAATTTTTTCGGAAGGAAAAACGATATAGTTAAAAGCGTTCACGTTCCTTTACTCGTCGACGCAATGAATATCCTTGAACACAATGACAAGGACTGGAGAAACGTTTTGAGTTGTTGTCGTTTCGATGTGAGTGATTTTTCCTATAAGTTTATTATATGTTACATTGATCGTAATGCTAGGGACTTTCTAGCAATTAAGTTTTGCCACCGCAAAATGTAATGTGAACCGATCATGACGCACGTGATAAATAAATGGGGCGTAAATGGGGTAAGATTGACCAAACATATCTCTTTTTGCGAGCATGGTGACCTATCTTTTTTATCGTATTTTTTTGGAAAAGCGCTTGGTAGAGAACATTCAGGAAAAGTTTCAGGAAAAGACTCGTTTGACAACATCTATATCTGAGAAATTACTTTAGCTGTATATAATTCCCTTATCCAACCCTGTTGAGATATAGTGTGAGATAACCAATTAAAACGGCTTCGCAACCAGGCGCACATAGAATACAAAATAGAGCTGGAATGTTATTTTTTTATGGCTGACAACGGTTTCCCAACGGTTTCTATAAGTTTCTGTAAGTTCACTATATGTTACACTGTTCGTTATGGTGGCGCCTTTCTAGCAATTAAGTTTGTTTAAGCATGACATTAATAAACTGTGCTTCCAGCCACCGCAAAATGTAATGTGGACCGATCATAACGCACGTGATAAATAAATGGAGCGTAAACGGGGTAAGATTGACCCATCATATCTCTTTTTTCGAGCATGGTGGCCTATCGTTTTATTGTATTTTTCGAAAAAGCGCTTGGTGGAGAACATTCAGGGAAAGTTTTAGAAAAAGACTCGTTCGACAACATCTATCTCTGGAAAGTTAAGGTTTATACGCCGCTTATGGATTGAAAATTTGATAATTCATCTCCACTAAGTATTCCAGCTTAAAATGTTCTTTCACCGTACTATTTCTTTAACGATTTCTTACAAAATTTTACCCACTTTCAAGTCGAAAGTTCGAGGCGGCGAAGACCGGATGTGACGTCAACTTTTGCGTTTGACCGCTGTGAAACTGGGAGCATAAAATACCAGTTTTGCTAGCATAATCGGGGTGGGCCTAGCGCCAAGTAGTAAACAGTGGTAATATTGATTCATCAAAGTGTAAGAGCTTGAAAGTGCTTAAAACTAATTACCAGCCACCTTACGAGAAGACTGCAAGCTTGCGAGAGGCGAGCATGGTAGCGTGTCAGAAAATGTCTTCGCGAGAGAAGATACTACACGCGAGTGCATCCTCCTCGTACGAAATGATTTTCTCACGCACTCGCATGCTCGTCCACTTGACTGACCCTGAGAAAAACGAGGGACTCCCTTTTGTCTACAATTATTGGCAATTAAGGAGAACGAGTGGTTACTGCACTGTTTATTCATCACAATAGGATGAGCAAGTATCTTATCTTGTGCATCCTTGGGTTGTCTATGTCAAGACATGTCAGGTTATTTTGTCCGGTCGTCACTTTCTAATCGAAGGAAATCTTAACTTTAACATTTCTGAATTAGGTAAAAAACAGCAATGATGTAACAATAAACCAATAAAGGAAAAAGTATATTTTAAATTAATTGGAAAATACAGAGATGGGCTAGGTTAGAAAAATTTAAGAACTGTTGGCCATTTTTTGTATGAATACTTTTGCCTTCGAGGATGTACTTAAGAGATAGCGCAAACAAAACAAAAAAAAGAGAGATTCCAAAATTATTTGAATTTAAAGTGCAAGTCGTAAGGATAACATTTGTGTGATTGAATAAGTACTTCTCTTTCATATGCTGTTATATTTTTCGTAGAATGCTTTCAGACAATCCTATCAAGTCAATATCGTCTGGAGCCTTCACGATTCCAAATAGCGGGAAGCTTTCTATGTAAGTATTGCTCTTAACTGTTTGCAACAAGTTCACCTGCTTGCAATAAGTTGTGGCCGCATTTTTTCCTAGATGTTTAGACATCTTAAAGATGACTGGCAACGGTTTAAAGCTCATGTATATATTCTTGCACAATTAAATTTCAAGTGCTATAAACCATTACCAAGCCACCTTCAGGGCTGGTTGACACGAGAGATGCAAATGCAAACGCAAATGCAAGGAAAAACAAGTGTGAACTAGCATAACACAAGCGGAAATGCAAGCCCAAGGAATAGAGACTTGTCATTTTTTTTTTGTATTTGAATTGCTCTTGCATTTGCACTTGCAAGCAAGCAAGCGAAGCGCGCGTGAATTGTCCGCCATCTTGCGCCTGAATTCAACAGGTGAATGAAATTATTGTTATATAGCTGGAATCTTTTCCCCAACAGCGCGCGCTCTCATAAGCTACTTGAGGTCACATGATATCTAACAATAAAACTGTTTCCCGTCATAAGTATCTCAGAAGACACATTGCAAAATCTATGACGTCAGCGGTAACAGTGCACTGTTGCTCGCGAATGTTGACTGACCACCGCCGTTCTTCTTAAGTCTTTGCTGTGACCATACAACAAATCACTTAATTACTGTTCCCTGTGGAAACCAGGTTAACTTTGTTTACCTCGAATCTCAATGTTTCCCGCCGCTCCGCCTCGGCTCCGAGAAACAAAATTGACTGTTTCCCTCGGAACCAGTCATTAAGTGTTACTATTCGACGGTAGTTCAGCGTGACCTTCATTTGGTTTAACTTCGAAGATTAAAAACCAATTGTGCAATTTCGCGTGTGCAGTTTTGAACCTCACTTTGTTTAATATCGCTCGACATTCAACTCTGCTTCCACAAATTAGTAAATTAGTGATGAAAAACCTACAGGGCAACAGCTAGCTTGGTTCTATGACTGACCTAGAAAGACCGCGAACTTGTTTTTATCCGTCGGTGGGGTGAATAAAAAAACCTGATTAGTCAGTTCTTAATTGAAACTAACCATACTGATGCCCACTGGCAATGATTTAGAGTTCCATTTGCATTCGGCTTAATACAAATATTCGCCCTCCATATCAAACTCAGTGCGCGAGATCGAGTGGGCTCGAACGGTGCTCCCATGAGTTTCCTTGCAGTACAAAACTGGAAGCATCAAGGTCTCAAAAGTAACGGGTTGTTAGAAGAAAACCCAGACTCATTGGGAAAATATTCGCAAAGCTTGAAGTCTACTAACATTTCATTTCCATCACTGTCAAGTTTAAAATGTTTCACTTTATGCACTGGTCAGCGATTTGCAAACAACTGTTTACGTACAACTGATAGACCACAATACTCCTGAATACTCAGACGTGTTACTGTTGTTACAGCTTTTCGAAATGTACGGTTGCTTACTTAGTGATTTTACTTTCATTAGATACATGATACGGACGGACCTAAAATCATTGAGTCTTCGATCTTTCACTGAGGACTTTTCTAATCTGACAGCAGACATGTAAGTATGACGCAATTCGGTTTATCCACTGCACTTAGAAATAGAAAAAGTAAAAATTCAAAAATGAAGCAAGAAAGTTGAAACCAAGGTTATGTTGTATTGTTTCTCACGCGTTCTTTTGCGTTGAATTTAATAGTCTACAAACAAAAAGGTTTCTCTGTATAATATTTTTTTTATGAATGGACAGCAAATAGACGGACATAATAACCAACTAGTAGAGTCTGGGCTAATAGTAAAGAGACACCATTGCGAGCCAATCTTGACAATTACTGGGCAAACAGCATTACAGTTGTATATATTAACAAGCTTTGGCATAATATCTTTTGTGTCCTGTAGAAGCATGGAAGATGGACAAATCGGCACCGTGAAAATTGTGGGCCCTAATCAGGAAGAACGTTGTATTGTACAGCTGTACGTAACCGTAACAATTTGTATGCATTTATGATACATTTGATTTCCAGAACATTCCTTTCTTTTATTCTTTATACGGGGTGAGAGGTGCGTTGGTAAGTCAACTGGACTAATGATTGAGAGGTTTCGAGTTTTAGCCTTGGCATGGGTCACTGTTTAGCAACGTTTAGTAAGAATACGACCAGGGATACAATTAAGGTAAAATTCGAATTGCTCAACTAACAATAAATCCAGTGAAAACTGTTCACAAAATTATCAGCTGATACACAAAATTATCCACTAAAACGCAAATTTCCCGCTCACCGCCGATATTCAGCTGGTCTGAAGCGTCAATAAACACCCTCGTCAGTTTTCACTCAAAGGTTGCATTGGTTTCATAAGTTTTAAACCATAAATTTTAGATGATTTCCTCATTGAAGACTACTAGATTTGTGGCACGATTCTTGCCTTAACAAGAATGCAGCGCTGAATCAGTACTGAAAAGTTTGACAAAACTTTCGCTTTCATTCGTCTGTTCACTTCTTGATAATAAAAATTAGCCAATCAGCCCGCGGGAATTCGCTCAGTAATGGTAATATAAGAAATCGACAACATTTTTCCATGGTCTACACTCTTATGAACGATAGACATGACGTCGTAAAATGTTTAAAACTCAAGGGAATCAACGAGCCGTAGGGGAGTGGTTTCACTTCAAAGTTTTGGACATTTTATGGCGTCATTTCTATGGTCTACAGCACCCAGCAGCGTAGACCATGAAAACATGTTGTCAATCTTTCATACAATAACCTTGAAAATTAACTGGTGAATAAGATGGAAAATCAGCCGGAGACCTCAGCGCGTGCGCAGCACGTAAGATCGCCATTTTTACACTTAAAGCCGTCAAAAGTGTGGGATATTTCGCCCCAAATATCCAGCTGACATTTAACAACTTTTCGGATTTTGGTGTTGGAAAAGTGGCGACTCCTAGCCGCTTCATGCATGCGTCAGCGATTGTCCATTGCACAGACTTTCCTTTTTTTATTACCAGACTTTGAATTTCCTTACTTAAGCTTTTTTACAATTTACATTTTAGTGGTCTAGGTAGCTCGGAGTACATAACCCTTCCCAACAGCGGGCGCTCAGACGACGAAGCGTTACTAGAGACCTTTCTCCGAGCTGGATTTGCAAGTAGAAACAATAGTAAATACGAAGTTGCTCCATGTCCTACGGGAACGTTTGTCAATGCCTCTGTCAGCGTTCCTGATGAGCTTCAGTGCTTGGAATGTCCTGCGGGTAAGTCTGGTGACTGGTTCATCTTATTTGAAAGTCCTTAATATGTATTCAAAGCAAAGCCGAAAATTGAGGGTGATGAGATATCAACCGACACGTTTAAATTCACAACTGATGATATGAAATTAAAATGAGGTCCATGTTTACAACAATAGGTCTGCAGTTCGTGGAAATAACTAATCATTTTGGAAAAAATGAAAACTGTTTTTTACCGCTTTTGGACGAGTAATCTAGAATAATATTTCATACAACTAAAGTAAATTAGTAATAAATTACCTTCGTACTGGTAAAAATAACTCGTCACTTTTCAAACCGTAATAGATGTGGCCGAGTCCAGCAGTATGTCCGGCAATCTTCTCGCTCCTAGTGCATTTTGAATTTCACTCTATTTTCGCAATTTCTTTTTTTTTTTATTTGCTGTAATTTGTAGATTTATTAGTATTTGTTTGCGAATGCTTGTTCCTTGTAGCTTTCGTTGTTGCTTATTCTGCTGTTGATGATAATGATGATTATAATGGGGACGACAATGTAGCAGTATTTGCTGTTTTTAGATCACATTTTGAAAAGAAAGCGTTTAGTAAAGAGGACCCTTGCTTTAATTTGTGGGCATCACACACAAAAACCATTCATGATCATCGCATTAAGAAACATGGATGTTCTATTGTAAACCATAACAATAAGTTGTCCATCACTGTTTTTATGTTTGTTTTCCTTTTCAAATAAATTACATTTACATTTTTTTACATAGGTGGTTTTTACTCGGACACTAAAGCGTATGTTAACGACAGCTGCCTGAAATGTCCCGATGGAACTTTTGTCCCCCACAACAAAGCGCCTGGAAAGAGGGCACAAGATTGCATTGCTTGTCCACAAGGTAAGCACATCAATAAAGAGCAGATCTTGATCGATAAAACAAGATATATAAGTTTGTTTCATGTTTCCAATCTGTAATAATAATAATAATAATAATAATAATAATAATAATAATAATAATAATAATAATAATAATAAAAATAATAATAATAATAATAATAATAATAATAATAATAATAATAATAACTTTATAATCGTGTCAAACTGTAGTAGCTGAGGGGAAAAGTCCCCTCTACTAATTGTGGACACCTAACCTGCCAAACTGTAACGCTTACTATAGAGGCAAGCAATAAAAACATAATTATTTCTGGGAGAGGGGGTAAGGAAACGAAGGACACTAGGTCACTAAGGTATACCTTATCAAAACCAACGGAGAGGAGGAAGGGAGGCTTTTTGTTATGCGATTGAAAACCGAATGAAATGTTGCTCTGCCAGGCTTAGCTAATTATTAGGATATTTACCATTTCGCTTTATCAAGTTTGTTAACACTCCTCTGACATCGCCGTAACGCGTTTAACATCGCAAATAATTCGTTACATATAGCACTTTGAAAGTGTTTCTCCGATTTCTCGAAAATCGCTTTGTTTCTTTTTATACAATTTTAAAGCCACAGCTTTTTAACCAGGCTGAAATGTAATAATCGGAGAAATCCTTTTGTGGAACAGCTATCTGGGAACATTTCAACACAATTCAGCTAGATCGGTCGACACTGTGCATGACAGCTAGCACATGATTGTCAGAGTGAGATCATTCGACGTTAGAGGATCACGTGCAGGAAGTGATCCATGACAGGAAGTGAACTGGTAGATTCTCTCGCTAGAAGGAGTACTTAAGCAGGTCTATGGTTATGACATTGCCTTGAATTTATATTGATGTATAAATTAGCCATGAGGATGAAATGAAATAGCGATCCTGGAAATTGCACTCTCAATTAATGTGGGAATAAAGATTGTACCTTGGATCTTAGATTGTGATTTTCAGGAATGTATACTCTTATAGTTGTTTCCCCACATGTTTCTTTAAGGTGGCCTGATAAAGTTTTGAGAGGGAAAATCAGTCCAACTTTTAACTCTTGTAGAATCTCCAGAAAAATTTTATCTTTCTCTTTTTACTGTTTGTTACATCCTAAAACCATCAGATGTGACATTTGGAAAATAAAACTGCCAATAAAATGCTAAAATGAACGGCCGAGTGCTTAAGAGGGGATTGGCACTAGTAGCTAAAACGGCGTTTTTCTCAAAATCTACCGGTATGACCCTACCTCAAAATTTCAGAGATTAGACATTAGACAGATTTTTCGCAAAAAAAAATATGTGATATTTTGCCGATTTTAAAAATAGATCAAAATCTGTCTTACAGATTTTTTTTTTTTGGCTGTGGACGTGGTTCGCCCCTCAAAATTAATTGTGAAAGTTTCATAATAGGTTGTACGGTAGGTTTTCGAGAAAATCTGTATCAAAATCTGGCTTTTACGACCTCCGAAGAGAATCGAATTGCGTGTGCGAGCGCGCGCTAATATGACGTCATGCGTCGCGAGCGATAATGACAGACAGAATTAAAACTCCTCTGTCGGTTGTTTATCTACTTCTTATTGTCGTATTGTTTCCCCTCCCAGATTTAAAGACCCATGTGAAAGTATTTTGAAGTTTTCTCTTGTATACAAATTTGTTCAAGCGCGGTAAAAGAACTGGAACTCTTTTTCTTTTCCGTTTTGTTTAGAGTTCCTAGCGCAATTTTAGCCCGCGCGAGCAATATTGACGTCAGGCAGAAAATCGTAGAAAATCAAAGATCCAGCTAAAGAATCGTAATTGCAGTTTAGAATTGTAGACTTGGTAATGTAGACTTAAGTAATTTAGTTGGATATTTTAATTAGTTAATTGATTTATTTAGACACGGCTGGATGTAAGAGCATGAAACATGAATGGATTCCGTGTATAAATAAAGTTTTACCTACCATAAAGTCATCGAAAAATTAACATCGAGAATCGTTTTCGATCGAGTGAAGTGAAGTGAAGTGAGCGAGTAGCGAGTGGCACTGAATAACGAATATCTCTTTAAGGTGGCTCGATACAGTTTTTTATGGGCCATACCTACAATTTGCAATTGGCCTTTAAACGATCTTCCCTGACTCGGATCGATATGAAAATTATACCATATATTGGTTTTAGATTGAAGTTTACTTTAATATATATTTTAAGGTAATCGATATTTCCATGGCAACGATAAACAGAAAACCTCCAAATGAGTAAAACCTAGATTTCTGCGTGAATCAGATTTGCCGCTTAAAAACTAATACCAGCATCTTAAACTACGATGTACTGCAAATAAAATATTCAAGAATTAAAAGATTCTGTATGTTTGATTTCGAATAAATCGCAAAAATGTTTCAAATCGTAGTTTTTGCATAGTGATAATAAATGAGCCGAGACACAAACACTGCGTAGACGAAGTAATCTCAAAAAAAGGCAAAATGTGTATTAAACGTATCTTTCGACGTCGTTAAAGTTTTGTTGAGTTTCCACAGCGCAATGCCGAGAATTTGTTTTTTTCTTGCGACCACTCGTATTGTAATTTTTAAGTAAGTTTATAGTTTTAAGCGTTTTTTGAAAAATCTATAAAACGGCTCGATAGATTTTCTTTAGACTTTCAGCACGCGTACTTGATTATGTAAACTATTTAGTCGCAAAGTTTAATTATCATTGATTCACTGGAACGTTTTCAAATTAAACGATAAAGGAGGCCTTCGAATCGACGAAAATCTTGCGTTACAATTCACGGTTTATAAAATCATGCTAAAATATTCAAATTAATGTGAACTACATTCTGTGCTTTGTTACCCGTGGTGGAGCTTTTTGTATTTCTCACAAAGGAATGTAGTGCACATTAATTTGAATATTTTAACACGATTTTATAAACCGTGAATTGTAACGCAAGTTTTTCGTCCATTCGAAGGCCTCCTTTATCGTTTAATTTGAAAACGTTCCAGTGAATCAATGATAATAAAACTTTGCGACTAAATAGTTTACATAATCAAGTACGCGTGCTGAAAGTCTAAAGAAAATCTATCGAGCCGTTTTATAGATTTTTTAAAAAACGCTTAAAACCGAAAATTACTTAAAAATTACAATACGAGTGGTCGCAAGAAAAAAACAAATTCTAGGCATTGCGCTGTGGAAACTCAACAAAACTTTCACGACGTCGAAAGATAAGTTTAATACACATTTTGGCGTTTGTAGTGTTTGTGTCTCGGCTCATTTATTATCGCTGTGCAAAAACTACGATTTGAAACATTTTTGCGATTTATTCGAAATCAAACATACAGAATCTTTTAATTCTTGAATATTTTATTTGCAGTACATCATAGTTTAAGATGCTGATATTAGTTTTTTAGCGGTAGATCTGAATCACCCAAAAATCAGGATTTACTCATTTGGCGATTTTCTGTTTACCGTTGCCATGGAAATATCGATTACCTTAAAAAGTATATTAAATCAAATTTCAATCTAAAACCAATATATGGTGTAATTTTCATATCGATCCGAGTCAGGGAAAATCGTTTAAAGGCCAATTGCAAATTGTAGGTATGGCCCAGAAAAAACTATATCGAGCCACCTTAACTGTGTTGTGCAAAGCTTGATATTTATCATCATTTCTTTCAACACTTATAATAAATAATAATAATAATAATAATAATAATAATAATAATAATAATAATAATAATAATAATAATAATCGAATGTTTATCCAGGATAGCCCTTCAGTACATGCGTACTGTTATCAACGGGGTCCTGCTAATTAAAAATTAAAAATTACTAAAATTATTAGTTATATATAATATATAATGAAAATTGTGTAAAAAGCGGATCATGCACTAAGTTAAAAACCTTTAAAAACTACAATAAAATATTACAAGTAAAACTCGTCCAACGCTTTCCTAAGTAAAAGTCTAGAATTAATGTTTCTTAAATTCAAAGGTAAAGAATTAAAAATCGAGGCACCTATAAAATAAAAACTACAGCGCGCAAAATCAAGTTTGACTTTGGGCAGTTTTGCTGTTTTCCCGTTGTTTCTAGTGTTATGATGTAATCGTTCAAAGTAATGTTTAAACGGAGAACACACAGTTCCATTAAAACAATCAAAAACAAAAGAGCATGCTCTCTTTTGTAAAAAGTTGTTAATTGATAAAATTCGAAGATCACTACTTCGCAGACTGCACTTTGGGGAAATGAACCTACGTGTCGACAAATCTAATCAATCCTAGCGGTATGCAGGATGTTTGCCCCATTTAAACCAAGTTAAATAGACAGTGAGATAGCGCTCACGAGTCTACTGTAGCTCAGTGGTTAAACGTCCGACTGGTGTTTTTATAGTATGTAATTAATTATATAATTTCTAATATATAGTTTCCACTTTTATTGTAGGAACAAATACAAGCATTTTTGCAGGATTCAGAGCCTGCAAATGCTTAGATGGATTTTTTCGGATTCATCTTTTTGAAGGTTGTAAACAGTGTGATCAGCCTGGACTGAAATGCGTAAATGACTATGCTACTCTTGAGTCTGGCTACTGGTGGAAATGGGGAAACAATACACACAAACTATTGTATGAAGAGTACACCATGAATCTCATGAACATCACTCCTGTTGTAGGAAATTCTTCACGCAATTCTTCGCGTAACGGTTCCCTCATTGAGTACCCTTACGTCCTGCCTAAGACACATAGATGCCCAAGAAAGGAATCGTGCAGGGGAGATCTAGATTCTAAATGTGATGATGGCTATGAAGGTCCATTATGTGAGGTGTGCAGTGCTGGGTACTACAAGCAAATGCAAACATGCAAAACATGTCCAACAAAGACCTGGATGGCCGGCCAGCTGTCAATTGCAGCAGCTGTGATTGCGATTATTGTTGCACTCGTGGTGTGGACAAGCAAAAAGAAATGCAAGAAGAGTACTGGACGCTCTACAGTGGATATGATTCTTGGAAGACTGAAGATCGTAATAGGCTTTTTCCAAGTAACGTTTGGTGTCCTGGAAGCATTTGCCTACATAAAGTGGCCAGAATCACTCGCGCTTATTGGGAAATATTCAGAACTGTTACAGCTGAACGTACTCCAGATGGCACCTATTCACTGCATACTACCAGGTTTGAAAGTCGATGCATTTGGAAGCTTGTTTGCCATTCTCGCTTTAAATGCTACCGCCATCACGATGTCTCTCGTTATCTACGGACTGAGAAAGCTCTTTCTGATGCGGAGCAGTTTAGATGAAAGGGATCTAGTGGTGAAAACTTCACAAGCGAAAGAACTAATCTACAGAAACTTGTTTTTTGTTCTTTACGTGACGTACCTGAGTACATGCTCTAAAGCAGCAAACGTGCTCCCCTTGGCTTGTCGGGAACTTTGTGACGACGAAAACGAAAAGGAATGTCCAAAGTTCCTCAAAGCCGATTACAACATAATATGCCATGGTCCAGAGTACAATCGTTTGGTCATCGTTGCATACTGTGCGGTTTTCTACATACTCCTTCTGCCAGCCGTATCGATGACAGTTCTTTGGAAACAACGAAAGGTGATTGGTGAAAGCGAAGCTGACAACGAAACATCTCACACACAGGAACAAAGCACCGAAGTTTTCAGGGGATTGCGATTCCTATTCGAGAATTATAATTCTCATTCGTGGTATTGGGAGTTTGTCGAGATGGTTCGGAAGGTTGTATTGACATCCGGTTTGATACTTGTGGGAGGAGAAAGCAGGGCCTATGTTGGACTTGCGTGTGTCATGTCAGGTCTCTATGGAATGCTCTTTGCATATGTCCACCCCATATTGGATAAATTCGAGAACAGGTTGATGCTGACATCCCTCGCGGTTACCTTCGTCAACCTCGGCATTGGAACTGTTAGCAAGATTCCCAAAGAAAACATACCCGCCTCAATAGACTCATACGTGGACAGCACCGTGTTTACGGTATTAGTCATCGGAGTTAACTCTTTGGTGATTGGACTTTTGGTGGGTAAGTGTCGCGGTTTTGACATGTTTAAAATTTTAACCTACAAAGGCAAATACCTCTTTTGTGGATGGGCGGGGGGGGGGGGGGGGGGTATTTACTCTATGCCAATGTACTGCTGATGGTTTGTAGCCAAATATACCTTGTGGGTAAAAGTTTGAAAATGCATCAATCATCGGTCATTTTCAATGACGGTCATCGGCCCACGGAAGATTCGCTATATGAACAAGCCAGTCCCAGAAAGCGGTCCAATTATCTATACGAATACAATTTATCGTTTACACAGGACCCATATGGATAGCAGTTTTTATAAATGAAATGGTCATCCTGTATAAATATGTTTTAATTATTATTATTATTATTATTATTATTATTATTATTATTATTATTATTATTATTATTATTATTATTATTATTATTATTATTATCGTGTCCTCATTATTAGTTGATTACTAATCCGGAGCCTCTTTTTCTTTGCAGTCCAGTACCTTCTACTAGTTTACCGTCACATAAAAGAGTGGCGCAAAAATCCACAATGGTCCTTTTCGTGTTGTATGGCCATGCTGCTGCCTCTGAATGAGTTACAGGGCGAATTACGTGGATTGGTTGGCAGGAATGCTCTTAAACAACAACTCCAAACGGGAAACATAAACATGCCATCGATTTCAAGCACTTTAAAAGACACCGGAGCATTTGAATTTAGCCTTGAGGAAGCCGACGAAGCTAACGTGAAGGAAACTCAGAATGGTGACAAGAAAGCCGATACCAGAAGTGAGGTGACTAAAATAACAAAACCCAAACCTAGCACGATTTATCCTGAAAGTGACGTAGTCATTGCGGACATTCATGAGCCACCAAACGAGACATACGAGACCTCCTTTTGAGCAGTGTTAAAATGTTGCAAGGTATCACATGGATATCATTGCTTTTAAAGACGCCATAATTCTGTTTGTAAGAGGGGGGCGTAAACCTTTATTATAATCATTTCATCGGGCATTGTGGCGTATTTTGCGGGCTAAAATGGAGAATTCAGCGGGCTAAAATATATTTAAGCCCGCTGCGGTGGACCAATTAGACTGAAAAAAGTTATTAACGATCAGAACTGAAAACCATTCTGTTCGCGCCGTTTTCTTGCTGGCTGGCACAAGCTGGCATATTTTCAAGCTTCGTTTAATTTGAGTCGAGAAGCTTCAAAACTGTTTTTGAGCTTTATAACGACAAAATTTTTGAAGGACTGAACGGGAAAGCAAATTTTCAGTCTTCTCAGCTAGATGAAGAGGAATTACAGAAACTCAAAGAAGAATCCAGGCGGCGAAAAGAATGTAAGTTTGTCTTCGTCGAGCAAAACTCGCTCAGTTGAATTTCAGGCATATTCCAAACAGTACAATTAATTTTAACACTTCTAAATGACGACTATTTCTTTGCTGCCGATAGAATTCTGTAATTTCCTTTTCAAGCAAAGATTGTTTTGAGTAATTTTGCGGTTGTCTGCCAAGTTTTGTAAACTTTTAAACCTAGTTTTCAATCTGAAATAAACGCCGACTCGCAAGTCGGCAGTTTTTAAGATATCGCTTACTTTTTTTGGTTCCTTAACTTAATGCCCTCTGAAATGATCATAATAGTAATAGAGTTGATGTTCTTGGGCGTAAATATGTTTTTGGCCCTTCTCAGAGCTCATTTTTTAAAATGAGCCTGAGTCGGGCCAAAAACATATTTACGCCCGCGAACATCAACTCTATTGTTATATATTGTTATTCTTCACTTAAAAAGAAGATACTAGTCGAATGATGTTAGCTGATGTAATTTGTAATTAAGAATTTGGTAGCGTTTTCAGACACTAACAAAAAATACGTACTCAGGATTAATAAAGTTATTAATAGTAAGACATTTGGTACTGACATTTATAAGTAGCAATTTGGTAGTGTTTTTAGTCCTTTGGCAACAAAATACTAAGGTATAATAATGAAATTTATAATTAGGAATTTGGTAACGTTTTTTAGTCTCCTATCAAGAAAATGCCAAGGTCTAAGGTCTTAAATCACAAGATTCTCATGTTTTACAAAGTTATAAACAATAAATCATGAACTAAAATTACGGAGCACTAAAAATAATATTTCACTTCATAACAACAGTTATAATAAGGTTTTTTGTAGTGGTTATAGCCACCAAACAAAAAATACTAAGGTCGTGATTTTATTTATGATCAAGAATTAAGTAATGTTTTAGTCTCTAAACAAGAAGATTTTTTTTCATTCATTCATTCACTGCCCATTGTGCCCACTGGCACGTAGGGCAGCAACAAAGGTCCTCCACTGCTGTCTGTCTTTGGCCAGCTGTTGGATGGTGTTCCAGCTTTGGTTTAAGCCCCTCAATTCTGTCTCTACTGTACGTCGCCATGTATTCTTGGGCCTGCCTGTGAGGTTTTTTATTTCATTTATAATCAAGAATTTGGTAGCGTTTTTAGTCTCTAAACAAGGTATACTAAGGTTTTCTTATTTCATTTATAATCAAGGATTTGGTAGTGTTTTAGTCTCTAAACAAGAAAATACAAAGGTCTTATGAAGTCACTTGTGATTAGGAATTTGGTAGTGTTTTTGACTGTGGCACATTGTTGTATTTTGCGTCCTCAGATAGTTTTATTGTAGGATAAGTGACGTTCATTCAATTTTCTCGACAGACATGCTAACCCTTGCCCTCTAAACAAGAAGATTGTGAGGTTTTTTATTTTATGTATAATCAAGAATTTGGTAGTGTTTAGTCTCTAAACAAGATATACAAGAATTTGGTAGTGTTTTCAGTCTTTAAACAAGAAATACTAAAGTTTATTACGTTATTTATAATCAAGAATATGGTAGTGTTTTTAGTCCTAAACAAGAAAATACAAGGTCTTATGAAGTCACTTGTGATTAGGAATTTCGTAGTGTTTTTGACAGTGGCGCATTGTTGTATTTTGTGTCCTCAGATAGTTTTATTGTAGGATAAGTGACGTTCATTCAATTTTCTCGACAGACATGCTTGCCTTGCTGTGAAGCTTAATCAAATTTTATTGGCAAATTATTACAATTTTCTTTAGCGAGTCAAAATGCAAATATTGGGAAAGATTTACAAACGCGAGCTTCGCACTGAACCGATTTATTATCCAACCGCTTTTTTGCTGTAGAATTGTTTAAACTTTCTCAGTAAAATCGCCTGTGTCGGTTTAGATTCTTCAGACAATTCTTGCAAGACATGTTTGTTTTTCAGTGCAGGTTCATTTCTGAAGTTTTGTGGAACATTTGCCGGAAACTTTCATTAAATGATTTGTTTAAAAGTAAATTGAGCGTTATGCAAGCATTGTTTTACGGAGGCTTTACGATTTGGGGCATCGTCTATAAGAATCTCTAGTTCACGAGTAAGAAAGTACGACCGTGCATCTGATCAAAACAACGGAAGAGTACTTCCATTCTGCCTAAAAAGCCCGGCTTGAATTTGATAATTACCAATACCGACTAAAACCGACTTTCTCAAAGTTTAAAAAGGCGTCTCCCGTAAAAACTCCTTCGATTACACAAACCAATCGGAATACACTGCTTTTAGCAAAGGCAATGTGTGATCTTCCTGGTTCTAATTGAAAATTCCTCGAAAGACAGAATACGAATAGAGCTTTTGGAATACGAGCTGGTAACCACTGGGTATCCAGCCAACCAAAAAGGTAATCTTGGCTGAGTATAACGTGCAAAATACGTATTTGCATCGCGCGTGATTTGTACGCCATGGAATGGTGTTGGATAATAAATTTTCTTGAACAGCGGAGAGCCGTCTGACTATTAATATCACAGCACTTCTGATTAACCAAGCATGTTTGTCGTCGGAAAGGCTTTTAATTATGAGCACGGTTTTATGTAATAGGGTAGAAAATTACTTGTTGTTTAGAAAACACTGTAAAGTGGGTCATGTTTTGCTGGAGAAGGAAACATAAGCCTTTAATAAAGCCTTCCTTTTGACCTTTACTGGTGTCTCTGCTTCTCTCTTTATAACCCCCACTGACAGATTGGTCACATTCATTTTTGTCTCGGAGTATGTATCGAGCGTTATTTCCATTCTTTTTCAGGACCAAATTATCCATTTTCATTACTTTGTACTGTGCGCGATAAGTTAATAGCACGCCATTTTGTACTAAACACGGGGCCTTTCACACACAAATCTTGCGGCGAACCCCCAAAAAGTAGTATTACGTAGGAGGTTTCTCTATCACCTGGGTTGCACTCGTTTTTTTTTTTTCGAGAATATGAAAAGCGCACGAAAGCTTGGTACGCCAGACGGAGCAAAAAGTAATTCAGATTGGCGATGGGAGAAGGACACTTGCTGTTGTTGTTGTTGTTGTTGTTGTTTTTGCCGTCTGAAATACAAAATATCTAGTAATTCCCCCTCTCTCCACTTCCAATGTTGTACCATTGTAAAGGGGGTGGGGGTGGGATCTCTATTTCCTAGCATTCGTGACGAATTGTCGCGTTTTAAATGGTGTCCCAAGTACTTTTCTTTGAGATTGTGATTTTCATAAAGACGCGATAAAAATTAGCGATTGCTACGTTTATTTATTATTTAGTCAGTCGCTATAGTACGTTTCAACCAATGACGTTTTCAATCAGTGTAGTTTACCACGAGTTTCAAGATCCTCGGGGAGGGGGATACTCAAACATGTTTTGTTTTAATACGGGAAGGCTCAGTTCCGAGGTCGAAACCCCTTACTCTTTCATATACCATTTTTGACAGAAAAGGTAAGCCTTCCGTATACCTTCGATAGAAAATGGTACCCCTTTCAGATACCTAAAGAGAGGATACTGCATTTCTTTTCTTAATTTTTCACTTTCGCCTACAGTTTCGCTTACAGCTTTGTGTCTCCTTTTATAAAATTCCAGCGAAAAGGTACCTCCCCGGAGCCTCCCAGTGTAGTCCAATTTAAGAAGAGCCCCGTCCCCGACCGGGTTCTTAAGGAGAATGTAACTCTAGTTGCAGAAAAAAGTAACCAATTAGATTAACGGAACAGTGCACCGGAATTAGCAGAGTAAACAATCCGCTGAGGAATGGCTAACAGAAAATGTCTGAATGTTTTGCAAATTGATGTAAAATGGAATTTAAACGAAATGCTTTTTGGTTCAGTGTATCAGGAACGGATGTGAAGCTTGATTTATTTCATTTCTGCCCAAGGAATCCCCTTCCCCCCCTCCAAAAAAAATCTCAAACTCAAAAATCCTTCCAAAAATAAGTGCTCCTACATATAAGGCTTATATTACCTTGAAGCTTTTGAAAGAAGGTAGCTTTTCCGATTAAAAGCTCTTACTATAGGTCTAGCTTGTTTTACATTATAATAAAAATACATGTAATAATAACTTTATTTAGTTGTCGTATGTGAATAACCGAGGGAGTTCCCCCTACTAATAGGGGGCACCTAAACTAGCTAGAAAAAAAATATTAAGCCATAAGTTATATACAGAAATAATACATTAAAATACAAAAATCCTAACCCTAACCCCTGAAGTAAGCTTACATACAATTAGCTATTGCACATGTGACATCCCCATTGTCCATTATTAACAAGGCCCTATCTGACGGCGTTATTATAGAGAATGCTCAGTAACCTGTTTTTTAACGACTGTAGGACTTGTTTTGGGTTTCATTTCGTTATGTTTAGAAAGTTTTGTCATGTGGTATCACAAATGTTCCAGACACAGTATCCTAACTCAGAAACAAAAGATTTTTTAAAAGAAAAATTTCCTTCCGAAAATACCCCTCCCCCCCCCCCCCCCACATCATAACCTCCGTATATAAGCCCTCCACAAATAAGTCCACCTGAAAGTGATGTGGAGCAAGTAGAAGCCCAGGGATTGCTTTTGAAATTTTGCAGTACTTTAGCAACAAGAAAAGTTAGTTGAAAGTAACAACTCAGCACAAATTACATTGCAAAAGAAAGTCAAGTTTATATTAAATAAACAAAAAGGTAATTTTTCATTGCTCTTTCTTGACCAAAATATAGGAAATTAAAAGAAATACAATAAAGTTTGCATGATTACAGTCTCATGCTCCAGTTTCGTCTTTTTCAGAGTGTTCCAATGACGCTTGCTTCGATCGATCTGCCTAGCCATTCTAGAAAAGAAGATCGTATATTAATAATGTAGACTATATAGCTCAGATGTCTTCTATCGCACTAACACTCTTGGTCATGGTGCGGGTTTAGCAAATTACTCACAATCAAGAGAATGATCCTTCTAGGAAGTTTTTTTTTAACTTATCGCTTTGTGAGCAACCTCATACGATTGAGTTGTCAATGCCACTTCGCCATTGCAAAATTATGATTTTTCCTCCCTTGTGAAAACGTTTTGTTTCCCATTTTAATAAAATGTCGACGTCTACCGCGTTTTTACCGCCAAATTAAAGCGATATTGGATCACACTCTGCTTTAACCGTTTGGTGAATCCCATACAAGTCGACGCACTTGTAACAGAAAAAATTTCCCGGAGACCAGCCTCGTAACCCTGACTTTTCTTTCAAGTTCACTCGATTTGGTTAGCGCTTGTTCACGACACTCAAAAGAACTTCATTACCAGGTTAAAATGTTTAGCCTAATAAGCACTTCGGCTAGCCTAATTTGCACTCTTGTTAGCCTGATTAACAACCCTGTTATAGCGGCCTTCACACGACAAACTAAAGTTGGCAAACTCATGTTGGCAAACTCAAGTTGGTGTGTGTGAACGACACAACAACAGTTGGCAAACAAGTTGGCAAACTGTTGGTGAGAAAAAAAGAGACAAGTTCCATTTTGTCACCAACAGTTGGCCAACTTGTTTGCCATTGTTGCGTAGTTCACGAATTGGCCAATAGTTTGTCGTGTGAAGGCCGCTTAATTAGCCTGTTGACCGTTAGCATTCATTTGTAGGGGTGACACATATTTTTTTTCTTTTGAGCGTGTAAAGGACCGCTAACCACTCGATTTAGCACCAAATGGTAGCACTGCAACCCGTTCCCAGTACTTTGCCTTCGCTCACGAAAGCAGGAGAACGTACCATAAAACGCAGTCTATAAAGTCCCTCTACGATTTTAAACACTTATTTTAATTATATAATAAAATTGAACGCTAAAAAATTAGAACGACGTTTCGACCCTTCGACGGTCATTTTCAAGTTAGGTGTTAGAATAAAATTACATGTGTAAATATAGTAAAAGCGCTAAAATATGTACATACAAACAATAGACAATAAGAATAAAAAGGCTAAAAATGGCTAAAAAATAACTTTGTGCGAATGGCATGCATAGTTGTAAAAGATATAATTAAAAACGTAAAGCAAGCGAATAAGACGACGAGAATAAGAACATTAAAATACCTAAAAATATCTAAACAAATAATTTCGCGCGGAGCGAGTCACTCTGTTTGTTAAGTTTCGGTTTCAGAAGTCTAATAAAAAGCATGTCAAAAATCAAACAGTCAAGCTTGCTTTGGCACTTCCTTAAAATCTTAAAATTCTTCTCGATGTTGTGTGGCTCCTTTCCATGTTGTTCTTTCACGTGATGTCCGATAGACGATCCTTTGTGTTCTTCGATGCGCTGGTGCAAGTGTCGACAAGAATAGCCGACGTAATCTGCATCACACAGATCACACTTATAATAATAAACAGCGCTTTGTTGGTTTACGATGGCCGGTTTCTGTTCCTTCACTTTAATTGTGTCTTTAATTGATCTTACGGCCGGTGTAAACTGGACGGATTTCGGTGTCCGCTGAGATCGCTCAGTTGTCTGCGTACTGAGTTTGCTGCTTTTTGATCCTTGTACGGCAAAACGACTCTAATAGGAACTTCTCGCTGACAAGGGACCTGCTGTTGTTGAGTCTTTCTCCAAATCATTTTGTTGCATTTTTCGTTGACGAACTGAGCGTGCGACAGCTGACGCAAACACGTATCACCATGCCTGCACGCATAAACATAAAGTAACTTGCAAAATGATATTGTAAAAAAAAATATAAAAAAAGTGTCATAAATGGTTGTAAAAACATACGTTTCGGGTGTATAACTCTTCTTCAGTGTTAGAGAGTGAACGGTTAAACTGACGCAATTGAAATTTAGGACGACAAATAGAAGCGCGTGCGTGTGTATAGAATAGCGCGCGTATACATGCAACTCACAGTTGAAATGAAGTTGAAGATGATATTCAGTCCGTTTGGCTAAACAGTTCCTACCTGGAAAATAATGGGGAGTACTCTATATAATGTCCTATAAGAGGGAGGCTCCGCCCGAAAGGGGTACCTTTTTCAGGCTTCAGGTATAAAAAAGGGTAGGAATTTCACAAGTTTAGGTATATGAAAGGGTAGGGAAATCTGCCATTATGAGTAGTATAAGGATAGGGATACTGCGCCAGGGCGCATGCGTAAGGGCGTAAGGGGCGCAGATGACGTCACAGTCCCCCTGGGGGATGACGTAATTTCCCTTTTCGGAGGATTACATCATCGGGTAGAGGGGCGTATATGCGCAAGGGTGTAGAGGCGTTGATGACGTCATTTTTCACAGTGGGTGACTAATTATAGTGGATGACATCATAGTTTAAAAATAGATCGGGAGATGTAATACAATATTTTTAGAACATAACATCATTCAATGATACCCTGCCCTCTTCTGGCTTATTGCCAAAAGATAAGTAGATATAAATATTTTGCGAAATTTATGATTTTAGTAAGGGAACTTCATAACATGATAAAATAAACATATTATTTTATTTTTTGGGGAGAAATATCAATGTGTATTCGCGATGGAATGTGTCTAGACAGTAAATTGCTATTTATTCTTAAAAAAGTCGCAAGAAAGGCAAAAATTTTCCCTTCAAAGTTGTACAGCGGAAAAGAGAAAAGTCTTTTCTCCCTATCGACCATTTAAAGAAAAGCTAATGGGAAGAAATAAAGCAATGATTCTTGCAATCTTTTCTCGTTGCGCGTATATTGCTCTTTACAAACTAAAAGAATTCAGTTATTAGCACTATTGTTTTTGCTAAATAAACGATTATTAGTTTACTGTCTTCAAAGTGTTTATTTCAAAATATGGCTTACCGGCCTTAATCCCGCTAATAAAAATAAAAGTTTTCAACGCATAAGCAAGTAAAAATGAGAAGTTTTGTCTACATCCTGAGCTAACTGAGCTTAATATTTACTAAATAATTGTTTGCTGTCCTTTGCAAAACCACGAGTTTGTCTTTAAACAAGAGCGTAAACGATATTCTGGATGTGGAACAAAGAACTCTTTTAAAGGTATCTTTATCAGCCCAGATAAGAAAAGAAACCGAATGATTTTATTCAAGAAGCGATACGGTTGCAAAACAGTCCACCATAAGAGCCTTAAATCCGTGATGTATTACGTCAATCTGTTTAAGTCAAAACACTCCGCGCGCAAAAGTGTGCCACGCGCTATTCTTTCTTACCAATACCGGTCATTTGAAGGCGAGAAGACGAGTGTGTTGTAATTGTCCGGTCACTAATTGAGGAGCAAGATATCTTATAATGTTTATTAAAAATAAAACTAAACATCTGATATGTGTATAGTAATGTGAGCATACGCGAGTCTGCGACTTTCGATAGCCTAATTTCTAGTCTATAACTTCTGTCCAAATTATTGAAGCGCATCTGAATATATTAACCGTCTAATTGTTTGTTGTCCTTTGAGAAATCGTGTTTGCGAGTTTGAACAAAGGCATAGCTTCTGTACTTTCAAATACATTTAGACGCACTGCACTGCCGAAAACTGTCTTTCAAAATCGCGAGTTGCGGTTCCCTTATACTATGTGTGGTTGTTAATTCTTCAATGCAAAACCTATTTTAGCACATGTGAATTACCGACATTTGTCCAGGACAGTGCTCCAAAGCGGTAAAAAGGTATTGGAATTTGTTGATGCGTGGTTTACTTAACGCTTGAAGAAAATGGAACGCACTTTTAAAGGTATGAAAAGATTTGTTTAATCAGCACAGAGAAAAAAGAAATGGAAATATACTGATCCGCTCATTGTAGGCGCAATTCTTTGTCGTTTGTAAAAGCGTTTGATTCGATTTCGGTTTGTCGCTGTTTACTCTTCAGCTGAAATTGATAAGTTCAACTAACATGGAAATGTATTGGACTCTTTCGACAGTGAGAAAGTTTTCTTATGATATTCTAAAAAGGCTTTTACATTAAATATTTCAAGTAGACACAACTTATGGTTGTATCGTCTTAATTTATAAAGCGCTGCATAAAAATGCCAAGAAAAATTCCTGTTGAAGGCATATGTCATGTCGTGTAGGTATATGAAAGGGGTACTGTTTTCCAATAAAAGGTATACGAAACTGGTACTTTTTCTATCAAAATGGTATATAAAAGGGTAAAGGGTTGGACCTCCGGGCGGAGCCTCCCCGTATAAAACTTTTTCAAGTACCCCCCCCCCCGGGGGGGGAGCTACTTTACACGTTAGATCAGTTTGTTCTAAATCTTGTACCTGGACATCAGAAATACTGCGACCCGTGGATTTGAAATGGACCACAGGAAACCCAGGAGTGTTGTTGCGCACCTCGCAAACTGAATGTTCGCTAAAACGACTCAGGACTAAATAAGACTAATAAGTCTTCGTTCTGTTTCACCAATAAAATGAAGTGGGGAATTGCCGGCAGAAAACGCAGTAAAAAAGATTATTGGAATGGCAGGTGATATGAATATGGTCACGAATGGCCATTAAGTCAAGCGACAAAGGTTTGTTTCGAACGTCTGTTTTGGAACAGTTTTGCTTCATCAATCAAAGGGCGTGAAAAAGAAAATCACTAAATGACTGACGATTGACGGGCAGTTTCTCTTTGGTGCCCAGCCTTTCCCGAAATGTGACAGTTCTCTGACCCAGTCCCACCTCAACTATTTCATATCCAACATGGCGGCGGCACCGGGAGACAGCAGTCCTTCCAAAAAGCTCAAACTTGTTGTGTTTGGAGCTACAGGTCGGACAGGAAACGAGGTGGTAAAACAAGCACTGGAAAAAGGACATCATGTGACGGCTGTAGTGAGAACGCCTGAGAAACTGACAACTCAGTGAGTGATCATTTAGTTTCACTAAACCTCACGCAGTGAGCTAGCGGCCTGCAAGAGCATTTGGGTTTTTCGTCTCCTGAAACCTGGAAATGCCTTTGCATGCTAGCGTACAGCTAAACTTGAGTGTGTTCAAAATCAGTCAAAGTAATAAGTTCGGTTCAATGCCTCCAAAAGAAAGCGACTGTAACCAGTCAAGCTTGTCTTATCAAGGGTGTAAAATAACTTTTTATCAAGAAGCCACCTGCTCCTAAATATTTTAAACGGCGTTGACAAAACCTGAATCGGATCGGATCGCGGATGGGATCACGGATCGTATCACAGATCGGATCACGGACCGGATCATGAAAAATAAAAAAATAATAAAAATAAAATAAAAAATACAATAAAATAAATAAATAGATATAAACAAATAAATAAACAAATAAATGGTTGTTAGTTATCGGATGAACGTGGAATGGCGTAACAAGAATCGGCGTAACAAGATTTTTTCTGTTTTTTTTTTTTCTTTTTTTAATTGCTTTATTAATTTATTGCTATGAACTTAATTAAAATAACAAATTATCACTTTCTAGACCTGCACACAGCGGTATCTGGAACCTATTATATTTTTTCTTTATTTCACACACAACTGAGGCCACAATGTCGTTTACGACTTATATGATCTCTGGACTTCTGATTACGTAGAACTGGGCAAAGAAACAAACAAACAAACAGTAAATGTATCCCACAAAAAAGGGCACCCACATCTTCTTAATCTTCTTATAATTAATCCTTCGAGGTCGATCTAGAGCCAGGCTTTGAGGATTTCAAGGAGAAGCTATAAACGTGACTGCACAGTGTGACTGCCCTTCGGACATCCTTGCCCCTATCGAGACAATGAAACGTACAAAGCCGAACAATTCAACGGAGCCGTTGGAAAATAAAAAGAAGGGCCTGAAAAGTTACCGATTGCGTAAGAAAAAGAAAGAAAGAAAATGAAAATCCCACAACAAGATATATTTTCAGCTGGTCACCCATCCAAGTACTTACCCCGCGCAACAGGGCTTAACTTCGGCGATCAGACGCAAACCAATGCTTTCCTTGTGGTATCAGTGTCAGATGAGACAGAAGGTTATAAGAGAGGGTTATAAAAGTAATGCCTGGTTAATATAGATCTTTTGGAAAATTTGGCACTTTCCTGCTAAAACCTGGTCGTAACCTTTATTAGCTGATTTACGTGCTCTTTCTGATACCATATGGAAAGCAACGGTTCTTGTCCAATCGCTGAAGTTAAGCCCTGTTGGGCAGGCTTAGTACTTGGATGGGTGACCAACTGAAAATACCCCGAGTTAGTGGGCTTTTTTTATGTTCTTTCTTTCTTTTTTTATGAAATCAGTAATTTAACAGGCCCTTCAATTTTTTCCCAACAGCTCCGTTGACTTCTTCGGCTTTGTACGTTTCATTGTCTCGATTGGGGCAAGAAAATTCATATACTACGCCGTTCTATACTAGTTAACAACTATTTATTTGTTTATTTATTTTTATTTATTTATTTTATTTATTTATTTTTTTTTTATTTTACCGGTATTTTTTTTATTTTTTTTTATTTTATTTTTTTATTTTGTTTTAATTCATTTTCTATTTATTTTTATTTTTTATTTATTTTTTTTTTATTTTTCGTGATCCAGTCCGTGATCCGATCCGCGATCCGATCCGATCCTGTCCGATCCGATCCAGGTTTTGTCAACATCGTATTTTAAAGCAGTAGCCAATTCCAAAAAGTTGGTCGTCATTTTAATTAGAAAAAAAAAACAAATTTACCCTGTCTTTGTATTAAATAGACCCTCCTATCCAAAACTATTTTTATTTTTTTTAAATAAATATATTGCTTTTATTTTTTTAAATATTTTTTTTTTGTAAGCTTAAATAAACAAAAAAATAATAATTCCTCGCTCAGTTTAAATTTAAGTTACCTCACTTGTAAAGAGCTGGATATTTTGCCGTTACCGTTTGTAGAACTTAATGTGTTCATAAAGTTCTCTTTAACATTTCTTGGATACCTATTTTATTTCATTCTGTGTTACAAGAAATGAACAACAGTGAATGGCAGACATTCACTCTTATTCTTATTTCAACATTCTCATTTCAACAGACATGAGAATTTAGTGTTAGTGAAGGGAGATGCTTGTGACGTGGAGAGTTTTGCTGCTGCTCTTGATGGAAAAGATGCTGTGCTGTCCAGTTTAGGAGTTTATGCAAACATTTTTAATCCAACCACTTTCTACTCGGAGTCCATGAATGCCATCACAGAGGCAATGAGTAGGTGAGCAATGTGTTTAACTTGGTTTTTAGCCAGATGGCTCATTGAGTATCCTGTGTAGATGTCTAATTTTTGAAGAACATTATTATACAAGTACTACTTCACATCTTGATTGTTGAATTACATAGCTTGAGAGTTATTATTAAGTACCGTATTTACTCGAATAAGCACCGCGGCGCTTATTAAATTTTTCCCGCTTATTCGAGGGCGGTGCTTATTTGAGGGAGGTGCTTATTTAAAATTTGGATGCCACAAAGAATCTAATCTTTTACAGTAATTGAAAAGAGTGTCTTTTGATTGACAGTTTTTGTCTCTTGCTGAAGAGAGAAGTACCGCTAGCTGTCCTGGCAAAGCTCGCGACCTTCACATCATTTACAGAACTACATATTGTTAGAATGTTGGATAGAAAACCTAATGGGCGAGCGGTAAAACAATCACTTTGAACTGCAAAACATCGTTTTTGATGGAAAGAAACGTCCAAGATTGTTTTAGAGTTGCTTTGTAGTGCTGTTTTAAGTTAAACGGAATTCCTCGAATAAACACCGCATCGGGACTGTGGTGCTTATTCGGGGGCAGCGCTTATTAACTTTTTTGTCCCAAACGCGGCACTTATTCGAAAGCGGCGCCTATTCGGGGGCGGCGCTTATTTGAGTAAATACGGTAAGTAGAATTGAAAACTTTTAAATAAATATGCAAATGGAAACTGCTGAAAATACAACAAAGATACTTAAAATTTGCAAAATGTTTTTAAGGGAGCGTGCCCCAGACCATGTAAGGAGGGTGGTGTCTTGAGCCCCACATGACAGTAAGAGTTTGAGTGCCACCACTTACAAATCCTGGCTAAAAGCATGTGCTAAAGTTAAACAAATGTTAAAATTGTGAATTTGTCTCTAGTGTCCAAGCATTCTTTTCTTGGACCACCATTGGCGACATTGCTCTGCTCAAACTGGAGTTATTTTTTTATCTCTGTTGAAAATTTTAGGGTTGTTGTGCAAATCTGAAAACCATAAACACATTTGTTATACTTCCATTGGAAGATATTTTGGCTCCATCGCAGTCAATTTGTTTTGTAACTGTGCCCTGCAGATTGAGCTGTCAGGTCATTTGATGGTTTTGTACAAAAAACGTTTCATGTCCAAGTTAAATCAAAGTGTTCACAGTTTTCTTATTTGTGCTGTCTGTAACTCTATGTTCTGAAAGTAAAAAAAAAATACCTCACTCAGTATTTTATTATTTTATTACTTCCTCACTTAGGCACAAAATCACTCGGCTAGTGACTGTAACATCATGGTGTACCCAGCCAGGGCCAAACAATTACTGGTTTCTAGAATGGGTAATAAAGCCACTGTTTCTTAATGGAGTGATCAAGGATATGGCAACCATGGAAAAAATGCTGGAAAGAAGTGACCCACAGGCATTGAATTACACTATTGTTAGGCCTTGTCGGCTACTAGTGGGTATGTAGACCCGCTGTCACATTCTAATCCCCAGAGCTTCGTGTCTCTCTTAGCCGGCTGAGCCTGGAGCACGAGAAACAAGTGGCCCTAGGATCTTTGGACACATGACAAATCAAATCATGTGGCCCCACAGCAGGGGTTTTATTAGAAGCCGGGACCCGGGTACCGGCACCCGTCTACTCTAAGTACAGTACCCGCCTTCGCGAAAATGAGGTCTCAAGTAGACAAATACAAGATCTATCAAAAGTCAGACTAACCGAAACATCTTTTCACCATTCTCCTACATTGATAGCAGAGTCTAACCAGGAATTGCATCACAGTCCTTTTTCATGTAAATTAATATTCTTGTGTCCGGATTACCGAGGGTTTCCTCAAGCAAAGTAATAAATTTCAAAGTTTGATCGCATCGCGTTCCTTCGCGAAACGCATCGCCTACGATATCAAAGTAGTAACCAGGACCTCTCTTGCAAGCTGTTGCATAACATTTGCACGTGACATTTCACACGACTGAAAAGCACATGGTTTAAAATGGCCGCAACAAATAAAAGATCTGCTCAAGGCGTCCTTGACAATTTCTTCGTCGTTTCAAAGAAGTCAAAAGGTGAGTGATTAATACTTCACAAGTCTTTTTTTCAATATAATAAACTTGCACTGGCGTATATAAATAAAGTGTACGTTCATTTGCATGTCAAAACAGTCAGTGAACCGGAACGACCTTTGAATACAAACAATAATCGAAATCGCCGTTCTTGAAAACTTTCGTTCGCCACCGATTTCGCCGCTTTTTCTTACTTCCCGACTATCAGGCCTCTGTGTCTTTGAGGATGCATACAAATATAAATAATCAAAGACCGGCTCTTCTTCGCTTATTGTGGGATCCCTGAGAACTTGCAATCGCGCTGAGTTGTATGATTCGATTTAATACTTACACTTTAAAAACAATATTGTTAATTACATTACCTAATAAGCTTATCTAACATAAAACAGCGTGAGAGCGTGTGGCGCGGATGTTGTCCGTGGAACATTGAAGATTGCCGTCAGCTTTTTGACAAAGGAGCTGGTTGAAATTTTGAAGAAAAATGTACAGATTCTTTGCACTGTTCCAAGCGCTTAATTTTGCTCTCGCCTCAATTTTCGCGCGGCCGGAATCTTTCGCTCGCGCTCGACACAGCACTTCGCTCGCACGGGAACGCTTGCTACGCAGGCTAGGTTTTTTACTGAAGATAAACCTCGTGTACACATACAATTTCTGTGCTTTTCCAGCAACTCATAAAACAAACCACACAAAAACCACTACAAAAAGGGAAATGTAATTCTGCAATGGAAATCCACCAAAAACGTGAACTCAGCACATGTGATAAGGTAAGGCCTATACATTGTAATATTGGTCATTTCTTTGGCAGACAATTCAACCATGCCTTCGGTACAAGAGGCAACTGGAGAGGCAGAAACGCAGTCTTCACATGAAGCATTCTCAGATACCTCACAGCAAGTAGAAATGCAGTCATCTAATGAAGCAGTCTCAGATACCTCACAGCGAGTAGAAAAATCTCGCGGGGCAAATGTTTCTAAAGCAATAGCAGATGACGTTATGTTATTAGAGATAGAGAAGTGTGGACTTTCTAACCTGCACAACTACTATGAGTGCAAACAGAAATGCTGCAAAGTTTTCTCAGAAGAAGAAGAGGCCAGGCAGAAGAAGCTGAAGAAGAGACGTTTTCACCACAGCTGGGTTGAAGAAAGAGAACTAGCCTATGATAACACCACAGGCATTTGGTGGCTTCTTTTCTCAGAAAACCAAGGCATGTTTTGTTTTCTTTGCTGCAAACATAAAACTTTGAACACTCAGAACAATGCTGCAGTATTCAGCAATGCACCCAGCACAAGATACAGGAAAGAGGCCATCAGAGAACATTCTTTAACCAAAATGCATGAAGCTGCTGTGGAAGCTGAAATGAATCAGAGGGTGTCAATGTTTCATCAACAGTATGAAGAAAAGAAAGCAGTTCGCAATGATGTTTTGTACAATGCTTTTGCAGCCTTGTACTGGTTAGCGAAGGAGGCAGTTGCCAATGTTAAGTTTTTCTCTTTGCTTAATCTGTTCCGTGCTGTTGGTCTAGACAAAATGCAACATTTTAGCTACAAATCTCCCGCTGCAGTGAGAGAAATGTTCTTGACCAGTGGACAAGTGGTCAAGAACATGTTAGTGGAAGAAATTAAGAAAGCAGGGTCTTTTGGCCTTCTAATTGACGAAGTGACAGACATTGCTGTTACTGAGCAGTTAGTCACATTCGTGCAGTTTTGGAACAGTACTTCTGGTGGCACAGACATTAACTTTCTTAGTGCTAATGATCTGCTTGTTGAGTCTGATTCTGCAAATGCAGAAACCATAACAAACACTCTTGTAAAGGAGTTAAATCAGTGTGACTTATCAGTTGGAAAGCTCAATGGCCTTTGCTCGGATGGAGCATCAGTGATGACCGGAAAAACCAGTGGGGTAGCCACCAGACTCAAAGAGTTAAACAAACACCTTGTCAGCATTCACTGCATCTGCCATAAACTGTCACTTGCTTGCTGTGACACTAATGACGAGATCGCATACATGCAAGAAGTTGAGAGATGGCTTTTCCAGGTCTGGAAATATTTTGAAAATTCCCCCAAACGACTTGCAGCATATCTGAAGACCCAACTTTCTGTTAAAAAGCTGCAAGAGCCTTCTAAAGAGGCTAAAGATAAGTGCGTCCGTAGACTTGCTAAGGCTACTCGCACAAGGTGGCTCTCTCTTGGCAAGGCTGTAGAGGGTGTACATAAGGATTACATACCCCTCATGCTTACACTAAGGCAACTTGACCAGAAAGATGCTCAAGCATCAGGTCTTCGTGGAAAAATGTACAAAGTGAAATTCATTGGGGTGGTAACAGTCATGCATCACGTTCTTCCTGTTCTCAACAGGCTTAGCTGTACCTTCCAGGAAGGAAAGATTTCCTTCTCCCATATAAAGCCAGCAATTCAGAAGTGTATTGACGATCTTGACAACATTGTCCAGACGGGAGTACCAGTCACCGAGTTTCTTAGAGATCTATCACCTGGAGGCAGACTGGAACAAGCTGATCTCACTGCTTCTGATGGAGATAAGCTGTTTCTCACCAATTTCCTGGTGAAATATGTCAATTCACTAAAAAGAAGCTTAAACAGCAGATTTCCCGCCCTTCCCCTCCTGTCTGCTTTTAGCATATTCGACCCTGCACTAGTTCCAGAAAGAGGCCAGCCAGGATTTAGGGATTATGGCAGTGCATCAGTGAAACTTCTGGCTGAGCAGTTCTTTGATGAAGACAGCGACAAAAGGCAGCTGATGGATGAGTGGCAGGTATTCAAGTACAACTTGGCAAAATGGAAGAATGAGCTGCCTGAGGAAGTTAGAAAGCCCCCTGGTGGGAGCAAACCTACAGTCACTTCAACTGATTGGTGCCTCCAGAAGCTAATGTTCATGAAGGACCTGGTTCCATTTAATCTTCCACTAGTTGCAAAGGTGGCAGAGGCAGTGATTTCTCTTCCAGTCTCAAATGCATGGCCGGAAAGGGGTGCCAGTTCTTTAAAACTGATGAAGACAAGGCTTCGAAGTAGAATGAAGAATGACATGCTCAACGCCCTACTACACATTCTCATTAATGGTCCTAAAGTGGGAAGTAAAGAATTTGAAGAGGTGATTGATGCTTCTGTTAGAGCTTGGTTATCTGCTAAACCACGGCGAAAGTGTCCTCCAAAGTTTGTCAGCACACCAGTGGCCACCAGTTCAGGTGATATAAGTGAGAATGTTGTAACTGTGCAGGATGCTGGTGTACAGACAGAGGCTGACAGTGTCATGCCAAGTCAGCTGTCAATTGCAGAGCAAGTTGATGCCACTTCCAAAGCATTGGAGCTGCCTGCAGATGACGGGGATGATTCAGATTATGGCTCAGATTTCGATGACTTTTAGTTCAGTTTTTTTGACCTGACACTGTTTATTTGTAAACAAAGTAAACATTATAAGCCAATGAGTTAGATGTGATATAGTCATTCATGTTATGAATTTAGTAAATTCCCTGAGTCTGCAAATAGTTACGATATTGTTTTTCACAAAGTCACTTAAATTTAGTAAATTCTCTAAGGCTGTGAACAGTTCCAGTAGTGTTTAATAAAGTCACAATGCTTGTCAATTTTACTAAATTCTCTAAGCCAAAAGGCTGTGAACAGTTCCAGTAGTGTTTAATGAGGTCACAATGATTGTCAATTTAATAAATTCTCTAAGGTTGTGGACAGTTACAGTAATGAGTATTGTTTTTCATTAAGTCACTATGTGCTAGTGGGTAAAAGCTCCATAAATTTTTCACAATTTGTGTTTGCAAAATGAGGATGTAGAATGTTAAATTTCCACCTCAGAATGCTGGAAAATGCATTTCCGAGAGTCTAATTTTAAAAATTTTCTGGGGGGGCATGCCCCCAGACCCCCCTAGCGGCTCGGGCCTTCGGCCCTCGTGTAGGTGGGGTGCCCGCTTACTCTATCAAAAGAACCCTCCTACTTCAAAACTTAATGAAACCCCTGCCACAGCCACTTGTTTTTTTTCGCCCCAGGCTCAGCCATGGCCAGCTAAGAGGGACAATCAGCTCTGGGGACAAAAATGCTGCTGTCAGTGCTTTCAATAAGACCCAGCACCTGCAATGAGATGTTTCCAGCTGCTTGTATTGCTCTTTGACGGGTGCTGCACAAGGACAGCAGCAACTATTTCAAAAAAGCTGCGAACCTGCGATTAGCCTTTTTACTCGTGAATGTAATAAAACGAGTATGGTTATGGAAAGTGATATGCAAATTTTCACTCGGTCGGTCGGTCGATGGGCTGTTAACTTTCATTTATGAATAATAATTTATGCATTAAATTATGGGCTGTTAACTTTAATTTATGAATAATAATTTATGCATTAAATTATAAATTGATTTTCCTTGTTTTTTTTTTAAACTTTTTGTTTCACACTTCTGAGGTTTGAACCGGCGACCCCTAACATCAACTATGGTTTTGAAGACCAAATCCCTAACCGCTCGGCCACTTGGGCGAACTAATTATTTGGGTTGAAAATTAGCATATAGGTTTCTTTGTGTTGTTCTTGCCCGCTGACCGATACCGTAGGTTCAAAGTTTAATGGCCTGTATGTATAAAAGCTTCTTCGAATGGCTCGATTTATAGCTCTTAAGAATTTCACATGACAAATAGAAGAAATAATCTTAGAGAAAATATGAAAATCTTCGAAGCACTGAACTGATATTCCGTGTTTTGATGGAATTTATTAGATTTTCCAGGCACAAACGGTGGACTGCGACTCTGTTGGGTATTAAAAGGTTGATTTCAGGACAATTGTATGAATAAAGTCCAATTTTAGCAGTCTCTGAATGTTTTATAGTTCCAAGCGTATTGTATGATAATCAATAGTCATGATACGTAAATAATTTATCGTTAAAAAGCTCGCCAAACTGACGAATTTTGTTGCCTTTTAATAATATACTGTATAGTACTTGATTTGCATCTCTAATAGATTCATAAAAAAAGGAGAAAGAAAAAAAGACGTCGTATAAAATTGTAAAAAAGATTGTCGTAAAAAAAAAAAAAATTAATCGTCCCCGCTGAGAATCGAACCCGGGCCGCCGGACTGGAGGGCCAACGCATTACCACTACACAACGCATAAGCAAGCTTACACTTTATGGTAGACATTAGTGTTATATAACAAAGGCTTTTGAATGGATTACCCTCGTCCGCTGTAAACACAAGGAACCAACGTGATCATATCTCCCTTCAAACAACTTCTATACTAACATGCCGCTCACAAAAGGACATAATCATTTCATAGCTCTACACCAATACATTTAGTATTCTCATTCACGAGTGGGCTTACAAAGCGCCTTTGATTTATTGCCATTTCAGTGGTATGCAAACTCTAAAAATTCAATCCTCAACAAATGGTGTACACTTTTTGCTGCCGTCAATCGTCTAGCGGACCTCTCGGGAAACAGAAGTTTACTTCAACTGGGTCAAAAGGTCACGTCCTTCAGTTGTGATTGGTAGATTTTGATCCATTTTGTTTGTTTCTGTTTTTCATGGCTTGTTTGCTGTCGTCATAATTATGATTCATTTGGCTGCAGCGAAAACGCAATCATTAGTTGAATTTTGAACTTCACAAGTCACATATTACTGAAAACCACAATAAATAGAAAGCTTGACTGTGTAGAGAAAGTGGGCTTCTTAAGAGACTGACATGACTTGCAACTTTTTCAGGTGAACAGACCGGAAACTATAAGGTTGAAGAAGGGCAATGTAACACTGGAACAACAAACAAGATCACATGTGCAGATGTGGCAGAATGTATGCTGAAGACTCTAGAAAGTAATGAGTATGACAGAAAAGGAATTGCAATTGCTGGATTGTGAAAATGTCCAAGAAAAAAAACTACAGAACTTTATGTTTGTAGAAAAAAAATATATCAAGATAGGATTTAGAGTATTTGATTACTGATCCATTTAGGTTAATAACTAATTTTAGATTTGATATATTTTGTAGATTGCTATGGGAAGACAATAACGGAAATATTATTGGCTAGCATGAAAGGCGTGCAATCCATAAAAAAAAAACATAACAGCTGTACACAGCCCTTTACATGTATAACTTCAGCATCAGTGCCTTTGATGCTAGTCAATACTATTATTTTTATACAAAACATTGAAACACAGTCCAGCTGGTTAATATGAAACACTTACTATCCAGTAGATAATATATGTAAAATCAGAAGCATATCACCTAGGTGATATGCTTCTGATAAGGTATACATGTATGTTGTGGTTTAATTTCAGTTATCTTTGGTTTAAAATCTTTCAAACCAGTTTGATTTTATGATAATAAACAGTGCTCGACACTAACGCTAGTACACTAGCCCAGGACTAGTAAAATTTAATGCTTGGCTAGGGAAGTTTTTTTCCCAGAAACCTTCATCAGGATCTAGTTTCCATAGCTTGAGTAATTTAAACCAGAGCGCTTAACCTGACGCCATCTTGGAAAAGACCCTCTGTCCTCGCTTCCATGACACCCAAAATGGACCTGGGAGAGAGCCATAATAAGTCGGCCATCTTGGGGTTTTCGCGCGAGCGACCACGCGAGCATGATTTCAAGCTTTTGTAACACTTTACCTACAAGAAAACCGCCTTCAAGGGCCGATAATCGTGAGCCAGATTTACATTGTTCACCAGAGGACCACACACAGCATGAAGAGAAAAAGAAGTGTGATCCACGGTCAAGAAATTCTTAACCGAGTTGGATGATAGCATCGTTGCTATCAGTGAAGGAAAGATGTACTTGTGTGGACTAAAACAAATATAGTGCTAAGAGATTAGCTGATTCAAACTTGACTGTTTTTATTTTTTTTAAAGGGGGGGGGGGGGGGTGGGGTGGGGCTAGTGACTTGTCCTTATGGGCTAGTGATTATTTGTACCTACTAGCCAATTGCCTAGTATCCAAAAAAGTTAGTGTCGAGCACTGATAAACATAGACAATGAAAAATAAAAATCAAACTGGTTTGAAAAATTTTAAACCAAATATAAAATATACTTAATATAAAGGCAGTGTCATATGTCCTTTCGCAGCCTTCTCACGATCGCGCACTCTTTTAAATGCGCTACAAAACGTAAACAGACGCCTGCTACGCAGGCTATAATTATGACGAGTAAAAATAATGATTATCTTAAGATCTTACAAAAAGTCAAAGTCCAGTTTCCTTTTCTATTGTTGTTTGGGGCTTCAACAAGCTCAGTTAGTTATATTTTGTTATTTCAATATGGACATTTCCAAATCGTAGCTAGTTACAGCATAGTATCACAAGACGGCAGGACAAAACTTTCTGACTGCTTAGCTATTAGGCTGAGTTAATAAAACTTTTATTACTAAAGTGAATTTGGAATATTTTTAAACATTTGCAGAAAAATATATATTTTTAATTTATTCACTGAAAGGGGATAATTATAAAAACAGGTGCATGTATGAAATAAATTTCACTTTAAAAAATCTGTTTCATTAATTGGGCTATCGGACACTAGGTATCTACCGGTGTGCAACAAATACAGACTGCAGTCTGGCTGACTGGTATTCCGGTTAGCTTGAATAGCGCCCCGCCTAACCTAAGAAAAGGTCCCGGTTCTAGTAGCCTAAATAACGCTCCAGCTAGCCTGTTGACGATTAGCTCTCAATAATGGTAATGATAATACGATATGGACTTAACAATTTCTACAAGTCTGCTGGGCTGAATTTGTCGCACACCAGTTATCGAGGGTCTAACATAGGGTTGGCGGGATGCGGGATGAGACTTTTTTCGCTGCCGGGATACGGGATGAAAGTAACTTTTGAGGCGAAATGCGGGATTGTAAGGGTCGGCGAGAAGCAGGAAGTTGGTTATTCATGACGGGACGCGGGAATAATTGTTTTCAATGTTGTTGTTTTTTTTGTTGTTTTTTTTCGGGCGGGAAACGGGATAATGGAAGACGGTCGAAACAACACGGGCAACACACGATAACTCACGTTTTTTCTGGCTTTTTTGATCCTTATCAGTTAATTATTTCGCTGTCGAACTACTGTCTATATAAACACCGAAGATTTGTCAAAGTTTTCTATAGCTGCCTCGTCCCCAGGTGCCGGTCGGCCGGTCGGTTAACGCGGTAACGCGGAAAAACAGGAAGCGCGGGGGTCGATGGTTGCCTCCGTGCACGACCAAGGAGGAGGACGCCTGGGGACGAGGCAGTTTCTATAGAATTCTAAAAGGAAAGTCATGTTAGCGTTTTTACGCTTTAATCTAATCGGCTTAATTAAACTGAAATCGAATGACTGGATTCGTTTAGTTCTCCCGTGCAAATATAGTATACGCGGCCCCCCGTGACTAGCATAGTTAACGAGTTATCTAACGTCCAGGTCAAAGTATACGGTCCTGAACGGGCAGAGATCTAGCTACAGCCTTGTGGCATCCGGCGTTCCACAAGGCAGTGTTCTGGGGCCCACGTTGTTCGTCCTGTATACAAGCGACCTCGTGGAGTCTGTACAGTCAGCCGCCGTGTACATGTACGCAGACGACACTACTCTTTACTGTATTGGAAACAGTATAGAGGAAGTCTCAGCTGCCCTTAATCAATCACTTAAAGAATTATACGCCTGGTGTACTGTATGCTTATCCGCAAAGGATCTATCACTGGCCCCCTTCCTCCGATACTGCTAATAGAAAACTGCCGACTCCTGGGCGTTGACATAGATCACAAACTTGAGTTGGTCTCCACAGGTCAATAACCTTAAGAGGAACTTTGCAGATGAACTAAGCCTCATTAAGAATGGTAGGTCTTTACCTAAGCAAGTTCTTTTAAAGTTATACGACATAATCGTAATCCCGTCATTCACGTATGGTATAACCGTCTGGTGGGACATGAGTCGTCAAGACGACTTTGACGCACTTGAAAGGTTGCACTGCAGAGCGGCAAGGATCATTTTTAACCTACCAAAAGACATGCCATCTACTGAAATCCTTGACCGCGCTAAATGGGTCACTTTAAGAAATACATACAAACTTTCGATTCTGAAAAAAAAAAACATCTTTTAACTCCTTCATCATTTAATGACAATTCCATGAAACTTTCAACTTCTTACAGAAGGGCAGTGCTCTGGAACTTTTTACCGCGAGTGCCACGAAGCAATATCCCTTAGGAGTTTAATGAAAATGATCAACAAGGAACATAATTTAAAATACCCATTTTAACAATCCCTATTGTAAGAGTTCTTAGTGTTTTTTATCTTTTTGTCCTTGTAACAATTTAGTAATTTAAATCATTTTTAGCGATAAGTAAAGCGTTTTTACCTTAATATAGTTTAATGCCTTTATCTAATAGTATTAATGTTTTATTTACACACGACCCCACAATCTATGTAGCTTTTTTTACCCCATCGTATCTAAATAAAGGTTTTGATTGATTGATTGATTGATTGATTGATTGATTGATTGATTGATTGATTGATAATCGAACAAAGACCAAAAAAAAGTGTAAGAGAGAGTAATTGAGCGAGCAATTGCCGATGTACGTATACAATTTTCTGAAAATGTGCCATGCATACTCGGAATATGCTATTAAGGTTGTCCCACAATTTCAGATTTTGTTAAGCACTACAGTGAAATTAACCAGGCATAACTAATCGATGAACAATGACATCAATTGGTAATCAATGAGTAATCGATGGGTAATTATAATCAGTTGATTAGTCATTGATTATTGGCGATGATCAATAAGTAATCGATGAGTAATCGAAGCCCAAAAATTTTGTGGCCTATCGATTACTCATCGATGACATCGATTACTCATTGATGTAATTGATTACCTATTGATGTTATTGATTACTCATCGATGACCCATCGATTACTCATCAACTATCATACTGCACACAAAATAATAATAATAATAATAATAATAATAATAATAATAATAATAATCATCATCATCATCATTTGTATTCCTTGCTTTCTTGTACCATTTTTTGTGATTTTTTTCTCTATGTTGGTCATATTTTGCTTTATAACTGGCATTCTTGTTGACGAAATTACACCCTCACAAAAGGTCAAATAACCTTTCGGCATATCAAGACGTGAAGGGCTAAGCACAAATACAGATGATATTTCAATATTTCACTTTACCCAACTCTTTATTTAATAACAAAACAATTGAACAGGAAAACCAACCAGTCTGGAAACCCGGGGGGGGGGGGGTACTCTAAAAAGTTTTATACGGGGAGGCTCCCCCCCCCCAAGTTCTAACCCCTTACCCTTTTATATACCATTTTTGACAGAAATTGTAACCCTTTCGTATACCTTTAACTGAAAAAGGTACCCCTTTCATATACCTAAGAGTATGGCGTGGACTTAAAATAGGACGTGTTCTTGTCATTTTTAGGTAGCGGTTAATAAATTATAATAAAACAGCCATAAATTGCTTCTGTTCGAAATATTTTAATTAAAGGCCCTTTTAAATAGCCAAATGACAGATTTCCATACCCTTTCATATACTTAAACTCGTGAAATCCCTACCCTTTTATATACCTGAAGCCGGAAAAAGGTAACCCTTTCGGGCGGAGCCTCCCCGTATAGGCCATTATAGGGAGTACCCCCCCCCCCCCTTCGGGTCTGGAAATGAAACTAACAAGTACGAAGACAAGAATCGACTACGTGGTTATAGATTTTGGTCGGTGGATGTTTGTCAGCAAAGTAAAACTGCTTCGGCTTAGGGAGACAGCCATCATAAGCACTTACATTACGTACCGGAACAGCTGCAAGCACTTTTACTTTCTGTACTTTTTTCACGTGTTACCATGATATTGTTAGATTGTTATAGCGTGTTATACAAGTTATACGTACTTTTACAAGTTCCGGTTTACAACCACGAGACTATATCGATGAGTAATCAATTCAATCAATGCAATGACTAATCGATGCAATCGATGACCAAACATTTTGTGGCCTATCGATTTGTCATCGATTACTCATTGATCATCGGCAATAATCAATGACTAATCAACTGATTACCCATCGATTACTCATTGATTACTCATTGATTTCATTGATGTCATTGATGTCATCGATTAGTTATGCCTGGAATTAAGAAAAGTTGTAAGCCCGGGGGGGGGACTCGCATATGAAAGTGACGGGGATGCTCGTCGTCTCGCTTAGGGGTGTAAATTTCGGATTTTTGGTCTCGCTTAGGGTGTTCCGGAAAAACGCCAATATTTTTAGCCAAAATGGTCTCGTTTAGGGTTACACACGAAAAAATATACAAATATAAATTCTATTCTTAGTTTTTTTGTATCTTTTAGGGGTCAAGAAAAGCTTGAGCCACACCCAGATTGGTCTCTTTTAGGGGTTCTTTTCAAAATTTCCGACGAGCATCCCCGTCCGTTTCATATAGGAGTCCCCCCCCCCCCCCCGGGGTTGTAAGGTAATTTTTCCACGAGGTCAGGGTCCAGGAGATGGTCCACCATGGGATGGATCCATATTTTTACACCTGGTTCGTCGTATGGACGAACACAGAGCAACATGGTAAGTAGTAAACAACAAACAACAGAACAATCAAACAAACAAACAAACAAACAGGCAGACAGAGAACTCAATAGGTCCATTTGCTAAGGAGTGGGCCTGGGTAAGGGTTTTATATAATTCAAACCCAGGCCTGTCGCATAATTAAGCAAAATGGCGGCCGAAAGTGCAGATTCGAGAGCGTTAAAACTGGTTGTATTTGGGGGCACCGGGGGGACGGGAAAGGAGGTAGTAACACAAGCACTAGAGCAAGGCTACCTTGTAACAGCCGTGGTGAGAACACCGGAGAAAGTCGAAAAACGGTACGTTTATTTAAGTACAAGTTTTACAGCGAAATTCACTGATCGTTCAGACTGCAAATATTGAACTGATTGCTGATTCAAAACCAGTTAATGAAAAATAATTTCGATCAATGCTGCTATAGTTCATTGTGACGTGTTTTTTTTAAGCTGGTTTTAAACCCTCACCCCCCAGATATAAGACCTCCTGTTTATTGGCCCATCCAAAACCCCTTACGAAGTAGTATAAACCCAGGGCTTATAAGTGGAATTTTATGTATCTCCAAGAAAGTCTTATTAGGGCTGACTTACATGTACCTTATGCCCGTCTTGCATTATTTTGGCATCTGTGTGTTCCTGCAGAAGCTATATTTAGACAAGTTGCACTTTCTGGCGTTACCAGTAAATTGCTTCCACTTAAGGAAAACTTACGCTAGTGAACCAGTGAGTCAACATTCTGCACATGTAGCCAGTTTATGTTAAGTCATGATGGGTATTTATAGGTTTGATAAACACAACAATAACAAGATCAGAACTGGTATGCTTAATCTTACTTGTTAAAGTGTGTTACAAGTGGTTGATTTCCACAGACCATCCATTGAAAATTGAAAATTGCTCTAAACACTGCTCATTGCGCGAGCTTCGGATACCTGTGCTCTAAAAATAAAAGAATTTGATAACAGTGGAACTTCAAGTAAATTCTATCACACTTTTTTTATTTTCTTTTAGGCATCCCAATTTAGAATTGGTTAAAGGTGATGCTTGTGATGTGGAGAGTTTCATTGCTGCTTTAAAGGGAAAGGATGCCGTAATTTCTTGTTTAGGAGTTGTCGCAAGTATTTTTAATCCTACAACTTTCTACTCTGAGTCAATTTTTGCTATACTGGAAGGAATGAAAAGGTAATTTTAAGAATACAATTATATCTACATTTTTGTTCTGTGGGCCTGAATTGCAGAACTCATTCACGTGAATAATTAATGTGAATGAGTTCTGCAATTCAGGCCCACACTTGATAATCTAAACGGTTTTTGTGAGTTCCTTGTGATCTGGATAATAGAGGTTTGGCCTTGCATTTCTAATACATGACTAAGAATAATAAGAAAATTGTTAAAGGCTATAGAGCACTTATTAGCAAGCATTTTTTTAGTTAGTGCTTGTAATGACTGGCCACAAGGGAAATCTTGATTAAGATTTGTTTTTCCTCATTTAGCTGTTTCCTTGGCTCTGTTTTGGAAAAACTTGATGTCCAGAAAAAGAAAATGTCAGTAGCATTTCTTTTTTAAGCGATGGCGTGACATCGCTTTTATGCCATCGAACGATCGGTTCCTTTTGTCTGTTTGGCCCGATCGAACAGAAAATCAAGTTTAACTTAACAAGAAATCGCTGCGTAAACACAAAAGCAAAATACTTCCGTGCAGTTAGAATGGAACACTACAATGTATAAACGAAAGAGACAAATTATATATGATGGGGTCTATTAGATTTAGTTGACAGAAATTTCTAATTCTTATAATACAAAGGGACACTGTGAGCAAGAGACCATTTGACCTTTCTCGCAGTTTAAAAGCTTGCTCGCGCGTATCGTATGTCGTTTATCCGTGATATCACACTACAGTATAACGCAATATTTGTTGAGACAACATAAGGAAATCTAAAAAAAGTATAAAAATATAAAATAAAATATTACTGTTGTTCAATTGAGAAAATCTACGAAGAAAATATATTATTTGCATCCTTGGTCTGTGAATTCATAACAGCCATACAATTACTAACAAGCTTCTTATGTTTAAAAATGTACGCTGCAGTTGGATAACAGTTTTTTTCACACACAATGTGTCAGCTACTTTTATTTACTTTAAGTTTTTCCTCGAAATTATGTAAGACCCCTTGTGAAACGCCATCGCTTCTGCGTGCATCGCGTGCCATTTATTTCTTTTTGCCCCTGCATCATTAAAATCAGCAAGAGTTCACTAACACCTTTGTGTGCCACAGGATGAAGTTGTAATGTAACTACAGTCCAAAAATTTGATCATTGACTTTTATGCTTAAGGCTAAATGTCTTAAAATAATGTACAATTAAACTCATCGCCAATAGATGACTTGTGGGGATGCCACAAAAACCAGTTTGGGGGCCTTTGCTGTTAGTGCTGAACATTTAAACTTAAATAAATTAACAAAATTACAGGTGTGGTGTAAAAAGACTTGTAACTATGACAGCATAGTGCACGCAGCCAGGCCCAAACAATTCATGGCTGGTGGATTGGATTATTAACCCGCTGTTTCTCAATGGTATGATTAAAGACATGGCTACCATGGAGAAGATGCTGGAGAGTACTGATCCTCAAGTATTGAGCTACACCATAGTTAGACCTTGTGGATTAATCAATGGTAAGTCGATCGCGCGCAAGCTTCAACTTATGGGTAAAATGATTTTTATGAGGGGTGAAGGCTTATTTTTGGTGGTGGTGGTGTTGGAAGCAACAATGACAATGGTGATGGGTGGCCCATAAAAGGATACCACTTGGTCAAACTCTCTAAACATATTTAGGACATAAAACAGCAAATGAGTTCAATGAACATTCACAGTGGTTAAACACAATTATGTATCAGTCTAATAATATATTAAATAAATTTAGCCAAGCCTAAAAGCGGAGCTCCCTGGTTATTTACTTCGCCCTTTTCGAGAATCCGACCGATAACAGCCTGCGATCCAATGTAAAACATTACTTGGTCAGAGGTAAATTTAAAAAAAAAATTCGACCTCGATGAGTTCTACATGTGAGCCCGCGATATGGTCATTGGATGCTGGTCAGCAGATACCTTGTTTTGACAGCTGTCAATTGACCATGACATGGATGTCCAATATCAAAGATGTAAGCTGACGTTAGCCATAACCTTAAACCTATTTCTGGAGTATGGCCACCATGTCGGGGCGACGTCGTCGTCGCTTGAGCGCACGCGCCCGCGAACCATGCTGCTAGCCATGATGACCATGAAAAACCAAAAGCATGGATCTGTTAATTTTCTGTGGGAATGGGCTCTGCTCTACGGCCCTTCGGGCCGTTGGGAGCTCCGCTAAAATTCAAAAAAAGCTCTCTGTTAAATCTGTATGGAGTGAGGCTGAGTTATGGCTCAAACGGTTGCAACATTCCAATCCAACATCGCGGAGGGAACATTTTGGAACCGTTTCATTACCTACCCTTTTGGACTGATGTTAAAAGATGTTGAGCAAAAGTTTGCTTCTAAGTCCAATCCCCTCGTACGACATGTTCCAAAATTTGAAACAACGCGTGGAATAGTTAACTTGTTGCAATTGCCAAACAAGGCCGAACATTGCTTATCGAGTGTCGGGTCAAATTACTGGGACTTATATTCACAAGGGGACCGACTCTTCTTTGTAGGTGAACGGACAGGAAACTATAAAGTCGAGGAAGGACAATGTAACACTGGTACCAAGTTTATGATGACACGCGCGGATGTTGCAGAGTTCATGCTAAAGGTTTTGGATAGTGACGTGTACGATCGGAGAGGATTTGCAATAGGTGGATTATAAGATATTCCTGTCTCTCTGTGAGAGTATCTGCCTTCTGTTTGTAAGGCGAGGAGTACACATATACAAACATGACAGGGCGGATCCAGGGGTGGGGGGGGGGAGGGACTGGGTGCCTAGCCAACCCACTTGATCCACAAGAAAAATTTAAATAAACACGGTGTAAACATTGTTGATATTGTTAGCTCAGACAAAGTTAAACTATTTTATACCATCCACTCCCCCATAAAAAGCCTGGGGCTAAAATAAAATAGAAAAAAACTATTTGTAAACAGCCCCCCCCCCCCCCCTCCCCTTGAAAAATCCTGGATCCGCCTCTGCATGAACTTTTTTGAAGTGCCAAAAATGTATAAACAGTAAGATAAAAAAATTTGTAAAATAGAAAAAGAATTGATTCAAGCATGAGATACATGATAACAAAATGGGCTATATGTAAAGATAAAATTAAAAATTTCGACAAGCGTGCGTTGCATTTGCATGTTTCGTTTATCATGTCCATAACACTTACCTTACGTATAGCCTTTTTAAAGGGCTGTATGTTCAGGTTTTCGGCGTAGTTCATTGTTTAGGGACCAAAGTATCATACACTGTGTTTTCCATATTTAACGGAATTTTATACTAGGAATGGGAAAATCGTCGCTGTGTAAGTGGTAATTCTTAGGTTGCTTATATGGTTAGGTGCTAATTATATATATAATGAGTTGCTAACCTTAAACATCAATATAAATATGTAATGAAGATGAAGTGTTCAACATGACACGAGCATGGGAGCATGAGTCCCCGGCGGGAATCGAACCCATGGCCTCCCAGATACCGGTTGGGCGCTCTAACCAACTGACTTTTGTGAGCTGGGCCATTTACTAGGTTGACAAGTGACACGCGTCCTGCATACTGCTCGGGTAAGCAATGTCGAAATCATCAAGTTTGTTGTAAATAACAGTAAATCATCGAGTTTGTAATAAATATTAATAAAGGTGGTAAATTTTGAGCTCGGTAATAAATAATGAAGATGAAATGTGTCTGTGTATGTCTTGTAAACGTCTTTTCGCTAACCTTGGTAGTCATGTCGTGCCATGCATGCTATTCCACAGCCCCGTACCAATTATTTAAAGAAAAGCTTCTCTTAAAAAGAGGAGCTGAGTTGTAGAACAGCCTATCCCATGATCTACGATCTGTGGTGACTTTACAAGATTTTAAACGTAAACTACGTCACCGCAACTTCGAATGAGTTCTGTACACGGCATCCTTGAAAAGCAGTTTAGTGTGTAATTAGATGTAATTCTGTAATTATAAGTTAGTTTAGTTAGGTAGATAGATCTTCATGCTGTTTATTTTTATACTGTATGCGGAACGATTTTAAACCGTGTTTAAATAAAGTTATCTTATCTTAATCATTTTTTTTTATACTTAACTTTCTCCTTATTGTAAACTGATCGCAGAGAGCCCCCTCTTGTACCCTTTCTATTCGTAGTGTATATACTAGTTATGCAACGCTTTCGAGTGGTATACTATGGAATATCCCACGAGTCACTTGTATTTTCTCGGTATACACACGAGCCTTTAGGCGAGTGTGTATACAAGAAAATACAAGTGACAAGTGGGATATTCCATAGTTTACCACGAGAAAGTGTTGTGTAACTATTTTACACCATGCCATAGAAAATTCCCTTACTAAATTTCATCGAGAGTAAGATCGCAGCGAACGATGGGAAGGTTGTGTTGAATACCGTCGAATATACAACGGCTTTTCTGTATTATGATTGGCTGTATTTTCTATGGCATGGTATAAATGGTAATACGTGAGATCATGGAGAATTGCTTATTCGTTTAGTGTGAGCTTAGCCGTTTCGCAAATTATTCCACCATACAGGTATTTCTTACAACATGTCTACAAGAAATCAGGGAGAATTGCTGATTTGTATAGTGTGAGTTCAGCGTTTTCACAAATTATTCCACCATACAGGTATTTCTTACAACATGCCTACAAGAGACACCATCTGTACTTATGTCAAAGATCTTCGGGATATATTAGAGTACGTGTAAACAGCACCCGAAGACCTCGCGACTCTTACCGAGATTATACGAACACCTGCGATAGACTTCAGTGTTACTTAGCAGCGTGCAACGTTTGTCGAAATTAAAATCGTGGCATCAGTCCATTCACCGATTTTGGCCAAGTAAAAACCCAAGTGTGTAGAGGGGGCATCGGCTAATGTTGGTTGGAAGTCGTAATTGAGGAAATAATGAAAGTTAGTACTATTTAACAATTAGAATATGAGCTCGAAAATTCTATGAGTTAATAAGTGATGAGACCGCGGGCTTTCAAAACGCCATTATTTCGGATCTTCCCATAAACCTTTTTCGCTTGTTAAATTCTACGGAATACAGAGCACTTTACGGGAGATAATGTAAAGGATATTTCGGAAGAAAATTCTGTCTCGCTGGCTTTTCCTCGCCTTATCACCACGCAACAAATTTTCTCTTGGGACTCCCCTCCCCTTCCCCAAGGCCCTAGAGCCTATGCAGCCGGGGGAAGGGAGGTCGTGCGCTTACGTCAGAACCAAAATTTTTCAGTTTGGTGGGTTTTTACCAATATTTCTTAGGTATAGGGCTCCGCTCGCTCGCGCCGAATCCGCCCGCGCGAGCAACGCATAACTGCTACAATCCATATCATAATTTGTTAGAACAGTTGAGCCGAAGTTCAACTTCAGCTGTTCAATCATGCATGCCCTCTACCTGTCCAGGGCCGTAACCAGACCTTTGGCACAGACGAGGCAAGATCTTGTTAGGAGGTTCTGGGGGCATGGCCTCCAAGAAATATAGAGGACTAGGAGCTCTGATACTCTTTTGTAACACTTTTTATAAGGTATTTCTTAAAAAAAAATCAATCTTGTTCAACTAGTGATTATTTTCTTCCCAGCTAAACATATTTTGTTTTAAAATTTGGGTTAAAATCAAGACGAGGCAAGTGCCTCGTCAGCCTCTTGCTAGTTACGGCCCTGACCTGTCTCAATGTTGCCATAGAAATATTTTTTATCGCGGTAGCAACCAACTACTGATGCCATTTTGACTTTTTTCAACATTGAGGTGGAAGTGGGAGTACTGTATCTATAATAAGGACGCGGATTGCAACATAAAAAAACCCCGCAGACGTGCCGTGAGAGCTAAAGACACATTCAATTGTCACTGAGCTAAGCTCATGTCTAAAGTTACTAGCTTTAGTCCAAAGGTTGGAGCCTAAAATATCGTAACAAACATGTGTCTATAATCTTCAATTGTGTTTTTTATTATCGAGTTCAGTATTATTCTTGCGACATTTTTGCTGAGACGAGAGAGAATTTTACATGACTTAGCAAATATTATAGACCCTATGCAAAAATGGTTGTCATTCATTTCTGTTGTTTGGTCAAGTTTCTTAAAACGCTGATAGTGGCGCTTTAATATATATGAAATATTATGCTATTCTGAGAAGTTTCAGTGTTTTGGGTTAAATGGCTGCAAAGTTATGACTCATTCAAATTTAAGAGATTTGTATGGAAAAAGTCACTCTGGCCTGCTTAGCCTCGTTTTCATGTTTTTGGCAATATAAATACCCCTGTAACTTCCCAGTAGATGAAAGTATAGCCTTTAAACTTCATACACTGATTTACCTTGACTTTATCTTTGAGCTAGAGTAATTTAATTTTGTTGAGAAATGATTTTTCTGGGAGCTGAAAATTAACAGCCGCCATATTTGCATTGGGTCTATACCGACTTTAATTGGGATTGAGAACTTGTTACAAAAAGAAGAGAACCAGCTAAAAAAGAAGTAAGAGCAATTTTCTGCAGACGTGAGTCGTCGCACGAAGATTAACCTTGTCGGAATCAAGAACGTGTTAAAAAGAACAGCTTTACGTAATAATCAGTTTAGCTTTGTTTCAGTCATTTATGACATTGCCGATACTGTGATACTTTTTTAGAAGTTTATTTTTCAAGCGATTATAAATTGTATATTTTTAACATGGCCTTTTTATAGACCCAGTTGCTTTTTATAGAAAATTTTAAGAAGACAAAAAAGGGCCGATATAACTATATCTTATTCTACTTCCGTATTTTCCTGACGACACTGTTTCTTCCCCCTATTCGCGTAGATCTTTTTCAAGTTCAGTTGTTTTAACCTAAGCTTTTGTGTGGGTGACATCGCGCAACCCGTGCAACAGCGGTCGTGTTTAATTTTGGGGCTTACGAATTAGTGTAAATCCATTATCCTGCCAAATGAACTTAAGCTGCACAATCTTGGCTTCTTAACGAAGGATTTATATCGTATCCTGTTAGGCTTATTCGGATATTTTCGGGACGTGACTTGAGTATGCCCCTCTATCTTAAGCTGCACTAGAAGTTTCTTTACAATATACCGGGCCTTGAAGGCAATCTCGTTATAACTTCCTGAGGGCTGTGAAGATCGAAAAATAAAAATAGCCGACACCACTTGGTGACACCTTATGCATTGCTTGTACTAAAGTAATTATTAAAAAAAACAACCAGTGGAGTTTTCTAGCGTTTTTCATAGCCTATCTATAACTGTCGTTTTAGATGCGTAGAATTCGTCGATCAAGATTTGCGTGGTTGTAGAAAAGCGAAAAAGGTAGGGATTGTTTGGCGCTTCTCGGCTTTGTCCCTTGGAGAGAAGGCATGGACCGCGTTTTGTATTCGAGAGATTATCCCCTAAAATGTATCTATTTCTGCAACTTTGGCAGGATCGCATCTAGTTATACAGATAAACGTGCTTCAAAGAAAAACAGATTATCCAAAGAGCCAGACAGGTCACGCCCTAATCCCATTCCGTGTCGTGAATTCTAACTAACATCGTCCGTACGCTCACAAGTGTTCCGTCTTGTAGACCTCTTGATCTCAGCCTGTATTTAAGTAACCACACTAAATAATATTTCCTAGCAAAGCAGAATAATCCGCCATTAAGCATTTTTAGCGCCTTTTTCCGTACTCTTGACTCTTAACCCTGGAAAAGGTTTCCTGAAAGTTTTTGTCCTCTTTGTTGTGTTTTCTTTTTTTTTCTTAATCTTCACGCAAAGTAATTTGCGGTCTATTGTGAGACCACCCACCGAGTTCTGTAGAAAACTTTAGATCGAATCTAATCTGAGATCATGCCCTCCCTCCCTACTTTTTCCTACTTTTTCCCTCTCTCATCTTTGCAAGGGAAAAAACGCCTGATCGCAGGTTAGATCGAATCGTTCAGTGTAGACTAATTGTCTTCTAGTACGAGTGTTATCATTGCGCAATATTACGCTGACGAGATGGCTTTGATGTATTTTAAGTGGTCGGTTTGAGACACCTCTTTGTCCGGTGTCTTAACTCAGTTCTTGCCACCACAATCCTTCACCCCACTCCACAAAAATTACGGAAAGCCAGTTTTACCTGAAGGAAAAGACCGGTATAATTTTGTCACGTAAAGATGGAAAACTCTTCAGCTTTGATGCTGACCTGAGCAGCCCGCTGTAATACCCTGCAGAAATGTTGATCGCCTGTGTTAACACTGGAGCTTAGAAATCTTTCGCTGTGTTGATAAATAGTAAAAGAGTACTAAAAACTAGGAAACATGCGCCAATTCAATAGCGCGGATGGCCTTAGCTTTAACTTCATAGTTAATCCGGTTTTGCACACATCTATCGGTAGCCTGCGTTGCAGACGAACAAAAACCGGGGTTTTGTTCGTCTCAGCAACGCAGGCTAATCTATCGGCTAACCGAGAAAGTGTTTTATTTGTCCTTTGTTGTAACGAAGTTCTGGTCGTAGTACAGAAACTGATAATTTACAATTAGGAATCCAATCCAAGAACTGCTCGATTATTTGATCTCTTCTTATGAACTGCTGTGATCAGTTATTGTAGTTTTGTTTGAAAATATCTCTCGTGAATTCCATAGTTCGCGCTTTGCAGATCTTATGTCCATCAGGGACACTGATTTGAATCGCTGTAAATTAAGAACAAAGTTGGAAGGGTTCCGAGTTAGCATGCCGAATCTGTAACCTCTAAAAATAAGTTGACGAGAATGTACATTTGTATTGATTATCCTGGTGTATGTAGGTCAGAACGAGAGACAACCGTTGTCACAGATTTTAACCAAAATTAGACAAATATTGGGCAAAAGAGGTTAGAAATACTTTGCCAAAAGGCCGCTAAATCTACCCATGCAATTGCAAGACCTTTATCGCAACACACAACGATCAAGTTCCTTTTGTGGTCAACCACAACTTTGGACTACAGTAAAAACCCGCGTGTAAGAACCTAGAAATTAAGAACCTCCTGGCAGAAATTTGCTTCCTTAATACCCCAAAAGGTTCTTATATGTGGGGTTAAACTATTTTATTTATAATACAATAACTGTATTTTATCAAAAAGGATGTCTTTAGAGATCAAGAATTGCACAGGGAAGCTAAAAAATGCCAGTAAGTACCCCAAAATATAAGAACCTGTTTTGCCAAACTCTAAAAAAGCAGGTTCTTACACGCGGGTTTTTACTGTATCCCAAATCTCGTTTCAAAAACTTCTTTTTCCGGCAGTTGATACGTTAGCTGTGTCCGTCCGGCTGCGTATGTGAACAGACAGACCTCCTTTACTTAACGGACACATGGTGACAAACTTTTCTTGTGTGGTTAAAACTGTAGAACACGTCACAAGAAACTTCGTTAAATTTTCTTTGCTTAGTGGAAATAAGGCAATTTTAGTCTTAACCATCATATTCACTGTATTACTGTATAATAAACTTGAAGTTTCGTAACTGTAAGATTATCAGTCGAGTGTTCGTTGTGGTTGCTAAAATGACTGATAATCGGTTGATAAAAATGACTGAAAATTGATGACCAACTGAAGCCTCGAGTTGACGCAGTGGCCATGTGGCTCGAGTCAGACGAGACATGTTCGCTGTTGGTTCGCACTTAGCTGCTTAGTGTTCTGATGCATTTCCTCCATGTTTTCCAGCTATACTGTGGACACAAAACAAGAGTTCAAATAAACCTACAATACATTTAAGTACTAAAAGCCAAAAATACTTTAAAAAGGATAAGCCCACAATACTTTGAAAATGCTTTTAAAAATACCCCTACCTAATATTTACGATATAATCTATTCGCTACAGAGCTCAAAGCAATTACTTTTATTAGTAAAATAGTCCGATAGATTCAATTTTCCGAATTTGTTTTTAAAAATAGCTAGATATCGGAGTTTTGTTCGTCTCAGTGCAACGCCGAGGCTAGAGTAGGCGAAACTGTCAGATCTTTACTTTGTAGTAGCGTGGGCTTACTATCGCGGAAGGGGGGGGGGGGGGGAGGGGGTGAGATTATTGGAAGGAATTTTGCGATTCAAAAAGTGCTTCCGTTTAACGATACTGTTGAAAAGGAAAGATGCCTGTGAAACATTTTAGGTGCTTTCAGGAATACCGCATAGTAAATCTCTCTAAGCATAACACTCAAAACAAAACAAGTTCTACAGTCTTTAATGAGCACATAGTTAGTAGATGCACTCTTGGTAGAGGCCATAGGGGACTAACTATTATGAACATTACAGTAAAATGTCGAACAAACTCTAAACAATTAAACGATTTGAGGCACTGAACAAATCCTAGAGTCCTTTAATGATGATCAAAAAAATAAAAATTGCAAAAAGTTATAAAAAGGGGGCTCATATAATCGGAAGAAGGTTTATCTTTCTTTAGGAGCAAATCTGTGTTGTTTTATTTGGGGGGCTATATTTTCGGGAAGGCATATCCCAGTAGGAATGTTAAATTAGGCTTTACCCTTAACAGACATGTAAGTGGGGTCGTTTTTCCCGAAATCACCAGGTGCTTCATAGCTATAGTTGTATGGTAGTTTTAGCGCCAACGAATTGGTACAATTTAGACAATTTAGAAATTAAATACTTTTATTAACGAGTTTTGTGGCCAATTTGGTCAATTTGCAGCGTTTGTATGTTCGTGATCGATATTTCCACCGGCAGAGGGCGAGTTTATTTGCGGAAGACCGTGGCTGCTAAAAATAACACTTTGCTGTTTTTCTTTTTGCGACCAGCGGAAAGAAGTAATCCCTCCGTAACATAACATATGTCAAAAGCTTGTACACAAATACATGACATTGGCAGCCTGAAATTTTATGTATATTTTGACGGCCACAAAGTATTTCCGGGTTCTAATTGCGGTGCAGGATGACTTAACTACGCCGAGGGCAGGAAATAAGGGATTAATGCCTGCGGTTAGATTGTAGAAAGTAGACGCAACGAGAGGAATGCAAATAAATTAAAACATGACGTAACTGTATAAACAGGATTCGTAGTATTGCTTGTTGGTCTGCCTGCACAGTTTTATCTTCTTGTCTCGGACTCAAACACGTTCAATTTGCTAGCAGAACCTTTCTGTAGGAACGTTAAAAGAAGCTTCGCTCGCAGGGTGAATACTCATAAAAACTGTTGGATTTTGAGGTACCATATACGTAAATTATTGCTGACAGTTGTGCGTGGGCTTCCTGTGGTTTGTAAAGATTGAAGCAGCTAGAAGCTGCTGTAGTTGAATTTTTCTTCTCCTTCTTTTTATTAACAGGTAATTTCCTGAAAAGAAAAAAACTAAGTCCCATCCGTTAGTGTATCTACGTAAATCGATTCTGTTAATTCCAAAGTTCCTTAGAGTAGAATATGTTGAATTTTAAGTAGATAGGAAATTAGGAGGTCATCAGGGGAAAGAACAATATTTAACAACACAGAGATAAGCCCACTTGTTTGATCATCGCTATTTAAGTGAACTTCGCTGTTATTACAGTCATATTTTATTATGTTTATAAACTAGGAAAAATAGACGTCAATTAACACATAAATAGGTTTGTTTGGCCTGCGACATCGCTATTCTCGGAACAAAATACCAGAGATGTTTCATATGGTAATTTTATGAGAATTTTATGCAAGATTTTTCGAGAAGAAATCTTTCTCTTGAATCGTGTGAGTTTATTTTCAAGTAAACGTTTTTTTCTTACAAGTTCATCGTTTATTAGTCATCAGAAGGGCGTTTCATGTGAAGCTGTTTTTCCGACAAGGGTCCTTCAAAATTGAACACTCTGGAATTTTACGAAACGACTCGAGATGGACGCTGGAACAAACTTCAGCTCAGCAACCCTATTTTCTTGGATTTTGTCAGAATCACAATTGAGGAACAAAGGAAACTTCAAGGTGCCAATCTGTAAAAAACTGGCTGTCAAATATCAGAGTCGTACATGATAACACGGGTAAAAAATACTGGTATATTAAGAGAACAGTATACAATGATGCATTCAATACGGTCATAGCTCAAGAAATCAATTATTAAAACCATTTATTGCTCTTGCGCACGATTTGATCTCATTCTTTTGTTAATTATATCTACAACTTCAAAGTTCACTGCGCTCCATGTAGTTGAGCAAACAGAACATGGGTCACTCCAAAAGAGATAATCCGTTCAAACGACAGAAATTACGTATACACTTTATTCATTCATTTGCTTTGAAAGAAACCGTGATGAAAACATTGTTATCCGAGATAATGTCAGCTGGGATCAGAAAAATTCTTAGCTGAGTAAGTACTACTTCCGCAACTATTTGAGGCATATACCTAAGCGTATATCTCTCTGCCACCATGTGCAAACATGAACTCAAATGCATTTTATTTTAGGAAAAAATAGAATTATTTTAACATTAGTAAAAGTGTACCTTTTATAGAAAAATATTTTTTTAGACGGGCAGGCAGTATTTGCTGGATTTGCGTCAATTTGGATCATTTGTATTCGTTAACAGTGTGTGATTGGTGAAAAAAAGTCGAGAAACCTCCATCTATTTTTGTTACCCCACATTCAAGGACAATTTTCTCAGCTTCGCCCCATTCAAGAATTTTAACAATTCTCCGATGCATGTTGTGAGAGAAATTCCCGCTCTGCAAATTCCACAACATTTAGACAAAATGTTCTTTTTTGGCTGAAGAAGTATATATCTCTTAATAAAAATAGTAACACCCTTCTACGTTTAAAGGTTAGAGTTTTTATACCAACTATTTTTTTTTTGTGAAAAAATGACCCTTAGGCGAGAACATGTTTTTTTCTTTGCAGTCACGCCAAGACCCTCGGTATTCGTATATTTATCGTTCTCGTAAAGCTCACAGGGCAGCAAAATATTCCCCCTCTAATATTTAACTAAAAGGAAGAATAATATTTGAACACATCGACTGGAGAGTTATTAAGCAGACGGCTTTCTCCTGAAGCATTAGACAGAAGTCAACTTAAGTTCCCATTTTGCTTGTTTTAGCCGTTTACAATGGTTTATCCGCTTTAAGACCTTAGCTATTTAGCTAAATTGAACATGAGAGACTCCTCTGGAGTATTTGAAGCTTTGTCTATTTATCGTGCTTTTCGTTGAGTGTTCTCTTGTGATATATGGCTCGCGATTTCTTTAATTTAAAAGCGCTTGGCTCCAAAACAATTAAAAACACGTTGTCTGCTATTGTCATTTGTGATAAACTAACGATAAACACGCTTGTATCCTCGCATTACTCACTGTGCAAATAAACACGTTTTGTGTTAAACGCGGTACATTTCGTGACGGCAGAATAAGCGGATTCGAACGGAATTTACACAAGGGGGGTTTAAATAAGGTGACACAAGAGCTTGCCCATTAACTGTTTCGAGAATTTCTTGGGGACTCATTCGCTCGTTCTATAAACGGTTACACTAGAAGTAAACAATTCTTGCCGCTCCGGTTTTTGACTTTTCATCTTTGATCCTACGGGTTACAATTTAAACATCCTTTTGATCAACCGCCAAAGGGGTCCCAGTACAATATAAATCTTGAGAACTTGAAATTTTTGAGGGTAACCTCACCTTGGTCCAACCAACAGAGTTTACTGAACTGTCGTGTACCGGTCAAAACACTCGGTGAAGTGTTCAGAAAACCTAAGGAGCGGCCTCACGAAAACCAAGTTACTGGCATCGTATACAAAGTGGAATGCAAATCGTGTCCTTTTGTGTAAGTAGTATAGTGGTTGGGGGTACGAGACCCAAAAATTTTTGGATCTCTTACTCCCCAACCACTGTACTACTAACCAGTGCTGGATTTAAAACTGGATCCAAAACTGGATCCAAAAATGGATTTGAAAAATGGATTCAAAAAATAGAATCAAAAATGGAATCAAAAATGAAATCAAAAAATGGAATCAAAAATGGAAATTAAAAATGGAACCAAATCTCAAAACTTCTTATACTCTTTTTCAAAATTTTGGATACAGTGCGTTTAAACAAGCCTTGATATCATAACTGAAATATCAATCTGGAAAACCAAGCGAAGCCGAGTTTTATGATGTTTTTGAAATTTATTTCAAAATCTCTTATACTCTTTTTTAAACTTTTTTTATACGGTGCCTTTAATCATAGATCTGATATTGTTTCTCTTAAATTAGGTAAGTCGCCTGCCTTTAATCCGTACTGGTATGGATTAAATCCTTCAATGTGTATCCATATAGCTTTATTGATTTTATTTCTGATTGAAGGTGTTCTTAGACTCTGCTCGACCGTAGTATTTATGTAATACAAGATCTTTTTGGGACCATTTGTGTAAGTTAATAAATTTCCTTTTATGCTTTCTAGTTTGTAGCTCTTCTTACTGGCTTCTTTTGTTATTTTATTTATGAATACTTTTTTGTTGTAACTGTCTTTATAACCAGTGGAATCAGGCTTATAATGCTGTAATTTAGGCAAAGTGTCGATGAGGATGAATGTTTTTATTTTTGCGTACTTTTTCATATTCAAAAACTTCATATCCCAACCAGCTCCGTAATACACCATTGTGTGATTTTTGTCGGTTTTTTTATTTGTTTTTTTGGTTTTATTGGTTTTATTTGTTTTTAATAAGTGAGTGAAATGCTGATGATTTAGAAGTATGACTTGTTCGACTTCAGCACGACGTAGTTTAGATACTTGAAATGTTTTTTTAACCTTTAATATTTCTTTTTTTAGTTCTTTGACGGTGAATTTTTTTATGTGGTTAGCTAGTTGATTTACTGTTTCCATATATAATTGAATTATATTAAAGTTTTTTTTATTTTATAATGGCCGTAAGCATAGCTCATGATACCATTATTGTGTATATATCGTTTATCATCAAAACAGCTAAGTGATATTTTATTGATCTCATAACTTCCAAGTTGATGGCATTGACTTCTGATGGTTTTCATAGTATGATGCATTTGTTTGTTATTAAAGAGTGTGTCTTTGTAATTCTCATGTGTCATATCTTTTTTAATGACGTTTTTCTTAATTCCTTTTGCAGTTCGTTCTTCTTTATAATTGTCTTTTACATATGAATACATTTTAGATCTCAAACCAACGAATTCGCATATAGGCACTCCTGCGGCTTCATCTTTGAATTTACCGATAACCTTCTTATTTGTTTTATTATAAAAATGGGAGCTTTCAGGGTAGTCACTATTGTCAAATTTTTCCTTATCATTCCAAAAGTCTTTGTAAACATCATCAGCCTCAATTTCATAGGTTAAGCTATCAGTATCTGTAAATAGAAGCCTAGCTTTATCCCCATATTTTTCTTTGATATAATTGTAATGAAAATCATACATAAGTGTTTTGCTTAGATCTAAAATACACATACCCACATATGCCGGCCTGTTTAAAGTAAGTGTTTCTTTGATCTTATGCACAGCTACAAGGTCTTCATTGAATATTTTACTACTAACATAAGTTGGTTTTGAGGTCATCTTCAATAGTTTCTTTTCATTGGTCACCAATCTGACATCAACTCGCTTTCTCAAATTTTCCATGGTTTTACCGAATATACTGTTGTTCATTAGTTTGAAGAAGTCTTTTTCAAAAGTATTTTTAGCATTGGTACGTTTTAGAGTATTGAAATCGATATATTCCTTTAACCAAGGTGATTGATTAAACTCGAGAACTCGATGGACTTTTGTGAGCTTTAATCCAAGATCTAAATACAATTGAAGGTTCCTATAATGTAGTACATACTTTTCTTTATTGTTTAATGTTGGTATCAGCTTATAAACAAGACCTGTTGAAATTTTGTATTTATCAGCAATGTCTTTACAATAATTAGATAGCATATCTTTGGTTACTTTTACCTTTTCTGCTCCCAATGGGTAGTCATTATGATGATTATGCACCTCTTTAGGATATTCAAGATCAACCTCTAATATCAAACCTTTCTTACTGTCTTCTTTATACTGAGCTAAGTTGATCTTATCAATCTCTTTCTGTTTTAACCATTTGAATCCACCTGTTGGTAAATATTGACTCATTGCCCAGCCATACAAGTTGTTCGCATCGAGGTACATGATATACTTTGAGGGAGCTTTTTTATCATAATCCTTCATATATTTATTGTTTGCTTTACCATATCGATTTGCTATATAACTAATACCTCCTCTCATTCCTTTTTCAATGAATTGGTACATATTTACATCAGTCATTAGCTCTAATTTTATATCAGTCATTTTAAGCATAGCATCCCACGATAAACTCGGACTTGTAAAGTAATGACATGGATCAAGTTTATAAAATTCTAAGCATGTTTTTCTGAAGCTTTCAAACACATCAGCAAGCAATAGGACATCTGATTTTAGATATAAATCATGGTATTCACCCATATTTTTGATCTCAAACGTTTTACATACATTTTGAGCATGTTTATAGTCATTGTCTGATATATGCTCATTATTTAATATGCTGTAAAATTCTTCTTTAGTTGGTAGCTCTGTATTGAATTTATCAAAGCTATCCATATAGTCATACGGATATATTCCTTTTCTTGACATCAGATCGAGTTGCTTACCCTCGAATATTTTAGAAGTGTATTTTAATGATTCTTTCGGCAGATTACTTACTAGTTTATCCAAGCTTAAGCTTATGAATTGAAAGCTATCAATGAATGTTAGATGATTGCCAAGCATGAATGCCATATACTTTTCCATATTGTTGGGTATGGCATTTATATTCATTTGTTTTTCTTCTCCCTTCTTATTTATGTATTTATTGTTTTTAACAATAGCACCAATCTCTTGCATTATAAAATGACTGTCATATCCTTTCAAGTTATGGAATATAACAGGTATCTTTATCTTATCAGGCTCTATTCTCAGTTTAAGATTACATTCTTGATGAACTGATCCACGAAATTTGCCCGTGATATGGCAATGATCTCTCACTCGTATGTCATCATCAGTATATGCTTTGTCACAAATATGGCATCCGTTTGCTTTTTGAAATGCATCTTCATCATCTTTGGTCATTTTTAATGGTTTTTTGAAGAATTTTCGCATAGTCTTTTTGCAATATTTAACTTCATCTAAAATGGCTTCCATGAATTTATAAACAGCTTTTTCTCCTCTGTATATCTGCACTGGCTTGGTGTATTTATCATCATAGCAACAGACAACCTTGTAACCATATCCACAGTCTGTATGCTTCTGGTATGCCTCTGTATATGATTTATCATCATTAGGCTTACAACCAGAGATCTTTTCGGTTATAGCTTCAAAATCAGCATATATGACGAATGGCACTTGTTGTTGTTTATGGAAGTTGTTGAATTTTAGTATGTTGTTATCCTTATTAGGCATCTTTACTGCTTGTTCTCCATTTACTTGAATGCAATTATCTTTGTGATCGTTTAATACTCTTTCTGAACTAAAGCACTGGAGACAATGCATGCAGAAATGCTTCTTATCTCGATGTTTTGTTTGATTATACATGAATTTGTTGAAATTCTTAATTAGAACATAATGCTTATTTTCGTCTTTTGTTATCAATAATAAATTCATCTGATTATCAAATTTTTCTTTTGTTACATAGATAGGATATGGTTGTTTGTCTTCATATCCAAATACATTAATATTGATTTCATTCTGCTTTTCGATCTTGTTATACTGCTTAGTGGTTGCTGGGAATTCAATCCCTTTATAATTTAGTTTATCTACATATTGCCGGTCAGATTTTTTAATCCTCTGGGGGTATTTATCTTGAGGATTTAAATGCCTGATATGGCACCATCTGAAGCATTCATTATCATTATTTTTCATATTAATCAATCCCTTAGCACTATTCCTTAGTTCTTGGGGTAGCTGAATATATGATGAGCCTTTTAACGGTTCATATTTCACAAGGTTTATATAATGACTGTCAACAGATTGTAATACCCATCCTGAGCCTTCTGATATCCACTGAGCTACGAAATTTAATATCTGTTGTTTAGATGCTTGTAGTGATTCTGCGATCTCTATATTATTGATGATTGTTTGTGGTTTGCAATTAAAATAAGCTGTTTTATATATTACACTATCGCCAGTCATCTTTGAAAATGTCACCTTAAGAGTTTCAGCAAATTTGAGTCCTTTCATTTCTGATAGCTCTTTTATGATGTGATTTTCTACAGCTTTTCTTGTGTTTTGAAGCTGTAATAACGGGTCTTTATTATTTTTTATACCAATTTCAAAAGACTTTGTGTAGCCTTTCATAGCTTTAGCAACTTCCTCTATCTTAGTCCTTGGTAATGGAATTGGTTTTATAGTCCTTGGCATGGGTATAGGCTTGTAATTTTTTCTGAATTCAATAGGTGGTTGAATGATATTTTCCTCATAATCCTGCACTCTCTGTTTAACACTCTTACGAGGAGTTGGGATTGGTGGCCTAGGTTTGTAAACTCTTTGTTGGTTTGCTTTTAGTGATAATATCATTTTTATAAAATCGGTTTTCGATAGCTTAGCTAGATCTGATTCGTTCATATTATTAGATGAGATATTTTTATTTTCCATTTTCATATTTATAGTAAATTAATTTTTCTTTAAGTGTTTTATAGTAAAATAATTTTTTTGATTTTTCATTTTTTTAAATAACTAGATATATTATATATTTAGTCATTGTAAAAGTGCATGATGTGTTGATTATATGTATCATTCTTCATCGATTATTTCAAAACTATCATCATCTCGTAGACCGGCTAATATACTATTTGTGATGTGTTTTTTTGTCTTTATATGCATCCATTTTGATGCTAAATTACTGTTATAATCACAAATATCGCATTTCCAAGATTTTGAAAGCATATATTGGGTTTTGCTTTTTTTAATAGCGTTTTTTTTGTCAGTATCGTTAAAATATTTTTGTTTTCTTCCCATTATTATAGTATAATAATATTTCTTTATATCATTAACTATAAATATTTTTGATGCGTTTAATTGATGATATATAAGAATTTATTTATTTATATATTATATAGAACGTAAAATGAAAATACCGAAAGAAATATTTTATGATATAGAACGTAAAATGGAAAAACCTAAAAAGATAACATTTGATGATATACATTCTCCTGAAATGACTTTTATTGAAGAAGGCGAACAAATAATATTAGATGGAGTTAAAATATTTTTACATCCCCAATTCCCAGAATTTGGCTGCACTTATAATTGCATAGTTGTCGATACCTGTTCGGGAAAAGAAGTTGAATCGGTTTTTATTGATGGTGTTAAAAATGTAATTTTGAAACTTCAAAATTCGGTTGAATATATATATATTATTATGTCAAAATTTTGTCTGGAATGCTTCTATAATACTTATATTCCTATTGAAAAAGATGGAGTTAAAATAATGACGCATCCGAAATTTGAAGTTTATGGATTTGATGTTCATGGTTGTAAAGTTATTGATACCAAATCTAAAAAAGAGGTTGAATCGATTTTTATTGATGGTATTAAATGCGTTATTTTAAAGTACGATCATTTGATTGTTTATCGAGTTATATTGTGTTTTGTAAATGAATGCTACTCTGATAAAAATAATGGCTTCCTTGATTGCAATGATCTTTTTCCTGCAGAAAGAGAATAAAAATATATAAATCTAAATATATGATATAGATGTGTTGTGATTTGCAAATTCATTTGGAAATTCGAATATGTGAACCAAAAAGATATGCCCAGTGATTTTATAAAAAATGCCAAATGTTAGACCCAAAGGAAGTATCAAAAAGAGCAAAAAATACGAATAAAGTATATCATATATATTAATAACCAGTAATAAAATATTATTGGTTGTTATAATACAACGAAAGTCAGTACTAAATACTGCGAAAATCGATATGCCATCTAATACATATCTACTCAATATATGTTAGATAATTATAGCCTTATGTAGTTTTATAGTGCGTTTAGATATAAACAGATAATTATTTTCTTTATTATATAGAATGAGTGATATTACATTAAATATCAAACACCAACCAGAAGCTGATGAAAGCTCGAATGATATAGTCTTCATTAATAAAATGTGGTGTATTCAGAGCATCCTTGACGCTAATATTAGTATTATTAAAATGCTATCTTCAGACAATAACAGCAGATCTGAAATATCAAATGAATACAAAAATCATATATGTTTAGAGTGTAAAGACCAGATTGAACATACACAACTGAAACGACGACGTGGAAGGCCTCGTAAGGATCAGCATTAAATACATAATTATTCAGTTTACGGTTTTAGCCATAAGTTATAAATGATTAATGAGTACAATGTTTTTAATGACGTGATTTCTATTGACCAATCATATTTCAACAAATTTTACTCAAAAAGTTTACACAAAAGTTTACACAAAAGTTTACACAAAAGTTTACTCAAAAGTTTACTCAAAAAGTTTATTCTGAAATTTACTGCCAAACACAGCTGTGCCGTGAAGTTATGTGTGTTATATATATAATGGTTTGTAATTCTGAAATCCACGATGAATTAAAAAATTTAAAAGAACCTATATGCCCTTTCTGTGATCAACTATTGATAAAAGGTATCAAGGATGCTGAGCAATGCTGTAGTAAGCAGGATATAGAAAATATAAATGGTATGGATGTCTGTCTAAATTGCGGTTTGGTTAATAGTTATGATTATGTCAGTGAGTACATTGATTTTTATGAAAATATGCATAGAATACGGCGAGAATCGGTATATCATCGGAAGTATCACGTTGAGAATGTTTTAAACGATTTATGTATTAAAAATAGGGTACAATTGACTAGTGATCAAAGGAATCGAATTTATAAAGTGTTTGATATTATCGAATCCGGCGCTATTCCTGTTGTAAACAAAGGTAGAAAAAGACTTATATCAACCAAATTCATAATTAAACAGCTTTTTTTGATGATGAATCTACCTTGTGAATTTATCAAAATTAGCAAAAGCAAGAAAACGTTAGCCTATTATCGATTGTATTGGAATGAGATTTTGTCATTAAATTTTGGCGAAATAAATCGGATCATCCAATAAATTTCTTATCATATTTTCGTAGGTACTTGTCGATTATCGGACAGGTATCCGTCACATAATCGTCAATGTTCTTCATTGAAATTATGACGCTAGACGGATTGTAATCACCGCATCTCATCGTGTTTTTAATTGAGTTGAGTAAATGCTGGTAGCTCTGATATGCATATGTACTATTTTGAATTTTTAAATCGAGATTTTGATGATGCATCCAGCCTTGTATTAAAAGCGCTATTGTACTAATTGCAACCAAACTAACACCTCCTGTAGCAATACTTGATGAAATGGAGCCGGATGCAAAGAGAATAGACAATGAATTCCCTAATAATTTCCATTTTTTGAAACGTTTAACAGCCTGCTTATAAGCCCAACATTTTCGATGATATGTTTGATAATAAGCTTTCAATTCTATAATTTGTTCTTCAGTCAGTTCGCTTTATATATGGTTCCATGTAAATATGCATTTTAGATGTTTAGTCATATATATTAGTTATATATGATTTTTTTTGTTTTATCATTTTGTCATTTTAGCATTGCGCTTGTTCTTTATTGTGTAATACAGCTTCCTTATGTTTTGAATTAATCTCTCAATAGAATCAATAATATTGCTAACCAATTTCACTGTTTTCATATAATTTAATTAGATAAAATCGTTGGAGTTAGATAATTTATTCGAAGAATACACCCTTTGTTTTATCTAAAAATTGAATTTTATGATACTCTTTACCATTTATCGGATACGCAGTTTTACTAAAACCGATTCTTTGTACAAAGTAATCTGAACTGATTTTAATGTTGGATGCATTGATATTAAAACCAGAAAATGCTCGATCAATACTCATACCATTATTGCATACAGCGATTCTAAATAGGGACCCTATTTTAGTATACCATAGATTCAGATATTTCCCTATATAAGCAGTTCTAATCTGCTCTATATATTCATCTAAATCATATTCAATTTTAATTTTTTTATTCTCAATTTTAATCCAAGGGTAATGAAAACTACTATCATCGCCCAATTTTATAAGAATTCTTTTATTAGGCCCTGCCTCATATTTAAATGTCAGATAAAAGGTAAAGTCGTCAGATCCAGTGATGTTTTCATTTAAATTAATTATGAAACTATTTTTAAAACCCTTTGTTATATCAAAATCTGCTAACAATTTTGTTGGATTAAAAACAAGATTATCTAATCCTGAAACAACAGCGCCGTTGCTATCTGACATGATGAATTTAGATGGATCCATTAAATCGAAATAATATTTCCCAAACAATTCATAATAATAGCTTTTGGGTTGCAATGTTTTGATCTGGTTTTCAAGAGTTAGTTTGAGAGCATTATTCAAGCTTGTCAACTGGCCTAGATTGATTGCATCGTTGTTATTTAAAGCTTCTTTTAAGCCAGTGATGGAATAATTGGACATATTTACAGCTCCCTCGATATATATTTGATCATTCTCCACGCAATATAGTTGGTCATATATGCTTGGTGAGATATTGGATTGATGTGAAGATATTCCATACACTGTGAAGTAAGTTTGTAGTTTTTGATCATAATTTTGATCAGGTTTCATCTTCATAACGATATCAATATAGATATAATTGTTACCGATTTGCTGAGATTTGGTGAATTGGCATATTAATCGAGCATATAGTTGCGTTCCGAATACCTTTGTGCTTATGTTATGAATTGTTTCAATTGAAGATATACCATCGATATGTATAGAACTAGGATCAATATCATTATTTGTCCATATCAACTCAAAACATAAGGTATATTGATCATTGGAAAGAAGATAGAGGTTTAATCCAACTCTTGAACTATAATACCGTTTTGAAGCATCAAGTAGTAATTTCATGTCAATCACCTTTTTGTTAATCTGATGCGGTGATTTGTCAAGGTATACTTCATCTCCTAATTCGATATCGTTTTCTTGACTTACTTGTTCACTGGGTTTTTCCATTATATATTTGAATTTGTTTTCACTATTAACAGATTGAACATGGCTTTGACTTACGTGATCTTGCATGTATTTGAGAGTAACAACATCATTTAAACTAGATGGTTCCTTTATATTAATTATTTTGTTATTGGCCATGTTAAGATTTGCATTCATATGATTTTTACCGTTAATATCAAGCTTTGTATGAAGACTATTCGCCAAGACATTTCCTTGAGTTCTTGTTAAAAAAGTACTGTCGGCATATATTTTAGAAGCCTTGCTCTGAAGGGTATTAGTTAAAATAGCACCTGTTTTCTTCGTTAGAAAAGTATTGTCGGCATATGTTTTATCAGCTTTAAGCGCGTCTCTGGAGTCAATATATTCTTTATTCATCACATTTGACATATTACTATATCCTGAATCGAATTTCGGGACGTTTATTATGCTGTTAAAAGTTTGTTCGTTATTGGTACTAAGATCGGCTTTATCAGTGAGTTTGTTGTTTAGTTCTGTTTTGACTTTATTGTCTTCTAATTTTACATATTCAACATTCGGTATTGATAAGTCGTTATACAACCCATCATAGTAAGCTTCAGTGTTCTGAAGTGAAAGTCCAACACAATCAAAATGGGTTTCATCACTGTTTTTTTTCATTAAAAATTGGTTGACATATCTCTTGTTAACAGCACTACTCAAGTCTTTTGCATATGTATCAAGATCAGCATCAAATGCTACGTCATCTTGAGTCTTTAACCCAAATATTTTCTTTTTATCCATGTCATAATCACCTGATTCTGTTAGTTTGAACCCAACCCCAGCTGGTCCTTCTTTTCCAACACTTCCAGTTATTGCATTCGCAGTATGATTGCCGTCAAAAAATCCCATATGTAATTATGTTATATATTTTCAAAATAGTTCTTGATGAATTTTTCATTGTGATTGGTGTTTGTCATTGATAATGGTTTCAAGATGTCAAAATATCCTTTTTTGAATACAAGTGCTTGGTGTAAAAAATAAAGACAATAATAACCACATAAAACAGACTTGAGGTCTTGATATTGAGAATTATTAAAAAGAATATTGGTGATACCATCTCTCTTTGCTCTCATTTCAAATTCTTGGGGGTAATGCATTCCGAAACTGTCGAAATACCATAATGTTTTGTCATTTTTACCTTTTATACAACAAGTCCAATGAGTTCCAGCATTATTCAAATCATCTAAATTGATAATACATGGACTATGTTTTTTAGGCATATGTTGGTTTCTGCTATATATGCCGGTAATATCAATTTTTAAATAATCACACCAATTAATCAAATCTCTATCGCTCAAAGCTTTATTAATGAATTTTGGTTTATTTACAATCTCAATCCAGTTATTGGAATGGTTGTTTGGGTTACTTTTTTCTTCATGGTTCTTTTTTTTATTCCTGAACCTTTCTGATCCCCAGACCAAGTACCAATGAAAGGGGGCTTTTGTACTGGGCATAATCGTGGATATTAAATGGTCTGTTACGCAATCCTTGTCCTTGGCTTTTTATTGAAGGTGGATACGGTCTATTTTGAAGACCCATACCCGATTGTATCATTGGTTTAATATGAGAAATTTGTGTTTTTGAAATTTTTATATCAACACCTTTATTGAGGGTTTTCGATTTTTTGATCTTATTGATCTGTGTTTTTGTCAGAAACATTTTGTCGCTTCCAGACAACTCATTAGACGACAATCTCAGTGTTATTGGAGATTTGTTCATGATGGCTTTTGTGAGCTTCAATTTCTGGTTTCTGCTGAGTGATACCGTGTATGGTTTGTATTCAGTCATATATATTAACGTTACATAAAATACATTTGATTAACGAATCAAGCTTTGAGGAGAACTTTACCATTGACGATATCAACACTAAGCTCTTCTTCATGGAGAATCAAAGCATAGAGGCTGTAATTTGCATTTGGATTCCCAGATAAATTGTAAATGAATTGGATCTTGGTTGAACCACTTTTGATTTCTTCCTCTTGGTTTCTAAGATCAAAATAGATGAGCCCATACAACTCTTGAAATGATTTCAGGGTGATTGTTGGGGAAGTGTAATAAGCATTGAAATCTTTTTGATATTCCATCAATGTCCTGTATGCTTGTACGATCTCTGTATCTGGTTTCAGTTCTTCGTTTGGATAAAAAATACCGTTGCTCAGTTCAAGCCTTGCATTTGAAAATGTTCGGTTATTCGCGATGTTATATGTATTAAATAGAAATGGATTTTGTGTTTGATCATTCATTTTTGCATCATTAAGAGCCCATATAAAAACATGCCTCGGTTTTCGAATTGAAGAAGTAATCCTGAATGTACCTTGACGTGCTGTTGTTGATGGAGAAATCTCAATTCTCTCTTTGAGATATGACCATGTATGTGGCTTTAGATATGTTTGAAGAAAAATCTGCTCACCCTCAGCATTGAATATCATTTTCGGTACCCATAAAACAAGCCTAGTGACAATAAACCTTCCTGGGTCACCCCCAGCACGAAATATCACATTGTTATCAGTTTCAAGACTGACATCAATGGTGACTTTACCATTCGGTGCTATTTCTGTCTCAAAAGAGTTGAAGAAACCATATCTGTTCAATGGTAGTACGATGTTATTTTCAGCGGATGCTGTAAGTAATGCTTTTCTTTTTGCGAAACCCTCATTGTAGTTTACATTATCTCCATCAACTACATTTCTTGCTTCATAAGCATTATCAGCGTCGTTTCGACCGTGCTGTACTTCTCTCATAGTATATTTTTCTGATACAGCACCGACACTAGTGTCTGGGTAATTGAACATACTTGGTCCGACTGTTTCAGTGTAACTTGATGATAATTCAGTCAGATTTTTCACATTGATAGCATGATTAACCCCTGGTGCACCGAGAGCATTAACTCCGCTTAATTCAACCTTCAACTGATTGATAAGTGAATAACCGGAATTGACGGTTGCAACCTGATCATCTGCATTATATCCAGTGTTATCCATCTTTGTGATTTTAAAATCAACAGAAAGGTATGAATTATACAAGTCGAAAGGGTGAGTCTCACTACTGCTATCAATAACGAACCTGTATCCACTCTTTTTTTGAGACTGGTTGTTTGCAGGTAATGTTATTGGATTTTGTAAATCAAATGAGACATATTCGTATCGTTTGCAATATTTCGAGCTTCTGAAAGACATTATATAATAATGGTTTACATTATTTTACATGTTGGTTAATTTGTCGAATTCCAGACTGAGGATATCATTCCTCAATTGTTCTTCCGTATTTTTCGTTCTTTCTGGTTGGAATTTTTTGTTTTCAGGATGTGATTGTAATAAGCTGACGATCATGTCTCCCTTATTTTCTGATTCAGTGTATTTTTTCAGTTTTTCTGTTTCTTTCTTGGTTGCTTTATTCAGTCTATTTTTGATGATGTTGCCAGTTTTATGTGCAACATGTTGTACTCCTTTTTTACCAGCTTTTTTTGCCAAATCTTTGGTGGTTTTACTTGTCAATGATTTTTTTGCAGTGGAAATCAAACTGTTCATAATACCACCTCCTTTTTGGTGATCATCAACTGGGTCACCGGTTTCAATGTCGATGTAGTATGACATACCGGTATTCATATCTCTCACTTTTCTGATTCTGCTCATATACGAATACGATATATAATATCACACTTCTTTCAACAGCAAAGTCAAGTTAATTGGTATATTATTGAGATGGATAGGGTTGTTCAATCCATCAGTGATATATATCCTCAATTCTTTGATGATGTTGGTATTGATTTTGTTGAAAAGGGGTCGAGGTATTGTTTCTTTTATTTCAAATGGATAAGATATCTGCAAATTGGCAACACTAAAACGATAAAGTACATCACCTTGCGTCCCAGAAACAAGTGAGTCGCTCAGAAGATTGCAATGAATGAAAATGTTATCAACATTTCTAGTTATGTTTGGAGCATTGGATCCGTATTTTGTTGATGTGATGATTTCTTTATTGAAACCAATCAGTTTTGAGAAATCACCTTCTCTGAGATCCAATTGATATTTTTTCTTCCAATTCAATATACACCTTCAATAATGATGATGAAAATTCAAGTGAGATACCTTTCCCCTTATCGTTTAAATCACCATTCACTTCGAGTATTTGTGAAATATACTCATTGATGTCTGAATAAGAATAATTACCATCACGGAAAACAATTTCAACCCAATTCGCTCCAGAATCCTTGCTGTATTTTATTTTGTTATTTCCATACTTTGAAGACACATTGAACCAGCTATAAGTCATTTCAGCACTGTAAAGAGCCAAATAATATGTTTTATTCCTGTCTAGGACTATTTCAGGCACATGATTGATGGTGAAATCATGAGACATTGAATCTCTTATTCCATCATTGCTATCCAAAAACATCGGGATTTCCATTATATCATTAGATTACATTAATTGAGTCCTGACAAATTTATCGTATTGTGTTTTAGCTATCACACCTTGTTTGAGTAAATAATCAATGATCTGCCACATTTCATTTCTGAGAACAATACTTGTATTACCAGCCCTTTTGCTTCCAGTCAACAAAGTCAATCTTTTCATCAAATCGTTTGGGTCTGAGTATATCATTGCACCTCCAATCAGTTTTGATTTCCCTGATGATCTATGTTTTGGGATGTTTGATAACAAATTGAGATTATTGAATATTTTGATTGCTTTTGATGAATACTTTTTCTTCGGATCAAACCTCTTTGTAATGAGATCAACGAGTGATTTGTCAGCAATGTCTTCATAAACCATTTTGCCATCTTTCACGGCTTCGATGACCATTTCATTGATTAATCTTGGCATATTTATGAGTAAACCACCATACTGTCCATTGTTTATCTTGTAAGCATTTCGCTTTGGCTGTTTGTAAGACCTGATACCATCGCCTGTTTTTTCCCTGAAATTGATTCCTTTTATAACAGTGCGATATTTACTCAATATCTCTTGATCTTTCCTTGCGTTATTTTTAATAATCCGATTTGAAGATCGTCTTTTTCCAGTAAGATGAGATATTGCTGATCTAACTTCTTTTTCATCTGGAATATCATTCAAATCAGGATCAAATCCATATTTTCTTATGATGTTTTTTTCACCTTGGTTGAAGATATGTTCTTCAACGACTTCTTTTTTTGGGACTTCTTCATCTTCATCTTCTTCTTCATTTTCTTCAGGTACTATGTCTAACGGATCAAATTTTGATGGTAAATCACTTAACCAACTTTGAACCCCACTTTGTGAACCAGATGATGACATTGTTTCATTCAACATATCAACAGCTGAAATTAATTTTTCTTGTTTTTCATTCAAGTTTTCAATTAATTTATCTTGTTTTTTATCGATGGTTTCTTTCACCTCTTTCTGAGATGTTATAACGGGTTTGAATAATTCCTTGCTTTCAAATTGTCTTGATTGTTTTTCATCCAGTGTGTCTTTTATTTGTTTTCTGATTTGTCTTTTCAAAAGATTATTCTCATAATGCTTCTTCTGATTCTCTCTGAATTTTTCGATATCCATATATAATAGTTTAGATAAATGACAAAATTAATATATCAATTGACATAAATGCTGGAAGACAGATATTTTAATGTACACAATATATATATTGATGAAGATTCCAAACTATGACAACATCAAAAAAGAAGCCCAAAAACGAAGCTTAAATAACTTCTTGAATGAAGAATTCAGAATGCTCATTTGCGGTCAAAGCAATTGTGGTAAAACAAACCTTCTGATGCACATATTGAGAAAACCGCTCGTGTTTTATGACAAGATAATATTTTATACTCCGAATAGACATCAAGACAAAATAAAAGATCTCGAATCATTGATGGATGACATATCAAAAAAGGTTGGTTATGATGTGTTAGAGATTAAGACTGCTGATAAAATAATGGATACTGAAGAATATCCCAACAATAACAGAAAAATAGTGGTCTTCGATGATTTGATAAATTGTTGTGACAAAATTCAATCCAAAATAGCGAATCATTTCACTGACGGAAGACATCATAATATAACTCCCATTTATTTGAGTCAAAGTTACTATGATGTGCCTCAGAAAATAAGACTGAACAGTTCACATATGTTATTATATCCACCAGCCACAAAAAACCATTCCAATCTGATCGGCAAAGAAAACAGAATAGATCCCAATTTATTTGACAAACTGATGCCCTTCGAATTTTTGTTCATTGATAAAGAAAAGAGAAGCTGTAAAAAAAATTTTGATGAAATTGTATAATCAATATATATAATGGTCAAATCGTATTGTGTAAAACAGAAAAAAAAGACTGAATGCATACCTGATAGCGAGCGATATGTAAAAACCAAAAATGGCCGAACTATGATGAAATGCATATGCGCTGAATGCAAAATCACTAAAACCCGTTTTGTAAGCAACAAATCTGGTAAAGGACTCGGAGAATCGATCAACAATAAAATCGGCAATAAGATCCCAGGGTTTCAGCAGGCTCAAGACGTAGCATCCTTTATCATGGGTGCTACAGGAGGTGATAAAGATCTGTTCAAAAAGTATTGGAGTGGAGACATCGCAAAAGGTGCCTTCAACACGAAAACCGGATTATTCTCAAAGAAATTCTGGACATCTCCAAGTGAGCATCAAGATCCGTCATGCTCTGGAACCGTTTGGGATAAAAAAGCAGGGAAATGGAGGAATAAATACTGTGATTAATATCTAATCAATATATATATATGTGTCAGTCATACTGTGTTTCGTGTAAAATGAAAACTAATTCAATCAATCCAAAGACAGTCAAAAGTAAAAATAACAAGCTGATGGAAAAAAGTATTTGCTCAATATGCAGAAAAAATAAAAGCAAATTCATTAAAAAGAAAAGCGGGAGAGGTTTTGATATCCACAAAGCTATTCTGAAAGTAGCTCCAAAAGAAGGGTTTGTTATGCCCGGCCATAAATATACCGGCCCGGGTAATCCTCTTGAAAAACAGGTAAAATGGGATCCAAATACAGGTAAAATACTAAAAATATATCAGTCACCAACTGGTAAAACAGATGCTGTATCGATGCAACATGATGTAGATTACAGCGTCTGTGCAAATAAACCCTCAAAAGATCAGGTTAAATGCAAAAACGAAGCTGATAAAAAGATGGTAAAAGCCCTTGATGCTATCCCATGGAAAGACAGACAATGGGGTCATGCTATTGCAAGGAACACTATTGCTACCAAGGCTAAAGTAGGTATGGGTGTAAAACAAAAGAAGACAAAAAACGGAAAACGGCGTTGAGTAAAAATGATTGGTCTCAACAATTAGCCGATGAGTTACATAAACCAATCAGACGAAAATTTAAAACTAGAAGAGTAATATCAAATGGAATTGACGACATATGGTCTGCTGATTTAGTTTTTATGGATAAACTTTCAAAATGGAATAAAGGTTATAAATATCTATTGACTATAATTGACGTATTCAGTAAATTCGCTTGGGCTATACAATTGAAAGATAAGAAAGGTACATCAATAACTAACGCATTCAACAATATTGTCATTAATGACAAACGTAAACCTGAATTTCTCTGGGTCGATCAGGGATCTGAATTTTATAACAAAACATTCAAGGAATGGCTAAAGCAAAATGATATTAACATGTATTCCACTTTTAATGAAGGTAAAGCTGTTGTTATTGAGAGATTTAATAGAACTTTGAAAAATAAAATGTACAAACAGTTTACTATTCAAGGTAATACACAGTATCTTGAAATACTTCCAAAAATAGTAAAAGAATATAATAATACAAAACATAGCTCTATCAAAATGACACCCACAGAAGCTTCAAAGAAAAAGAATGAAGGAACTGTTTACTTTAACCTATACGGTGATATGGAGCCATTATCAGCTAAACCAAAATTTAAGGTTGGTGACAAGGTCCGAATATCTAAGTATAAACGAATTGTTTTCGATAAGGGTTATACACCGAATTGGAGTGAAGAAATGTTCGTAATTACTAAGATCCAACATACTAATCCCATTACATACAAATTGAAAGACCTCAGAAATGAGGAAATACAAGGTAGCTTTTATGAACCTGAATTATTAAAAGCAAAACAGGATGTATTCAGAATTGATAAAGTCATTCGGAGAGATTATAAGAAGAAACAAGCTTTAGTCAAATGGAAGGGTTATAGTAATGATTTCAATAGTTGGATACCAATGAAGGATCTACAACATATATAAAATTCGTGCTTATTGACTTAGGCATCTTGAATCAATTCTGAGAATAAAAGTTTATTTTATGACAAACGTTTATATAAAAGTTTGTATAAAAGTTTATTGTAATATGATTGGTTAGTTAATATAAACAATAGAACATTCGAATCTATTGTATTGAACCAAATATTATGAAACCATGACAATAATGCAGATGTTTAACCTTGAACTATAAAATATTAATCACCATAATTTTAAAAAAGTCATAAATATATATAAAAAATAACGAATCACAAGAAATATATAACATTAAAAATTTACCATAACTGTCGGTTAAAAATATATAAAAATTTCTAAAGTATATATATAAATGGTTGAAGTTCGAAGATATTTTACTGAAAAAGACAAGATGGATGCAAAAAGAAGGTCCAAGACTTTATATGCATCTAAAAAGGAATGGTTTTGTGTCATTTGCAATAATTATAACTATAAATTATCTGGTAAATGGAGACATCTTTTAACACAAAAGCATATTAATAACAGCATCATTTACAACAAAAAATCAGATTAAACGCACTAAGATGCAAGATTTTTAAAAAAGAGTATAAGAGATTTTGAAATAAATTTCAAAAACATCATAAAACTCGGCTTCGCTTGGTTTTCCAGATTGATATTTCAGTTATGATATCAAGGCTTGTTTAAACGCACTGTATCCAAAATTTTGAAAAAGAGTATAAGAAGTTTTGAGATTTGGTTCCATTTTTAATTTCCATTTTTGATTCCATTTTTTGATTTCATTTTTGATTCCATTTTTGATTCTATTTTTTGAATCCATTTTTCAAATCCATTTTTGGATCCAGTTTTGGATCCAGTTTTAAATCCAGCACTGGTTAGTAGTATAGTGGTTGGGGAGTAAGAGATCCAAAAATTTTTGGGTCTCGTACCCCCAACCACTATACTACTTGTGTACACTGGTGGAAGTTAACGATCCTGGAACTCTCGAGGGGCAGAGCACAAACCTGGCACTCGAGGCAATAATGAGTCTGCAATAAAACAACACGCGGAGACCACTGGACATGACATTCATCCTTACTATGTGGAAATACTGGAACGTGGCGTGGGTGGCCGAAACAAACGCTTTTTTGGAAATCCTGCATTCCACTGTGAACACCGAAGCGGTTAATGAACGCCAGCCTTTCCCTAAAGCGTATTTGCCACTAATTGTATCCCTTAGGGACCATCACAATTTTTAACACTTTTAAATTTATTCTTTTAGTCCTTTTCTGCTGAGGAAGGCAACAGAAAGGTTTCGGAAAATTTAATTTTTACATTTCAAAGGTCAGATACAACCATATTTTTAATTTTTATTATGACTACTGACCGCCCAAACAGCATTGAAACTCTATTTCAATATTAAAATTTCAACATTTACGTTTTTATTTGAATAACAGTCACAATTCAAGTCAAACTCCGTAAGTGTTGATCTGTTACAGTAACGTCTGACGTCTTGTTTTAGAGTGGCTGACTGCTCTGTCAATGGATATTATGATAAACTTCTGTTCAGTTTGATACATTATCCCCGAGTTATCGCAAGCATGTTCGCTTTTAGTCCAACGATATTCTAAAATAAAGTCGAAAAGAGACGTTTTCATAGGCGCCAACATAATTTTTGATGCACATGGGAAGATGATGGTGATGTGAACTGATATTTCCACTATGGAATAAATTTTTGCGAAAAAAGAAACCGGTACGTATTTTTATCTGCGGGATTTTTTTTGACGAATTATGAAAAATATACAAACATCGAAAACTTAGTAGACTGCGAGCAGTCGGTTTTTGTTCCTGAAATATACAGATGAGGGTAAGAAACGAAGAGGGAATTGGGCGAGACAGTAAAAAAAATCCTTCGTTTCGCGGCCGCGCTTCTCGCGGCTCGCTTCGGCTGGTTCTTCGGCAGAGTCGAGGCAGCTGTATCGTAAGGATCTACATTCTCTTCTCTATCGCTCCTATTTGCTTTAATTGGAACGACAACGTCGCTGTCGCTTTCAAGCGAGCTCGAGGAGGATTCATCCGAATCTTCCTCGATTCCACTGCGTTCTTTTTCGAATTCGTTATTGTTTTCGCTGTCGTAGCCTCCCTCGCCCTGCTCCTGGTTAGAAGGTTCAGTGGCTTTCTCTTCTTCTGACAATTCTTCCTTTTCATTAGAAAGTGGTTTGCTACCGGCTCTCGAATTCGTTTCTGCCCGCGTGGTGGTAGAGTCCGGTAGGGGATTTGTTTCTGTACGTTCATTCATATTTTGTAACGCAACAGTCGTCGTTGAGTCGTTTGGTAATTCCACCGGTGGAAATGTTTCCTTTTCATCACCTCTCTGTTCATCGAGTGATGCTTTTAACGTTTCGTCACTCACAAACTCAATACTCTCTCCGTCGCCCGCGGAACGAAGGCTCTTTCCGCTTTTTGATCTGCGTCCTGTAGTCTTTTTCAAAAGAATGTGCTTGGCCGTCGTTTCCTTTTGATGCTTCTTAAGATTCTCTTCTGTGAGAGGAGCCAGATGAGCTTGAGTCAGCATTATTCACTCTACTGTCCGTTTTAGAAAGAGAATTCTCGCCTTTGAATTGTTGATCATCTTCTACTCATCTTCTTTATGGCATCTTATTTTCACTTCCATAAGAGACTCGATTACTATTGGCTGCATTCACGGTCCTGTAAAATAGGTGAATAGAGGACAATCATACAGATTATATATTTTTTCTAAAACAAGCTCTAATCTTGCACCCTATATTAGGGGACAGTTGTTGCAATCGTGAGAAGTTAAGGAACGTTAACTAAACGTGCGCGCGCTTTATCACACTAATTGTTACAGAGATTTCTGACGAAAATTATCAACTGAAAATGTGCGCGTGCCACATAACGCTTTCGAAAATATAATATTTTTTTGAGTGATTACTTTTTCTTTGCTCCTGGTATTTTTTTTTGCAGTATTATTCACCTTTAGCAAGAAAGTAATCGCTAGCCAAATACTAATTCCCGAGAAGCGTGGCAAAATAGCAGATGTCTAATTTCAACTCACTACGTTGCTAGGGTTATGCAATATTCTGTAGATAATTTGTTAGGTTAGGGTTGATAATCTTTTTTGTCCCATAAACGCACAGTGTATACTAATAGATACTAGGGATATTATACGCAAGGAAATTAATTCAATTAAATTCAATTTAAGTAAGCTAGAAAATGAAATTTTTCAGTAGTTTTTTTTTTCGTTACATACTCGTTCTGTTCTGTGTTGTATGGTGCATGATTACACATGCACAAGTTTTGCCGTTGGTTATTTTAAATAAAAGAAATTTTCGATATTCGTTGCTCGCTCAATGCGACGAAGATCACCCTTTTTTGGAATAAATTTTATTGAAATTAAAAACACTCGTGGAAATTTTGTTAATCAAGGCGTGCCAAATTGGAATACATTTTTACTGTATAGGGAAGACTAGCATATCAAAATGTACTGTAGTGCGTATTGGAACATTTTAACAACATTGATTTCCTTTAAGCTGGTTTTCTTTAATAATGTACGATACTCTTTTGTTTGACTGCACTTTGATGAACTTTCACCATAATGTCAATTAAGTTTCGCTTTTATTTAAATGTGACTTAATTTTCCCACAATTGCGTCCGAAATATAAACATTAAAATCCTGCCGGAAAAATTTCTTCCATCATAAAAATAAACAAATATCAGTTGCAAGGCCTATGAAAATAAACTAGGTAAAGTTGAATAACGAAAAAGTGCTATAAACTTCGCTATTGAAAGTCTACGAAGGTACAAATGGTGAAATTCAACCTGAATTTAACCAAACTAGTACTGAGTAGCGTTCGGCAAAAGTTTGTTTATAACTATACTATACAAATGTGGTCTATCGAAAACCACAGAATGAGTGAATTGCTAGTTAAATGGTGGCTTTCCACAAAACATAACAGAAGTACGCATTTAGGTGCAAGCGAGTGTCGACGATTTTTTAACTGCATAACCGATATTTTTGAGCTTGAAATAGAAATTAAATGATCCCCTCAGGGAAAATCGAATTAGCCTTTGTCGTACCTTTTGAGAATTTCCTGCTGCGCCAACTTTATTTCTAAGTTCTATGATATCAAACAAACTTGTTTCCGTCGATTTGTTATGCAGTAGCTTAGTTGTATCAAAACAATTCGTTGAAACCTAAAAACTGGTGGAATTTCTTTTCTTTTTCCGTAGTCAGTTTTCAACGAATTTGCGTGTTTGTAATTCGGTCAACATGCACACACTTTTGGCTCGGAAACATGCTGGAAATCTTTCTTTTTAACCGTACTTTTTGCTACTAATTTAACCGTAAATTTTGCTAATATATATTCTCCGAGCTAAAAGCGTGTGTATTGACAGAATTACAAACACCGGCAAACAAATTTTTGGCTTTGGTAAAGCCAGCGTACAGCAGAATTGCAGAATTGGGTGTTTAGAAGTTAAGACACACTACAAAAAGCAGTATTTCGCTCATTTTAAAGTAAAATGTACGTATCTTGTTGTCGAGCAAAACGTTAAAAGCTGTTTTTTCTTATTTTTTCTGCGTTTTTATCGCCTTTGCAAAAAGGAAGACAGGATTTATGAAGTGAGAAAAGTAACTCGTATAACAAGGGACAGAGCGCATGTTTTCTTGATCATAAAGAACATTATAGAGGTAAAAACTGCAGGAGCTAGCGACATTCCAATTTATATTTCAACTATAGATGAGTTCCTAGTCATTATATAGTAGCTTTTCGTTTACGATTTAGTATATATCACCATTAGAAAAAGGAAATTAATATGCTTTATAGTTTAACGCTTTTGGTCTCGACATATCCAAAAGCATTTTTACGTCTAAAGACACGGATTCAATAAGTCAGTTATTGCTCTCAGGACCGAATATAAACCACATTGGCCGGCATCAACCGCTTTAAATCAACTGTGGTGTAAACCAATAGCTTTGTTTGCCGAATGTAATACCGCAAAACCTATCGGAAGATATGATCCACAATCTATCGAGATAAAATCGGCGAGATTTTTTAGTAAGCCTGCAAAATGTTGCTCCGACAAAGTTGCTTAAATTATACAAGAAAAACAGAGAAAAAAACTAATTTACGAGCTAAGCAGATATTCCATCGAAATTATGCATTATCTCGTAAATATCCTAAACACGATTACATTCCATACCTTTAATCCAAGGAACTATCGATTTCAAGCGATTCTTCCGAACTTGAACCTTTCTTCGCTGGTTGGGATTTAACACCGGGGACCAGACTTGAAGCCGACTTCGATTCTGACAGGTTTTTGCAGAAAAAAAATATAATTATGTACGTATTGATAGTCCGAGCTTAAATATGCACACGCCGAGTTTCTCTGAGTTTCCACGGTATCCAGCAAAACATCAGACAGCGGAGAAATGCGCAAAGCCTGTTAGTCGCGGATCGCTATTGGTCAACTACCACGTGCCAATCAGCTAACGAACGGCCAATCTCATCATCTCAAACATAGCTCATGTATGGCTTCCTTCAACAATCTTTTTCGATGTGTCTTGCTGTTACGCGGAGCTCCGTATGGTTTCTGGCTTTCTAGCAGAAATAAAATAAAGTCTATTCATAGGTTCAAAGCATCTGGTTTGTTATCAATAAACATGGTGTTAAAGTTTCTTGATGTAAACACGAAAGTTAATTAGTGCGACTCACGTTCTGACAAAATAGACTTGCAAAAAACGCTTTTTCGAAAATTCCGCAAAAAAGGCAAAATGAATTTGTAAATGAAGACGATTCCACAAGGTTAAAGTCGTATCAATGAATGATATAAGCACAAAAATGGATAAGATAACTGTTTTAACACATCATTAATAATTGACAACATCGCTGACTAAGCTATAAGATGACTTAATTTAGCTCACGGCATGAATCTCATTTAGAACGGATGAAGATTTTCGTAATGAATAAACGATTGAACAGCGAAATCATTACTAGTGTAAATTTAGTGAGTACAATCAGGAAAAGTAGTTTTTTTTTTTTTTTTATGAGCACTACAATTGAAAAACGAAACATCTAGTTTACCGCATTCTTTTAAGATATCGAATTTCTAATCACGCAGTACAAGAGGGTAAAAAGTTTTCTGTAAATGTCACGTTTACCGATCAACTTTAAATTTCTCTTTACGATGGCAAAAGACTGCCAAGCGACTCGTGATGGGAATAAAGGAAATAATCAACTGAATGATAATGTTCTGTAGTTATGCCATGAATTACATCGACTTTGAGAAATGTGACTGTGTTTAGAACTGTGTTAGTGACGCAGCGCTTTTTAATGGCTATTATAAATGCTAAAAACACGGCAAATTTAACGGCTATTATAAATGCTAAAAACATGGCAATATTTTCTTGAATTACGCTGCGGGTTCTCCGAAATAATTATCCAGATGTTTTAATTTCCAGTTGACGCTCTGATAAGCGACCACTCAGATATGGAAAACTTAAAATTGAAAAGCAAGTTCTGCCGGCAATTTGACTGCCTCCTGCAGTACATTTTTCTAGAAGACCTTTGTTTATGTTAACGATGAATAACGTTTTTAAAAGGATAGTCAATCAATTACAAGACTCGCCAAGATCCAAAGCACATTGGGTAGATTGAGCGGCAATTTGTTAATCGAGTCAATCAATGGCCACCAATGGGGAAAAACGGGAAAAGGTGGCTCGCCGGCTTAATGCTTATCACGTTGGACTCCGAATCGAGCAAAGCGGTGCGGCAACAAGCGTTTTCCGGTACCATTTAATATCATGATCATGTGTTAGTCTTGAATTGGCCAAGACTACCACATAGTGCCTTTCCGCTCACGAGTATAAATGGGTAACTGTTACGCCTAATTGATTCTAGCGACGTACAGAATCAAATACAATTGGGGAAAACATCGTTCGCGGTACCAGTGTTTCAAAGACTATAATGAGTTAGAGAGAACTGTAAGAAACTCAGCAAGTTTGCCAATTTTTAAGAAGTGTCTTTTTTCTGCTTTTTATAATTAAGTATTTTTAATCCTTTTAATGTATATATTGTAAATATTTTTTATATTTCGGTTTGAGCTCTAATTTATTGATTTTAATTGTATCATTTTATAATATACATCTAGTGTTAGGACCTCTATGTAAACCACTTTAAGTGATGGAGCTTCCTAATAAAAGATTGTTATTATTATTACAGTCGCGTTCATAAGTGCGCCAAGAGAGGATGAGGGGCTCTTGGTGCGCGATTCATTTAAATTTGTGTTTTTCTTTCACGGACCCAGCCCTTAGGGTCTTTCAGGCGCTAAAATCGCAGTGTGTCCGCCATCTTGCATTTGAATGCCTAAAAGACACTGTGGCCCAGCCACGGTTAGCTGGGGCCGCGCAAAGAACGACGAGTGAGGAAAACAAGAGGGCTTTTTAGGCTTTCACAGGTAAACATTGGGCACCGAAACTGCACCGAGATTCCGACCACAGCTACATTCCTCAAACGTAAATTTGTTCTTAACTTTTTGTCTTTTTTTGCTCTTATTCTGCTTCTCGGCTTCGCGGCTTATTTTCCAACAAGAATGACAACGACGACAACCCATTACACACTTTATTTAACAACAATAACATTTGTTTTCACCAAAACAGTAATACAATAAGAAAAGAAATTTTTAAACTGCGTAAAATGTTCCAGTTTGAGTTCTTTAAAAAAGTGGAACACAAAGCGCAGCTGCAGTTGTACTTTAATGTGCTTGGTCCTCAAAATCCATTTTTACCATATTGTCGCGAAGCAGATTTAGGAAACAGCAACGAAGAAGAGACAAGGCTTCTCGGCAAACAGGTTCTAATGTTTCTGGCTTGCATCGTTTAAGCTACAACACTAAGGTTTGATTCCCGCCGGGCACTCAGAATTGCATAACGTATAGAGGAGACGTGGAACCACGATAGAAACAGCACTGAACCGAGTTATCAGTGATATACATGTAGAACCGCATCTTCCTGTTCTTTACAATTAGAAGGCTACGGACACGAAGACGGTACTCGTAAGGACAGCTCAACGGGTCCTACAGGACTGGGGTGAGTAGGGGGTTGATAACCCACTCACTATAAAATCTGATCTTCTTGGATTTTGAGTCAGTGGCTGTCACCGACACTGGTGGAATTCGAGCGCGATGGAAAGCCGGTCCTATGTTCCACACCACCAGGAGCCGGGCAGTCAGGCGATGAAGAACGCTGTCGATATCGGTTGAAACAAAGGCGTGTTCGCTCAGGGTCTTGGCAACACAACATCCGGGAATGTGTTCTCTGCTTCTCTCACTGCCTCCTCAGGGAAGAAGGCTGCCACGCACAATTCTGTTGCCTTCACCCAGCCCCGGTCAGGCATGCTATCATTCTTCCCTACAGGGGGTGAAAAGAACTTTGAATAAGTGAATGAGGGATAAAGGATGAGGGATGTGGGATGAAGGGATACAGGATGTGGCATGAAGGATATGTGGGATGAGGGATATGAAATGAGGGGTGAGGGATGAGGGATAAAGGATGAGGGATGTGGTATGAACGATTCGGGATGAGGGTGCCACAGGCTGATTAACACTGATCTTTCTTCATACAGTTTCTACTTGACATTTCTTATGCTATTACTCACCTGCTTCAAAGTCATCCTCAACCTACCTACAGAGCTACATATCTATATAACTGGATTTAAGAATTCTAGTATTATTTTCCTCGGATTTTAAAAGAAGTATGGTATTATCGGTTAATCATTTGAAGATTTCTAGCGAAACGTTCTCTTATGGCGAATGTAAGTAAGACAGAATTGATGAAATTGTTTAGCACGGCGGCATCATTTCATTTATTCTGTCATCTATTCCTTCATGGGAAAAAATAGAACCCACAAAAATCACTTTGCTACCAGTTGCTTCATAGTAAAAGTTGGTGGAGCATCGCACCAGTATCGTGGAGGTCACGGATTTGAACCCGGTGTTCAAAGCCCTGAAATTTTTTTCAGGCATTTCCCCTCCGGTTGATTAAATGTATCATTGCTTGCTTCTTAATGTATGTTACTTACAAAATACTTGTTTAAGATCCACTATGAGAGATGTGGGCGTATTATCTTCCATGACTTCTGCACTTCCTTGTAGGACTACAAACAGGGTACCGCCTTGAGACCGAAAGCAAAATACATGTATCAGTAAAGAACCAGGGCCCGGTTGCATATTTAGCGACTAAAATTAAGTGGGATTTTCTGCAACCATTCCCTGTGTTCCAGAGGATTTTCGCGGCCCGTGCTATTATGGATGAATTGGGCAAAGACGGACTAAAGAGTAAACGAAAACCCATGACGCTGCAAAAACATTCAGCGGAACACAAGGAGCAGTTGCAGAAAATCCCACTTTATCTTACAGCAAGGCGCCCAAAAGTGTGACCACTTTTGATTTATTCACATTCTTTCGTGCAGATTTAATCCAATCAAAAGCCGTGGATAGCTTGCAGTTGACTTCTGATTGGATTAAATCTGCACGAAAGAATGTGAATAAATTAAAAGTGGTCACACTTTTGGGCGCCTTGCTGTGAGTTGCTTTATGCAACTGGGCACAGGGGGGATCAAAGATTTTTCTTAGGAGGGGGTGAACCAATAAACCACATATTATTTCTTTGCAGAATACCAGTTGTATTTGAAAGTCGCAGCTCATCTCAGGTGGGAGGGGAAGGGGGCACCCTTCCGGGCCTCGAACCGCCCCTGAGAACTTGCCAATGTCTAAGATGCTTACTTGTGTTAAGGTGCTTTTAACGAGGATGTTATAATGTTGCTAACAACCTGATCATTTATTTAATTACATCCAAACATGATTCAGCATACATTTGTAACAAATCTAAATTCCTATCAGTCAGATGGGGATTAAGACTGAAAGTAAAAGGTGTTGTTGAATTTGCAAACAAAACACAACCAAATGTTTTCATCCCGCGAGCTGTAGTTCCCAAGGTCTCTTCTAAGGGGACGGGGTGTACAGACCCATGGAACAAGGTTGAGAGCTATTATTTTGTTTAATGCTGCTCTCATTGCATCTGCCATTCCAAAACAAGTGAACCACTCACAGAACACCAATAATAAGAAAAAAGTAGACTAACCTTCTTGGTACTGTCTGGTTGACAACATGACATCATCAGCTTGCACTTCCTTGATAACCATGGAAAGAGCGAGAATGTACAGGAATCCTGGTGGACAAGCTTTGAATTCTTCTGTCTGTCAAGAAAATCGCATGACTTGAGTGATGATTATGATACTGCATGCACTTATTGAAAAAAAAAAACATTGATTGTTAAAGGAGCTACGCCACGGACATCACATCTTGAAAAAAATTGGCAAGTTTTTTCAAGTTTGTCCTTTATAATCTGGGATCAGTATCTGTCATAATCTTCGTCAGTCGAAACCATCCTTGGTTATTTTCGCGTTTTTATTACTCCTTTGTTGTTTTTCTTTGTTAGAAAACTATTAGTAAGAGGTTTCCTTCAATTTGGAAGTAATCAGAAAAATGACAAAATATCCGCGTGACATTGCTCCTTTAACGTTTGTCGCAACAGGAAAAGTCAAGCGAAAAAAATAGATTTTTCTTTCGCTGGCTTGGCGCCCCCCTCCCCCCGCGCGCTCGCGCTTCGCGCTCTCTTCGTTTGCATTTTTTGTGTTGAAAAATCGAGAGGCTGTGGACAGTCTAAATCGACAGAGGATTATAAGGTAAAGCATGTTGGGTGTGGAATGAGGGATAAAGGATGAGGGATGTGGGATGAAGGGAGACAGGATGTGGCATGAAGGATATGTGGAATGAGGGATATGAAATGAGGGGTGTGGGATGAGGGATAAAGGATGAGGGATGTGGTACGAGGGATACTGAGATGTGGGATAAAGGATGAGGGATGTGGGATAAGGAATGAGGGATGCAGAATGAGGGATCTGTGGGATGAAGGATGTGGGATATGGGATGAACGATTAGGGATGAGGGTGCCACAGGCTGATTAACACTGATCTTTCTTTCATACAGTTTCTACTTGACATTTCTTATGCCATTACGCACCTGCTTCAAAGTCATCCTCAAGATCTGAAAAGGAAAAAAGATAATGAAAGAAGGAACATTATAATTTCACATATACTGCTTTATTGAAAAGAAGCATTCTGCATGAGGAAATGAGTTAAAATGCATGCACGAGTATGCTAAACGTTTTCTGTTATTTTTGATCATCCATTTCTGAGGGTGATTGCAGTTACCTAATGCTTGTTCATAGCATGCTGGCACCGGTTGTTCGAAAGCTGGATAATGCTATCCACCGAACAAATCACTATCGGGTGGATCGCTAGTGTTAGTATGTTTTACTAACACTTATCAGTGCTGGATAGCGATTTATCCGGTGGATAGCCTTATCCAGCTTTCGAACAACTGGGGCCTGGACTTTAGATTGTGTAGTCTGGGTTTGAGCCCTGGCTAGGGTCATTGTGTTTTAGACTGGGGCAAAATTACTTTACTTTCACAGTGCCTCTCTTCACCCAGCTGTATATAGGTACCAGCAAATTTGCTGTTGGGGTCAATTCTGTGACAGACTTGCATCCCATCCAGGGAAGGGGGGGGGGAAGAAATACTCCTCCTCCAAATTGCTGGTAGCGTGACCCACTTGGCCTAGTGTCCACTTTATCTTACAGGAAGTAAGTAAAAATGCAGGAATGTGTTCAACATTTTTAATCATCGATCTGGTCTGACTGTTTTCATGGACTCGTGTGCTTGCACTTAAAGTTCAGTGAACTTGCATCATTAGCAAAATGCAGGCTTTACAGATTATTATTTAATATCCACAAGATAAAAAAACAGGGTCAAACCTCCAAATCCAAGGCTCCTCCATACTTTGAGTACAGCCTGCCATCTCTCTGATTGACCTGTTGCTTCCACTTGACACTTAGCTCTTGGAGCAATGTTGCCTCTGTTGTGAACTGTGCAAAGACATTTGTAATAAGCATGTGTAGTTGTTGTTGTTGTAGTTAATGATCTCTAGCAACTTAATCTGTAAGTGTTAATAATGCAATAAAAAAATTCTTGTTTATGATTGGTTCTTTGCAAAAATATTAATTTTTTTTTGTCAAGGAATAGACACAATGATCATGTGAATGCCCAATTTTAACATTATCATATTTGGCTGATCATACAACTCAGAAGTCAAGTGATTTGTGCTCATCATATAAATTGTGCAATTTTTCCCTGAACTGTACTCCACTCAATCCAATTTATATAATTACTGATTTAAACAATACCAAGTTACTGTAATTAAAAAGAATTAAACTTATCATTACATAACAATGTTTTGATACAAAAAGATCCATGTATTTTCTGCTCATAAAATCAAAATCTTTAGCAAAAAAAGCTGCAAGATTACAAAATTGTATAAAACAATTTGTACGTGTTTGTAGATCTGTGTCTAGCACTTATTTTCCCTAAAGATAACACTGTGTATAATTACATGAAGTGCAAAGTGTTTAATATATGAAAATTATATACAAACCTGACTAACAGCATCGTGGAAGTTTTCCTCTCGTAGCATTATAACCTGGCATGGCCCAGCTGCCCTGTGGAGTACATGCATATTATATACCTATAATTGTACTACAAGCTCTAGGTTTTTATCAGATGGTAGTTGAAAGTGGTGAAACCCAGAGTCTGCTATCAAAGTCTACAGAAAACAATGGCAGGTGATCTTTATTGTGTTTGCAAAGCAGGTGGCTTTTCTAATAGGCATGTACTCATTTATTAATGGCTACTTTACCGTTTACGTGTACATGTTTAGGGAGGGTGGGGGGATGGGTGGGTGACATGAGGTGAGGTGAGGTGTGGAAATAGATCGAGTGTGCAAAAAACCTGATCTAAAATAGAGCTTGACGAAGAATCCAATTACAGTCACAACAATAATATGGATCCAATGATCACATTTGGTTTAAGTATTCAGACCCCCCCCCCCCACTAAAATGCTTACAGGTCAGAGTGTTTATGGAGCCCTGAGAGAAACTGAATGGGTTAGGAGGGGCAGGTACCATCATGGGACAAGATATGGTAGGGTGCAACACACAGATACATGTTGATGTATGATAAGGTTTTCAGGGTAGAATCTGTAAAAAATATCAAAGATAGCAGGGTAATACTGTATATTGAACACTGTCACAAGACTAACTGTAACATTCACTAGAGATCACCAAGTAGTTTATCACTGAAACTGGGAAAGATTGTTTATCCTTCTAGCACCAATTATAATCAGAGAAACATGTATGACCATTAAAATAATTCTCTTTCATGCTGTGCATCTGTCCTAACCTGACGGTGGATCTCCTCTCAGTTCCAGTAAAGAAACCTGCACAGCAAAAATAATATCATAAGAAGGTGGGCATGGCATTATGGCTGATTATCCAATGGGGGTCTGAAACATATATAAATTATGCATCTAATGCTCCAGCTTCAAATGTAATAAATAATATTGTTAATAATATCATTGACTATGAAAAGAAAAAGCCTGCTGATGGGTGTTTAGCTAGTTAAAGGCACCTTTCCACAAAATTGGACCTTTTTTGAAAGGCTTAAACAGCAAATAAAAGGTGCATGTTATATTTTTATATAAATAATTTCTACATTCTATTAATTGGCACTGGTACCTTCCTCTCCAAACGAGAACCCTCTGTCTCCAGCATCAAATGTAGCAAGCTCCTGATTTCCAGTTGAGAACTTCACCCTGCATACAGAGCAATTAACTTGATCATTGATCAATTCATACATTAATACTGACTGCTAATTAAGGAGAGGGGGTAGATTTCAAAAAAAGAAGAAAACAAACAAACAAACAAACAAACAAACAAACAAAAAGAGATGATTTTATGGCAGGAGTGGGTTGGGGGGCGGGGGTTGACAATGGGCCCATTTCTTGCCTTGTTGAGTGCTTAATTGAAGAAATATGGGATTTGAAGTTAATTAAGCCACTGTACAACACTGATTATGACCTGGATTTTTCTTGTATACATGTATGACCCAGGGGAACATCCCCTGGTAGATACTTTTGCGTACCTCCAACCAATGTTGGTAAGGCTTATTTGTGTGTACATACAAGTTAGTTCTCAAACTTACATTAATGTATCAATTGTTTATTGTATAATTTAAATATAGCTTACTGTCCATGAACTAGAACAAACATTTCTTGTCCTTTCCATCCTTCTTTGAAAATTATGCTGTCAGTAGGATACAGTACAACAATTGCTGTAAAAAAATAACAAGTAATTAAAAGTAAAGGAATTAGTTTTCCCTCATGGCATTTCTAAGTTAAACTGTCTGGTAAATTCTTTTTTCCTGAATTATTACATGTAGTTTGGGGTTCAGAAAGTTTTGAAGTAACAGTAGGCATACAGCTTTATTATCAAAGTAGTTGGCCAATTTTACCATCATTTAGTAAAGAATCAGAGGATATCCCAGCAGAGTAGATGGCTTATTCGAGGCTGGGCACTTACATGTATTAACTTTTCCAACCTTCAGGGTGGGCGCTTAGTCAAAGAGGGTGCTAATTTGAGGTTGGGCGCTTAATTGAATGAATACGTACCTAGTTTATGACTAAAAAGGTGTGAAATAAATACATTAATATTAAAATTTTCTTCTCCATCCACCAGAGAAAGCTAAGAATACCTACTGCATTATATAATTTATATATTTTTAAAAACCATAATTTTAAATTAACTGACCTGGCTTTATGGTGGTGACCACAGATGCCAAAGACTCTTTTCTCCAGCTGTGTACCACTGGGGACTAAGAAAAAGAAAACAGTAAATTTTATAATTATTATAATCGTGTCATTTCAACTCAGACATCTGGGATCAATAGTAACAGGGACGGCGGAGCATTTTTCCAAGTGGGGGGGCTGACTAGTGACTTGAAGTGGGGGGGGGGCTAAAAAGACTCTTCTCTTAGTAAGTCTTTATTTTTTCGGAAATTCTGGGGGGACTGAAGCACCCCCCCCCCCCCAGCCCCGCCGTCCCTGAGTAACTATGGCAAACACAGTGTAGTTACGATGTGTGTCTACCAACCTTTTGTAACACATCTATAGCAATCTCCTTTGACAGCTGTTGGTTGTCAAACAGTTTACTGGTGTCAAGGTATCTCCTACAATTGACATTAAAAGAATGAAGAAAATATCATTTATAACATCTGCTACATAACAACTTTTCTTTATTGCAGTCACTGACACTGAAGCTACCATACAGTAAACAAACTTAAGCATCCCATCCAGCAAATGACAAGTGCGTGATTAATTGAGCAGACTAAAGAAAATGATAATCAACAAGAAGAAGAAAGTGCCCTGAATTAATGCTGCAAACAGAATCTTAAATGTTGACCATGGAGCATAATCTTTGCTTGAATGCCTGTCAACATAATTCAAGTGCTTTATCGGTACTTTATTATTAGCCTGGGAACAGAAGCTATGAAAAATAATATTTTGAATTTGGCCACATAAAATTTCAGGCAGTGTTTACAAGAAATAAATTATTTCACCTACTGACCCTGAATTCAGATAGGTAAGTTTAAGTCTGATTTTGAGCCAGTGGAGGCACATCAGGCCAGAGCTTATTTTGGTTTCTGTAGCATTGAGTGACTAGGAGTATTTCTTCTTCCCCTTAGATGGGATGCTAGTCCATCACAGATACCAGTTATGCCAAGCATTAAGACAGTTTGCTGGTACCCATTTACATGTATACATGTATGTACACCTGCGGGGTTCTTACTCTTTTGAGCTTTTGAAATTCCATGACTTCCCATGACCTTTTCCATGACTTTCAAAGTTTTCCACGACCTAAATTTTACCATTTTTCTTGGAAATTTTCAAAAATTATCTTGATTTCTGGAACCTTCTTACCCTTTTCTTCACGAATAATAAAGTATTATTTTGTACAATCAATACAATTTTCCATGACTTTCCATGATCCACACTTAAATTCCATGACTTTCCAGGCCTGGAAAATAAAATTCCATGACTTTCCTGGTTTTCCATGACCCGTATGAACCCTGACCTGGGTGGTGAGAGGCATTAAACATTATAGTGAGTTTCCTACATGATTATCTTGGTTCAGTTGTCAAACTCGCTCTACTTTGTTACAAAGGAACAGTGTCCAAATGTTTTAAGTTTCATAAAGGTCATTGCCCCGAAATAAAACTGAACATAGATTTTTAACCAAACTTCGCCTACTGGTTTATTACTTTAAGGTAACTGAAATTTTGAAATAAAAAAGGGGGGTCACCAGATTCGTTTAGGAGCGGGAAGACCTTGTATATTCCATTTATTTCCTTTAAAAATCCTCTGCGAGTACTAGCAAAGTACACGTGTTTAGCGATAATTTATCTTTCAAACACAAGAATTGATCTGTTTTTATTTTACAGAAAGAAATTGATCACTACACCCAAAACATGAGAAAAAATTGATAGGTCACCAGACTCGTTTACGAGAAAGCGACAATTGATTTCTCTCGCGGACTAAGCCGCATAGAAAAAAGCCGCCATTTTGTTTATGTGCGCGCGCTAATTACGCGTGAAATTGTGCGCAGTAAGGATGCGCAATGCAATACAGGGCAATGACCTTAAATGTTTTATGGTTTTGTTCAGTGTCATTGGACACTATTGCTGTGGAAAAGAAGACTTACTGTTTGTTAATGCAGACAAGTAAGTTTTGACAATATTTCGCGAAATAGTCCAACGAAATATGCCTGTTCCTTTTTCATGAAATTAAGTTCCCACAAAAATAAGTAACAATAACTAACTAAAGGTAACTTAAAATTGCTGCAGAAAAATTCTGTATGAAGTTAACACAGTATTTTCACCAACCTTTGTTGAAACCACTGCAGTAGAGTTATCTCACTGGGAAATGTGAGCAGCTGGCAAGCATCAGAGGTCTTCAGAAGTAATACCACACACCTTGTTAAAATATAATAATTGTACAACACATTTTAAAAATATTTTAAAATTTGTTACTATTGCCTTTTATACAATTGTAGTTTTATTAAAATTACTGTACTAGCGCAATGTATCCATGGGAGGCGCGGTGGTCTAAAAGATAGCGTGCTCGACTCTGAGTTGAACAGCCCAGGTATGAGGCCTGGCCGGGGCGCTGCGCTGTGTTCTTGGGCAAGAAACTTTACTCTTTTAATAGTGCCTCTTTCTACCCAGGAGTATGAATGGGTACTGGCGAATTTACTGCTGGGGGGTAACCAGGGCTGCGATGGACTAGCAACCCATCCGGGGGGGGGGGGGGGGGGGTAGCAATACTCCTAGTCGCTTAATGCTATAGAAACCGGGAAAAGCTCTGGCTGTATGGGCCACTTGGCTCGGACACAGACTTAGTGCAATGAATCTGTTGAAGAGGAAAGTTTTCAGGGTTATACACATGCACAAGGTTTTGTTCTTAATATAAAATGTCAGGCAGACTTTTCAAACTTTGCTCATTTATCCTGGAAAATTGGGTAGGACAGATAACAATTTTCACAACCTTCAACAAATAAGTAACTTCACCTCAGTTAGGGAAACCTAATAAGCCTACGACTAGAACCGACATGCACGTAATAATATGTACCTGTTAGCTGACCACACATCAGCTGTGCACTTCATATTATACAGCACAGAAACCTCCCCAAAGCAATCACCCACTTGAATTTCCCTCAAGACAAACTTCTGGTTTTCACTGAAAACAGTTACATTCCCTGACACCAGCACATGAATTCCAGATGCCTCTTGGCCTTTCCTAAGTAGAATTTCTGGGGCATCCTCTGTCTCTTTCAGTTCTACACGACGTATCACTTCATCCCGAACACTTTTGTCAAGAGCAATAGGTAGTCTGTTCAAGCAGTCAGTGAGTCTGACAATAGCTTCTGGTGGAAGTAAAGGATTGATGGATGATGCAAATTGTGGACGTACCATTTGACTTTCCCGTCTTCTACCACTCTGTTTGTTACCCATTTCTGAGTAAATGGAGTCAGGAGTGTTTCTAATCCTGTTCAGTCTAACATGAAATTGGAAACAAAATCAAAGAATAGGATAAATCAAGACATAATATTAAGATGTTTACAGGCAACTCTCTCTAAAACGGACACCGTCGGGAATGGCTCCAACTGTCCGTGTTAGAGGTGTCCGTCTTATAGGGAGTTTAGTTGCAGTAAAATGACTGAAAAACGACAGGGACGGGGCCAACACCAGGTGTCCATCTTAAAGAGGTGTCCGTCTTACATAGAGGTGTCCGTTAAGAGAGAGTTGACTGTAGTTTGTTTTTGTTCTATTTTTGTTTTTAGTTTGCCTTTGATTCTTTTTTTTTTACAATAGAGATGTATATGGATAAGGCCCTTGTAATAGGTGAACCTATTCTGCGGATCGGAATGGTAGTTATGACAGAATGGCATTAGTTTGCCAGTGGCTAGCTTCACCCCTGTTGCTTGTGTTTAGCTTCACCCTGGTTTGCTTGCAGTTAGCTTCACCCCCATGGCTTGCTTTCTTTTTTTGTTGTTGATTAGGACAATACTACATGTAAATGTTGCCCTAACCAAGAAATAAAAGCTAACCACGTACTTGTAAGCAAAGTGAGGTGAAGCTAACCGCAAGAAAACCAGTGTGAAAATTAGTGCCATTCCATCAATCCGCCATTCCACTGATTATGGTCACTGATTCCTTTGCAATGACATTTTACAAGCAATGCTTCATGTCGCTGCCTACTTGAACTGGCTTGATTGCCTAACTACTGTATGAAATTTCACCACTGTGAAGCTCCTGAAGATCAAGTGTACTTTAACGTTCCAAAGGGATCTTAAACAGAACTTTACTTACAGAAACAATTGGAAATAATCGATTAACCAGTACAACAAACTTTAACATACAAGCTGCCCTAATGTTTGCTTTATACAAGCCTTATTTCAATTAATAATTATATACAATTAATTAATTAATTTGACTATATTATTATTTGAAGTAATTAAAAAAGTAATTGCATTGCCAAGTAACCCTTTTTGCGATCTGTGTTGACCAGTCTAGTCAACCATGTAAATAGTCCACGAAAAGCCAGCCCAGGTTGACATTTTGACAAAAATAGCCACGTTTGTTTGCTTTCTCCTTTCTTTATAAGCCACTACCGTTCAGTGAGACAAAGGTTTGTTAAAAAAAGTGGTATTTTTTTTTTCTTTATAGCTACCATTTCCAGTTTTTGGTGAAAACAAGCTGACCTGGGTCAGCATTGTGGTACAGAACAGAACTTTGATACAACCAGGCAACTCGAGTTCATGTAAACATTGTTTTTTTACACTTAACTTGCCAAGCAGACCCGGGCTAGTTGCCAGCCCAGGGTCGTGTAAAGAGACCTGATTCTGACGAGGGTCCCTGGGTGAGGGTTGCTACTTTCCAGTACTTTCGGAACTTAAAACTAGGCTACCAATATGTATGTTATCTTAAGGACGTTCGCGCTTATTGTTTATGCATGCACATCCTCACTACATGTGCAAGTAATTCAATGTTGCAACGTCATGCCATGCCATATATTGAGCCCACGTGCTGAAAAACGTTCTAAGGACATAGGGTGGGTGGCTGTTCTGCTCACTTCGCTTGCAGTTTGCTTTCTTAAATGGTGGGTGACCCCTTTTTTAGGCCCTACATTTTTCTTAACAGATTACTTTTGTTAATATAGATCTATGTTTTGCAAAAAAATTTAAAAAAAAATACATGGAGTGGGAGTTTGTTTTTATTGTCACACTGACGTTTGAATTTCATGTTTTGAGATTTTCGTTTTGCCGTACGACAGTTTTAAATGCCTTTTTCCAGAGTAAAGTCTCACAAAAAGGATATCAACACAAGGAATAATAACCAAAATGGCAGTCGCTTTTGCCAACATCTTTATGGCAGAGGTAGAAACACAAATTCCTAACCAAAGCGCTCTATTTACGTAACAGATGCCCTCCAATTTCAAAAATCAGGGTAATTTCTCACACGCTTTATCTCTGAAACGAAGTTGGTGATCGCAACTTTGTGTTTTGCATTTCTGACACTTTATCTGGCCGCAGTAAAAATAAACAAAAGTCTATCGAGTAGAAAATTTTGGCGCGAACGTCCTTATAAGCTTAAGCTTACTTGTTTGATGGCTGACAGAACCCTCACTGTGATCAGACCGAAGAGTGTAAATAATAGAAACGCAGTAATAAGCTTACCTCACTCCAACATTATAAAGATGTACGCCCAACCTAACCTAGTCTACTTCGTGACGAGACCAAACTATGGAGTTCAGCAGCCATCTTTTTTTTAAGGCGCGTTGCATTCTGGTCAGTTTAAGGATTGCACCCAGGCCCCTGTTGCGCCGTATAAATCCCTTTCTTTCTTTCTTTCTTTCTTTCTTTCTTTCTTTCTTTCTTTCTTTCTTTCTTGCTTACTTGCTTGCTTGCTTGCTTAATTGCTTTCTTAATTGCTTGCTTGCTTGCTTGATGGGCCGCAGTTAGGCAATTTTCTAAAAATCGCAAAATTCACTCTAGAGAGCAAGCAACTTTTCTAAATTTTGGTGGCAACTTTTTTATATTTGAGCAACTTAAGAGCAACTTTTGGGTATATTGTGAAGCAACTTTTCCTGAATTTATTAGCACAATCTATTCCTGCCTAGCCGCTGTTCGCAAGCGCGAAACGGAGGAATTATGTTTCACCCCCCCCCCCCCCCCAAAAAAAAAAAAAAAAAAAAAAACCGGCAGTGGAGAAAAAGCTAGAAAAGTAGAAACCGTAGCTCACTAACTGCTGTCAGTGAAATGGCACATCAGTAAGATCTGACGAAGGTGTAATCGAAGGATAGTTAATCGAGGGTAAAGGAATAAGAAATTTAATCGCCACCGTGGAATAACCGCTAATCGCGGGTTGTTTCAATTGGCTGGGCAGCTGATTTTAAAATAATTATGTTCACGTTGTAGTTAGAACAAAAATGTTGAACTCTTTATGAACTTTAAACGCAGTAAGTTAACTAATCTTGACTAGATAGATCAACTTTTTTTATCTTTTTTGCCCAAAAAAGTTTTCGCTGTGGCGCCTTTAATATATCCTTGTTTTTCGTTTTGCAAACAGAACGTCAGGAACCAGACATTAACGTCAACTTCAAGACATTACTTGACAAATGGAATTCGTAATGATGTAAAACAAAACAAACAGTAATTTTCCCTAAAAATTAGAATGAAGAGCAGCTGTAAGGCATTGCAACTGGACTTCTCTGTGTGGAATATTTCGTATTTCCTCCCAGTTAAGTGGTTACGTTCCAACATTACAAGACAAGGAAAAGTTGCCATCTTCAGGTAATTTCAACTACAGTTCTCTTTTTTTGAATAAGAGTTTACTTTCAATTTATATAGGAAAACTAGACCGACAAAACCGTTTAAAACAAATGCAAGGCTGGTCAAACAGCTAGCCCTGATGAAGCTAGATTGGAGTCAGTTGTCTTATCGAAATAATCAGATGGAATAAAGGGGTTGCGAATAAGGTATCAGCCTTACATAATTTCTTTTGAAGTTTCATTTTTAATCCTAATCTTTGCAAGGATTCCGGCAACAATTTCAGTGATGCTGTTTGTTCAATTAGCCCTTCGTTGCATAGCAGAAGCGTAAACTTTATCCAAACATTCAATAGATAACGCATTTTCAACATTTTTAATTTATCTACCACGCACAATACCGTCGCAACCGAATTTTTTCCACACTCAATCAAGAGAAACTTTGAAAACGAGCAAATAAAAATTCAAAAGGAGAAAGAACTGAGGTTTGCCAGTTCAACACATTCGCCCCTTTTAAGTCGAAATGGCTGATCATGACATACCTCAATACACAAAGGAAGAACCACTCCTTTCGCCCTTTAAAGCATTCAAATTTTGTTTTTGCGAGATTGAAGGTGGCAAGTTATGAGTCTGTAAAAATGCTTCACTGTTAGACAAGCGGTGAGCTAAATATACAATGAATATGGGCATTTTGTCGATTCATAACAGCGTTTAGCATTAATTTAGTACCTGTTAAAATTCAACATGGTTTTCTCAAAACAACCTGTAATATAACGGAACAAAATGTGAAAATGGTACTTTTGGAAAATAAAATTAAACAAAAGGAAGACTTTCGAGTAAAGGGCTAATAAAAGGGAACACAAGAAACAGATGTTGAAATTTTAAAACCTGCAGCGAGCTACTCAATACTTTAAATTTGAGTAATAAGATCGCGAATAAGGTCATTCTGACAAATTAAGCATTTTCACCTCTAATATGCACCTTCCGGTATTTGAGAAATATAAATTCAAACAATGCTTTTTGCTTGCGAAGCCTGCAGTAAAACAAGAAACACTGACCTTCGCCAAAGAGTAGAAAGAAGAAAATCGTCTCGAATTAGATGGCTGATTTTTCCGTAGTTAACAGTTATCTCAAAGGCGCACGTTAAAATTTTTATTCCGAAAAGGACACCAACGAAAGTCCTCGGTAATTTTTAAAAACCATTCCTTAGATATGAGAAAACAAAAAAAATAATCACTAGTTTGCCAGGCTCATGACTGCCACACAATAAAATGAGCTAAAATGAAACTCAAGAAATTAACACCGATAGAAACAACAACACCGGTACCTGCTCTTTCACAAAATCTAACTATAATTTTCTAAGGTTCATTCCAACAGCATAATCTTAACTCGAGAAACTGTTTGTAGCACAGACTACATCTTTTTTTGTCCGAACATATTTTCTAAGTATTCAGCCTCATCGCTGATTGTCTTGCTCGCACTCTCCCATAGCCGTACAGCTGGTACAGGCAAAGGGAAAGTGTTTTTTTTCTTGTTTTCTTTTAACGATTTGCAACCAGGCTACTTACAGCAGCTATTAACGGCTGATAGTTCTGAATTTATAATCATTGCATACAGAAAAGACTCGACAATTAAGGAAGTCGTTCTAAGCCGGGAAGGAAATAGACGCAAGGCGGAGTATAATTTGCGGTTCGAAGACATGTGTTGTTTATAGTGGCAGCCAGAATTTATGCTAGTTGCATGTTCCCTAACATTATTGGTCTAACAAAATGTGGGTTTAAAAAACATAAGTGTTTATTGACGAAGAGACTGCGACAACAGATGTCTAACACTTAATGGCTGCTAATTTACCCCACAAAACAATGATCGCACCGGCGGAGGGTGGCCGAAAAAACAAAAACAAAAAAAAAAAAAAACAATAAAGAACCAATAAGTTTTCTCAAGAATTCGGACTTTTTTCAATTTTATTTTTGGCTCCAAATGAAATATTGAATTATCGAATTATTGTAAAAGAAAAACAATGCATTTTGTCTAAAGACTGCAGTCGCGAAAAAATGTCGCGATTAACTCGAGTAGGTCGCTTATTTATTTAAACAGATGTTAAACAAATTCTCCAAATTCACAACATTTGTCGTAAAAGATGACAAAAAAGTGCGGAAATTACGTGTTGTGAAAATCGCAAAATTAAGTTGTCAGCTTTTTCCTCAGATCCTACGCACGAGCAAATCAACGGTTGAGAAAGAAAGAGGAAGTTCCTGAGGTTTACGTTTCACCGCCTTGCTATCAATTTGTCGCCGCTTTGCTTTCTTGCACCACATGAAATATACTGTTCGTAGCTTGGAATTAGAAGTTAAAAGGCTATAATCTAATTATAATGCAATCTTAAACAATAGCGTGGGTGCTTTTCCCGTGAAGTAGTTTTTCGTAAATTTTCAACGTCATTACAGTCAACTCTCGCCTTGCAGACACCCCGCTATTGCAGACGCTCGCTATTACGGACAAAATCCAGATCCCCGGCGAATAAGGTTTGACTGGAAATGACTCCCGTTAATACGGACTCTCGCTATTACGGACACTAAACGACGCCCCGAGCGTGTCCGCTTTAACGAGAGTTGACTGTATATTGCAATGGCTGAAATTTAATCCATCTCTAATGGACAATTTTACAAAACGTCCGGTACAAAAGCAATCATTTTTTAAACTCTCCAAACATTTTCAAAATCCTACAAGACATGCAGATCAAGGTTTTTTTTAAAAGACATCGTGCGAGGTGCTTATAATTCTTTCTCTCCGTGGCCCGATTCTTGTACGTATGCCATGTATAACGTCACAAACAAAACAAACATGCCAACAAAACATTAAATCAGACATGAACGTCCAAGGCATTGACTGACAAGTTAATTTAAATGTAAAATGGAACGCATACGGTAAACTTCCTTGAACTCAGTAAACTTACACTATTGCATAATGACCGGCAGCCCAACAAGATCTCAAAAACACTAAATTACCGCAGTACGATCACGACGATGTTTTTTAATTCTTGTAAATCAAACGAATTTAGCCAATCTAAAGTATGATACGTCGATTCAAACGAAGAGCCTACTCTAGCTTTTTTTTATTCGAAGTGATTGATCATCCTCCGAAGATACTCCGAATGCACTCCGAAGATATTCCGAAGATTTTTCGACATTTGTCCGAACTCCGAATATACTCTGAGTGATGGTTGTCCGACGATTGCAGAAAGAAAATCCGAAGATCCCCGAAGAACACTCGAACCTGAGGGTGAAAGAAGAACACCCGAGGGATGCCGAAGAAGGCCGGACAATTGAGAAGATTAGGGAAGGCTTTCAAGGATTCGTCTGAACATTTTGTTCGTGGGAATATTATTCCCTTTAGCTTGACTAAAAAGGAAGGGTTGGAGGATTCGGGAATGGTGACGTGCCATGAATTCCAAGTTTCGGATGCATAACATTTTTTGTTATGTCGCTCCGTTGTTAAGTTTTTATTCACAATTAAAGAAAAGCAGTCATCACTAGTCTTTGGGTGCACTTTGGCAGTAAGACTTAGCCGGACTTACTTAGCTGCCTCGCCCTGCTCCTAACAGGCGTAAGTCAACCAAGCGTGGTATTTATCTGAGCCGCGAGAAACTGGCACGAGACTCGGAAAGGTAAGAGGAACAGTGCTCGCTGTTTGGAGCAGTCAGGGAGGTGAACATTGCAAGCATTAGCCCGTCGATCACTCGTGATCACTTAACAAACAAAATCTTCACAATGCCTTAGTTCTATTTTTTTTCGGGTCATCATCGGCAGTCCTCAGTAGTCCTCAGTAGTCTTTGATTCTTCCTTGGGAATCTTCGGTTGATTTGGGTAAATAAAGAATAAAGCTAATTTGGTTGAATTCTTCTCTAACATTTTCGCTCAGTATTTTGGAAAACTTGCTACACATACGCTGAATTAATTTTGGAAGCTTCTGTAAACAATTTCAGGCGGAAAAAGTCGACCATTAAGTACCTTTTTAAACCGCGCTGTGTTCTCTTCGCGAAGTGAAAGTTCTTCTCGGAGCGTCGGAGTTTGTTTTGAAATTTGTCAATTAAACAGCCGAATTCTGCCAGACGTCTTTCTCTCTCACATCCTTTACTGTTGTCCTTTTTATATAAGGCCTTCGCCGCCCTTTGTTATCAAAAATGTTCTTTAGAGATGCAAGTTTATAGCGACAAAAAAAGTCTCGAGAACGGATTTCGGGAGCCCAAGAACTCAAAAGCTTCCGCTCCCTGTGTTGTCATCTTGCTGTCAACGCTCCAAGCGATAGCTAATCATATTTTTGCGTTTTGAGAGCAACGCATATTTCAAACGCTCTGGCTTTGCCGGTAGTCCCAATTTTTTTTCGCTTCTCGCCTCATTCTCGTCCCCATGGCCCTTTCGTTTCTCTTAGTCGGCTGGGCCTTGGCACGAGAAAACGAAGGGCTCTGGGGACACAGGATTTCCAGTCTTAGATTCTAGGACTTCCGGTCTTCATGTATGCAGTCATGACGTTTCAAAAGAATGTATGAGAGAGTAGTTACGTTTTCGACTTCCGTTAAGGAATTCTTTGTTCCAAAACAGCCAATCAAAAAAAATGCGAATTTATAATTCAAGAATCCTATGTCCCCAGAGCCCTTCGTTTTCTCGCGCCAAGCCGGCTAAGAGAAACGAAAGGGCTATGGGGACGAGAATGTTCTCGCCCCGCCCCGCCTCGTCCCCATTTTTTGCGCGGTCATTCATTTTTTGGCTTCAAGCTCGACGGACTCTGCGAAAAAATAGGGACTGCTCGTAGTCTAATCGCACGTGGTAAGGAATTCCAAAGGGTAATAGCGCTATATCGTGCGTTGTCCAGAGGCCGATTTATAACCTGGGATATTGAAACTGTCCTACTTTCTCGTGTTACGGTCACGGACAACAGAACGTGTTACAAAGCGATCACACAAATAATTGGGCGCTAGTCCCTTGACACATTTAAACGCAAGAATACCTACCGTATACGTCAGATAATTAACTACTCGTGTTATATGGTCGAACGGCATGCTTTGCGAGCGTTTGTTTATACTTTGCTTCTGTCGCTAAATGAAAGCGTTTGAAAATCTAAAATATTTGGGGCATTTGGCGGTCTAAAAAAATAATATTTACTGGAAGTAACAAGTAGAAAATGTTTGCTTATGGGGCCAACTAGGTAAGCACTACTGTTTTTGAAATTGTGACCTCGCGTCGTAGGGTTGCAACTTGCAAAAGATGCTCGATGCCCAGTCCACTCGCCTGATGAAGTTTAGCGATGCCGTCATGACGTACGTCATAACTTGAAAAGGAGTAAGGGCTCGCGCTTCCCTCTTGCCTTTCGATATTTCCGTCACTTCGCTCGTACTCCGATAAACATGTTCAGCTGGAAATAAAAACTTAAAACAATAAATGTTATACTCTTATGAGATTTAAACTAAACACAGTAAGGTGCATTAAACTCAATATACCCTATTCAGACCGGGGGGGGGGGGGCTTTTGAGGCCCGCGCTGATTTTGAACTCTTAAAACTTTTTTAACTTTCAACCAAACGCTGTAAACGTTCTGAGTTTTCCTAAATTTATCTGGCAATAATTTGGCAGGGTTGGATGATGTGTCAGGAACTTGACTTCACCATGGCAACGGCATTTTGACAGGCATGTTTTCCCAAATTTGTAATTTTGCGTGTTTCTATTAATAAAAATTAACTTTAATGGAATTTTTTTTCATTTTTAGGTTTTAAAGCACATTTTTAGTGATTTTAAGTACTTCGCAGTAATTTTGGGTGGTTTTCTGGCATTTTGGAAAAAATTTGAAATTCAAGATGGTGGATCCAAGATGGGGACTGTGTTGACATCATGATGTAGTTGTCACGTGATATTACGTCACCATCCCACGTGACGTATACAAGAAGAAAGATGTCCGGACATACAATACATCCTATAAGTTTCGTTGTGATTGCTTAAATATTCTGGAAGTTACATGGGGGGGGGGGGGGGGGGGGGGGCTTCCCAAAAAAGTCCAAAAATGCCCGGTCTGAATAGGGTTAATCTTTTTGTTTGGGTTGTTGTAAGGGGCGGGCATTTTATTATGTTTAATATAAATTGTTTCGCTTGAAACTATAATTTGGAAAGGTAAAATACTGTTATTTATCATAGATTTACGTTGTAAATAATTGTTTTGGTGAGGGCATTTGCTTTGGTTAAGGCATTTAATTAAGGCATTTAATTAATGCTTAGATGATGTTTAAACAAAAAATACCAAAATTACAGTCAGGAGTTGACATTAATACTCTTTATAAATTCTGACGCTGACTTATTTGAGCGTAAACAACGATTACCACAAGAGGCTTTTCCTAGAAGCGTGGCATTCGCAGAGGGACCAGAATGCGGGAAATGAACACATAGACATCCCTGATGTATATAAGTCACTTACATAATGTTCTTAGTCTCGCGCAGCGTTCGCGTGTATTTGTATTAGTCACTCGCGCGCGCGTACAATGTGAAACCATTAAAAAGCCGTTTTATGCCATGATAACAACCGAAGAAGACCGAAGATTCTCGGTCGAAACGTCTTGAGCACATTATGAGCGTTGTTTACGCTCAAATAAGTCAGCGTCAGAATTTATAAAGAGTATTAGATGATGTTTATTTTGATGTTTATGTAATAATTTAATGTTTGTATAATAATAAAATCTAGAATTTATCTGGGTTTAATATTTATGCGCTGCTTTTATCTTTTGTTTTTTAGTTTTGGTTGTAATAAGGATCCAATGCATAATCATGGCGAAAAACCATAATCATAGCAGAAGGAGGGAGTTTTAGTACCAGCGCTTAGTCGAAATATATAGTACCAGGAGCCATAATTAGGAGCCATAATCCCCGAGATTATGGCTCCTGATAATACTGGAAACAGTTATGATTTTTTAAGAGCATTATATTGAATGAATTTCACGCAGTATGTTATGAACGACAAAAAGAAATAATCCAGTCCAAAAGTAATCATTTCAAATTCTCTCATGTAATATTTCGAGAATCGACTTGATAGCTAGGTCAGCGTTTTTTTTTTGCAAGGAAAGCATTCAGTAAGACACTACCTCTCTGAAACCTCTATTTTCATTCGCCCGCTGTAATTACTACCCCTATTGTTATTCAGGGCTAGGGGCATTGTTGTCACCTGTTATCTATTGTTTTAAGAACCAATGAATTAACTCGTTCCGAGAGGTAGTGAACGAAAGCATCTGCTGAGGCTAGGTGACTTTCTTTATTGGAACCTGACATGAATGTCCACAGCAAGGCAGTAGCTGACAAGATGAATTCATAATTATGTTAAACAAAACAAAAACAGTTAACATCCACAAAAAGTTAGATTGAACAGCAGCCGCCAGAGGTTGCACTCTATCGGTGTGGTATATTTCGTTTTTCGACCCAACACTACACTGAAGAAAAACGTTGCCACCTTTCAGGTAATTTAAACTATAGTTTCTTTAAATTTTCATTTAAAATAAAATTTTAATTTCAATTTTTATACGAAAACAGACAAACCTAGTTAAATAATACAAGACTGGTTAAACAGCTAGCACCTAATGAACACTGGTGTTTGTGCTTTCGAAATAATGGGCTTGGATTAAATGGATGGCAGAAACATTCCATGAGCTTCATTGCTGATCCAGATCTAAATAAGGACATCGATCCGGAGACAATTAGCTGTTGTTTTTGTGACTGGCCCTTGAGCTCCTAAAAACTATATATAACGGCTCAAACTTTCCCCAAACATGAAGTATTTTGCGCTTTTTGAACCTTTCATTATGTTTCGCGCCTCTCAGTGCTCGCGCACAGCACCGGTGCAGCAACTTTTATCCAAGTTTAAAAACTCTGACTTTAAGTGGAAATAAACATTCAATAGAGAATAGATGTTTCGTCAGCTCCACGCAGATGTTTTTAAGTCGAAACGAAATTGCTGATCATGACTTACCACAATATAACACAAAGGAAGAACCAGTCCTCAGGCTCTCGTTTTTACCGAAGTACTGAAATTTTGTTTTTGTGAGATTGAAGGTGAGAAATTACGAGTCAGAAACAAATGCTTAAAACCGGTAGACAAGCGCGCGGTGAATTTTGCAATAAATGTCGGCATTCTTTCGATTCTTAAAAGCGTTTAGCATTATCTTAGTAACTGTTAAAGTTCAAATTGTTCTTCTCAATGAAGTCTATTATATAATTGTGAAGTTGGTATTTTTGGAAAATAAAAGTTTTTAGGAGCGAAATTTATTTCCCTTTCGTGTATAAAAGTGGACAAAAAAGGAAAGACTATAAACAGATCTAGGAGATTAAAATTAAAACCTGCGAGCTAGTCAACACTTTAACTTTGAATAATTATATCATGAATAAAGTCACTCTGACAAATTAAACATTTCCACCTTTAATACATATTTTCTTATATTCGCGAAATAAACATTAAAGTTGTTATTCAAACAATATCTTTAGCCTGGTATAATGTTACAAAAAACATTGCCCCTATCACTGTTTTAAACTGAAACCGAATACAACTCTGCAATAACCAACTTCGTCAATGTATGATTTGTCAATCCCTTATGGAAATGTGCCAGCGCATCCTACAGAAATGTTAATGGTCTCAGAGAATTAGAAAAGCAAAAACACAAAGGATTGCCCGCGCGTTCCCTAGCTTATATGAAGAGTCAGCGGCATGGCAAAAGTTTCGGACTCTTCAGATCTTCATCACTGTGATACCACTGAAAATACCTACACACGTATTAAATAAGTCAGTGTTTAGTATAATAGCAGTTTTGAGGGGGTATTGGGGTTTGCGGTGTTGCCATATTTTCTTATGCGGTGTTACGGTGAATAAAACCCCATCTCGCGGTGTTGCGGTGATCTCAAACCCTATGGTGTGCGATGTTTGGGTTTTTAAACCGACTGTGTTTGGTGAAACGAAATTATTCGCGGTGTTACGGAACTAAATTCGTAGCACATACACATATTTATATTATTATTGTTATCCTCTTAATGGAGCGCGGAGTATATTAAAAAAGCGCGTCCGCTACGGGGACTTTATTTTTGCCGTAATACTACAAAATGTTTAGACGACGTTTTTCTACGGACGAAAAATATTCAAACACTCTTTTTGTCCGAAAGTTTTATCATCCGAACATTTATTCAGCCTCATCGCTAATAAAGCGCTTGCTTTGCACGCACTCTAAGGTAACCGTACAGCTGCCACTGGCAAAGAGAAAGTCTTTTCCTCTGTCGCTGTCATTTTTACTCGTTTTCTCACGATTTATAAACCAGGGTACTCACAGCAGCCTTTAACTGCTGATAGTACTAAAATTATTATCTTTATATTCAGGGAAGACTGGACAATAAGAGAAGTTGTTCTAGGGGAGGAAATAGGCGCAAGCCGGAAAAAATAATTGCAGAAGTTCGAAGACATTTCTTGTTAATAGTGACAGCTAGAATTTGTTCTAGTTGCTCCTAAACATTATTGGTCTAGCAAAATGTGGGTTTAATAAACAGCAGCGTTTATTGACAAAGTGACTAGGACTGCAGATGTCTTTAAAATATAGAAATATATTTCCACAAAAATAAGGACTTTTTCTATTTTCATTTCGGCACAAAATGTAAAAACCAAACAAATTCTCAAACCAGTTGTTCCCAATAATTGTAAAAGGAAAACAATGCATTTTATATAATGATTACAGGTCATTACATGAAATTTTCGCGCCTTTTAATTTTCAAAACAGCGAAAAATGTAGCGAATAATTCGAGGTCGCTTATCTATTTGAACAAATTTGAAAAAATATCTATCCAAATTCACAACACATATGTCGAAAAGTGACAAAAGCGCGAAATTATGTGTCGAGAAATAGCGTTTTTCAAAAATCGCAAAATTAGTTGTCAGCGTTTTACCTCAGACTCCTACGCACAAGCAAATCAACGGATCATAGTAAAAAAGACAGAGGAAGCTCTCGAGGATCACGTTTCGCCGCTTTTCTGGCAATTTTCCGCTGTTTCGCGTTCTTAGCGCCACATGAAATATACTTTCCGTATTCTGATTAACAATTGTCCAGTTTAAAATTAGAATTAAGTAAAAGAGTATAATTCATGCCATCTGCTATGGACAATTATACAAAACGTCCAGTAAAAAAGCAATCATTTTTTAAACTCTCCAAACATTTTCAGATTCCTACAAGACATGCAGATCAAGGTTTTTTTAAGACATCGCCCGAGGTCCTTATAATTCTTTTTCGTTGTGGCCCAATTCTTGTACGTATGCCATGTATAACGTCACAAAAAAAAACAAACATGCCAACAAAACATCATAAATCAGACATGAACGTCCAAGGCATTGACTGACAAATTAATTTATATGTAAAATGGAACGCATACGGTAAACTTCCTTGAACTCAGTAAACTTACACTATTGCATAATGACCGGCAGCCGAACAAGATCTCAAAAACACTAAATTACCGGCAGTACGATCACGACGTTTTTTTAATTCTTGTAAATCAAACAAATTTAGCCAATCTAAAGTATGATACGTCGATTCAAACGAAGAGCCTACTATAGCTTTTTTTTATTCGAAGTGATTGATCATCCTCCGAAGATACTCCGAATGCCCTCCGGAGATATTCTGAAGATTTTTCGGAAATTGTCCAAACTCCGAATATACTCTGAGTGATGGTTGTCCGACGATTGCAGAAAGAAAACCCGAAGATCCCCGAAGAACACTCGAACCTGAAGGTGAAAGAAGAACACCCGAGGGATGCCAAAGAAGGCCGGACACTTGAGAAGATTAGGGAAGGCTTTCAAGGATTTGTCTGAACATTTTGTTCGTGGGAACATTATTTCCTTTAGCTTGACTAAAAAGGAAGGGTTGGAGGATTCGGGAATGGTGACGTGCCATGAATTCCAAGTTTCGGATGCATAACATTTTTTTTTTATGTCGCTCCGTTTTTAAGTTTTTATTCACAATTAAAGAAAAGCAGTCATCACTAGTCTTTGGGTGCACTTTGGCAGTAAGAGATCCGATTGTCTTAGGTGAACTTTAGCCGGACTTAGCTGTCTCGCCCTGCTCCTAACAGGCGTAAGTCAACCAAGCGTGATATTTATCTGAGCCGCGAGAAACTGACACGAGTCTCGGACAGGTAAGAGGAACAGTGCTCACTGTTTAGAGCAGTCAGGGAGGTGAACATTGCAAGCATTAGCCCGTCGATCACTCGTGATCACTTAACAAACAAAATCTTCACAATGCCTTAGTTCTATTTTTTTCGGGTCATCATCGGCAGTCCTCAGTAGTTCTCAGTTGTCTTTGATTCTTCCTTAGGAATCTTCAATTGATTTGGGCAAATAAAGAATAAAGTTAATTTGGTTGAATTCTTCTCTAACATTTTCGCTCAGTATTTTGGCAAACTTGCTGCACATACACTGAATTAGTTTTGAAAGCTTCTGTAAACAATTTCAGGCGGAAAAAGTCGACCATTAAGTATCTTTTTAAACCGCGCTGTGTTCTCTTCGCGAAGTGAAAGTTCTTCTCGGAGCGTCGGAGTTTGTTTTGAAACTTGTCAATTAAACAGCCGAATTCTGCCAGACGTCTTTCTCTCTCACATCCTTTACTGCTGTACTTTTTATATAAAAAGCCCTTTGTTTTCAAAAATGTTCTTCAGAGATGCAATTTTATAGCGATAAAAAAAGGCCTCGAGAACGGATTTCGGGAGCCCAAGAACTCAAAAGCTTCCGCTCCCATCGCTTCGCAATTTGACACGCAAGTGTTGACAACGTGTTGACATCTTGCTGTCAACGCTCCAAGCGATAGCTAATCATAGTTTTGCGTTTTGAGAGCAACGCATATTTCAAACGCTGTGGCTATCATTCTCGTCCCCTTAGCCCTTTCGTGTCTCTTAGCCGTTTGGGCCTTGGCACGAGAAAACGAAGCTCTCTGGGGACACAGGATTTCCAGTCCTAGATTCTAGGACTTCCGGTCTTCATGTATGCAGTCATGACGCTTCAAAAGAATGTATGAGAGAGTAGTTACGTTTTCGACTTTCGTTAAGGAATTCTTTGTTCCAAAACAGCCAATCAAAAAAATTGCGAATTAATTTAAGAATACTATGTCCCCAGAGCCCTTCGTTTTCTCGTGCCAAACCGGCTAAGAGAAACGAAAGGGCTATGGGGACGAGAATGTTCTCGCCTCGCCCCGCATCGTCCCCTTTTTCGAGCGGTCATTCATTTTCTGGACTGCTCGTAGTCTAACCGCACGTGGTAAGGAATTCCAAAGGGTAATAGCGCTATTAGTCCGGTCAGTTAGGTTGAAAATTTACGGAAATCGTGACAAAGGGCGTAAAAGCGCCAAACTTGGCACAAATGTAGTTAAGGATATTACAAATCATTTAAGAAGGGGTGCCACAAAAATTTCCCCCAGGGGGGGAGGGGAGGGGAGTTTTGTAAACAAGACCATTTCGGCATGTTATGACCATAAGGAACAAAAGATTTCGCTTTGTAAAATTTCAGGATGGCTTAAACCGTTCGTATAAGTAAAGTTAAAGCAAAAATGAAACAAAATCGATATCTTTGCCCAGCATTGAAAACTTAATGCCCGATATAGTAAAAAACGTCAGGTTTTTACTCATCATTAAGCCTTTTTCGATAGGATTTTCCCCAACTTTTCACTTATTTTGATGTTTCAACGAAAAATATTCAGTAAACCAATCGTATGAAATTCACATCCATTTGTAAGTTAGTAACAAATAAAAATCTCTACATTTCATCACTTTTGTGATTCAATAAATAATAAATGCTAATTAATAGTCAGCGGTTTTTCCATACAACATGCGCTTTACTTCCCGCCTTCAAAGCGTAGTCAGGGGACAGGGAAGGTCACTGCAGCCGTCAGGGAGGTTCGCTATGTAAACTGTAAGTATAACCAGAAATTAAATTCAAATTAAACACTGTTTTCAAGTTAAAATGCTTTCGCTAGAATCTAATGTGACTTGTAAAAGAATTTAAGCTATACCAACTCGGTTTAAGTGTGAGTTGCCACAGGGTTGACGAAATTATGAACAGTTTAGCTACATCCGTTTGCGATCATTTCAAGTCTGTTGGAGTAGTTTGTCCTCTCTCTCTACACAGAGGCTTGTTCACCGTTGGGGCCATTGACAATATAGACCATAACCCTTCATCAACAACAGCGCAAGGGTCATTTCATGGGACTGGAATAATTCTGTTCCAGTTCCCGAAGCACGATTCAGAAGTTAGCCAACAAGTAGTGCAGGGAGTGAGTCTTTGCGCCAGCAGGACCACTTCAAGAGATATCACACTTCCTGACGAGTATTCATCAGTTCCTCCCGTCTCTGTAAAACATCAGAAGTTAACGTGCCTCCTACTGATCGGGCTAGTGTGGAAACCCCACGCAGCAATCAGCTGTCCACTGCCATTGCACAGGAAACTTGTTTGTTGAAGCACATTGAACAACATCTCCATGAAGAGCTCACCAAAGGTATTTATCTGTCATGGGCTGCATATCACGCATCTGTTACAGTTGTGTCCAATCCTTTGCCTTGCTTGGGTAGCTTGTTGCCATCGTTTGACGAAAAAGCCGCCACAGTTGCGATGATGAAACATGGTATGTTTGTGATGAAGAAGGCAACAGAGCCTCTAAACCCTGGTCAAATACCTGTCACTGTTTGTGACCAGCCTCTGTTCGCCATCGCAAAATTTGTACAGTGGAACTGGCCTTCTACACACGGAGAAAATTTACACGTTGTGATACTAGGTGGCCTCCACATTGAGATGGCTCTTTGGTCCTTGTGCGGAGATCTTTTGGCTGCATCTGGTTGGACTACAGCACTAGCTGAGGCAGGAATAGCATCCACCGGTACATCGGATTCCTTTCTCAGGGTAGCGCACTTGACAAAAACCAGGCGTGCACACCAGATAACAGCAGTGGCTTTGCAAAACTCGACGGTCAACACGACGACGAGGAGTTCCAAAAGTGGCACGATGGAATGATTAAGAACAGTCCAACATACAAGTTCTGGTTCCTGATCATGCAAATGGAACTCACGGTACTGGCATTCGTGAAAGCACATCGTGAGAACAACCTCTCTCTGTATGTAGAAGCCTTGGAATCCCTTGCTCCCTGGTTCTTTGCGCTAGATCACACCAATTACGCAAGGTGGCTACCCATTCACATAAGAGACATGAAGTGCTTGCCAGGTGCCGTTCAAGACGACCTCAAGAATTTATGCTGGGTTATTTCTAAATCTTTCTAATCTTTGAACAAGTTTTCAAGCATCCCAATCGATCAGGCACACGAGCAACATAACGCAAGTGTTTAAGGGTCAGGTGGAGCCGTGGGTCTAACAGAAAGTCCAGTAGCGTTTAGAAGATGGATGGTGGCCGGACCGGAAACCGCTAGATTGTTGGAAGAATTCGAAAGTCAGTTAAAAGGTGATCCAGGTGTTGATGAAAAGAACGAACACCACGAAAAAGGACTTTCTACACAGAAGGCCTTTCAAAGTCATGTAAAGAATCTTGTCAATACAATCTCTGAAATGGGAAACCCTTTCCAGGATGATTGCCCTGAATTGCTTGCCCTTGACACGCGCAATAGTGCAGATGCGTCGGTTGTGGCTACTGTGCACACAGTCCAGGAAATTGGATTACGACAGTACGAGAAGTACGTGAAAGAAGTCATTAAGGAGAGAACTGTGTCTATTCACGATACGATTTCGAAGAATTCCTTGCCACTGTTCAAGTGTCAACAGCCGAAGCAAATCTCAAAAGCGTCCTTGAAGTTGACAGCGGTAGCAAGTGATCGTTATCTATTTAGTCGCCTGTACATTGCCAGCCAACAGCGCGACGGAGATCTTGAAGAGTTCTTCAAGCATGAAAATCAGCCGTATCCGCCTTCATTGTCAGAGTTTGGAAACCTTCGATTCGGGAAAAAGTCTGATTTGATTACATGCGTCAACAGAGAATCACCACCTGCACCGGCATCGTATGACGTGAAAGTTTTTGATGGAGCAGCTATCGTGCATGCGCTACCGGTTTCATCCGTCTCGACGTTTTCACAATATGCAGATTCCACATTCTTGCCTTTCCTGGAAAACCAACTTAAGAGCACCAAAAGAATTGACGTTGTATGGGATGAATATTGCTCAGCAAGTCTTAAAGATGCTACTCGTGAGAAGAGAGGAAAAGGTGTGAGGCGAAAGGTGGCTGGGCATGTTAAATTACCTCAGAATTGGCAGGCGTTTCTTGAAGATTCCTCCAACAAGAAAGAATTGTTCAACTTCTTAACCAAACAAGTTGAAACAGCTTCCTTTCCAGATGACAAGTTTGTCTACATAACTTCAGGTAACTCGCTAACTGAACTATCTTAAAGTGGGCCTTCAATGTATTCACCGTCCAAACACCCCTTTTATGTATGAACTATTTCAAGTTCTGATGAACGGTTTTTCGTACTATGTGTATCATTGTCTATTTGTTCATTCTAGGTGAAAATGTCATCTCCAGTTGTCCCAGACAACAAATGCAGAGCTGCAATCATGAAGAAGCAGACACGCGGATTCTTGTACACGTTAAGGATGCTTTGGCTAAAGGAGGGAGAAGTGTCTTAGTTCGCACTGTAGACACGGACGTTGTCGTAATTCTTATTGCACAGGTCCATATGTTGTCTTCAACGTGGCCTGGATCAACCTTTTGGGTCACCTTTGGGATGGGAAAGACTTTCCAACTGCTTTCAGTTAACAGCATTTGCGATTATTTGGGTGAAGAGAAATGCCGAGCGCTTCCATTTTTCCACGCGTTTACGGGGTGCGACACAACGTCTGCATTTCTGGGAAAAGGGAAGAAATCTGCTTGGGAGGCCTGGAATTGCGTACCCAGAGGTAACAGAGGCTTTCCTTTATGTGAATGTCAATCCCTTTAATCCACTGAAGATCGACTCCCCTCTGTTTAAAGTCCTGCGACGCTTTGTGGTGGTACTTTATGACAGGACCAGTCTCGCCACTGACGTAAACTCGGCTCGACGAGAACTCAAAAAGAATAAGGCACTGGAAAACATCCCCCCGACAGAGGTAAAAACCCATCTTTTAGCTTACACAACCGTTAGCTCTATCCCCTGTTCAGTCAATGCTGAAAGAATTTAGGAGAAATTATTGCCCTTAACTGACCCTTTCTGGTGTTGATCCATTAGAAATTTCCTTTACTGTGCATTTTTGGTTATCATTACACTTAAGTATTCTAGTCGATTAATGTAAAATGATATCTCTTTGTTTGTTAGGATTCCCTTTTGAACCATTCCAACAGAGCTATTTACCAGGCGAGCATTTGGACGTCTCTTGATGAACAACAAGTTGTCCCTTCCCGACAGACTTTGGTTGGAAAATGGATAACGACAGATGGAGACCCCGCTGGACCATACTTCCAGAAGCCGCTAAAGCTTGTTCTGAATTACTGAAGTGTGGATGCAGGACAGGTTGTTCAAGTGGTCGTTGCAAATGCTTCAAGGCTAACCTTCCGTGCACTGAACTCTGTGGCTGTTCTGGAGGCTGCCAGAACTCAAGTCTTTAGAAACAGAACAATAAATAACTATGTCGTTACTAATTCTGAGGGAAAATTTCGAAAACGATGTGCTTCAGACTCGGTAAAAAACGTGTTTAGTAAAATTTGAGTAAGCACGCAAAGATTCATGGAAATGTCACGTGATCAAGGGAAATGCCTCATTTATTGTAACAAACTCTTCACTGAGTCTGCTTAATGTGTTTTAGCTGTTTCACAAAGTAATTCGTCATAATGGGTGCGTAATAAACACATTGAATACTACAGCCTCGCTTTCATGTTAGCGTTAGCGCATTATGCAAATGTTATGGGCGTCCTCCCCCCCCCGGAAAGCTTAATCACGTGGCACCCCTTCTAGATTCGTTTGGTATGTCAAAAGGAATAACTGTGCCAAGTTTGGTGCTTTTACGCAGTTTGTCACGATTTTTGTGCTAAGTAAAATATATATCGTGCGTTGTCCAGAGGCCGATTTATAACCTGGAATATTGAAACTGTTCTTCTTTCTCGAGTTACGGTCATGCACAACAGAACGTGTTACAAAGCGATCACACAAATAATTGGGCGCTAGTCCCTTGACACATTTAAACCCAAGAATACCTACCGTAAACGTCAGATAATTAACTACTCACGGGGAGCCAGCCTAACTCCTTAAGATCTGGTGTTATATGGTCGAACGGCATGCTTTGCGAGCGTTTGTTTTGACTTTGATTCTGTCGCTAAAGGAAAACGTTTGAAAATCGAAAAGATTTGGGGCAATTTGCGGTCTAAAATAATATTGACTGGAAGAAACAAGTATAAAATGTTTGCGTACGGGGCCATTTACATAAGCACTACTGTTTTTGAAATTGTGACCTCGTGCCGTGGGGTTGCAAGTAAGGCTGTAACAAAGATGCGCGAAATTTCCTAAAAAGGCCCAGTCCACTCGCCTGATGACATTTAGCGATGCCGTCATGACGTACTTCATATAACTTAAAAAGCAGTAAAGATAGAAGTTACTGTTGCTCGCGCTTCTCCCTTGCCTTTCGATTTTTCCGTCACTTCGATCGTACTCTGATAAACATGTTCAGCTTGGAATAAGAACAAAAAACAATAATGCTTTACTCTTATAAGATTTAAACTATACGCAGAAAGGTGCATTAAACTCAATATTTTAAAATAACGAGCGCTAGCCTGCGTTTGGTCGAAAGATCAGATATAATACTGGAAACCGAATTTTTAAGAGCATTATATTGAATGAATTTCACGCCATATGTTATGAACGACAAAAAAAATCCAGTCTAAAAGTAATCATTTTAAACTCTCTCGTGCCATATTTCGAAAATTGATTAGATAGATCAAGGTTGTTTTGCAAGGAAAGCATCGGCTGAGGTGCCTTTTTTATTGGAACTTTTGAAACCAGACATGATCGTCCACTGCAAGGCATTAGCTGACAAGATGAATTCATAATTATGTAAAACAAAACATAAACAGTTAACATCCACAAAAAGTTTAGAATGAACAGCAGCTGCTAGAGGTTGCACTCTCTCGGTGTGGTATATTTCGTTTTTCGACCCAACACTACACTGAAGAAAAAAGTTGCCACCTTTCAGGTAATTTAAACTATAGTTTCTTTAAATTTTCATTTAAAATAAGATTTTAATTTCAATTTTTATACGAAAACAGACAAACCTATTTAAATAATGCAAGACTGGTTAAACAGCTAGCACCTAAAGAACACTGGTGTTTGTGCTTTAGAAATAATGGGCTTGGATTAAATGAATGGCAGAAACCTTCCATGAGCTTCATTGCTGATCCAGATCTAAATAAGGACATCGATCCGGAGACAATTAGCTGTTGTTTTTGTGACTGGCCCTTGAGCTCCTAAAAATTATATATAACGGCTCAAACTTTCCCCAAACATGAAGTATTTTGCGCTTTTTGAACCTTTCATTATGTTTCGCGCCTCTCAGTGCTCGCGCACAGCACCGGTGCAGCAATTTTATCCAAGTTTAAAAACTCTGACTTTAAGTGGAAATAAACATTCAATAGAGAATAGATGTTTCGTCAGCTCCACGCAGATGTTTTTAAGTCGAAACGAAATTGCTGATCATGACTTACCACAATATAACACAAAGGAAGAACCAGTCCTCAGGCTCTCGTTTTTACCGAAGTACTGAAATTTTGTTTTTGTGAGATTGAAGGTGAGAAATTACGAGTCAGAAACAAATGCTTAAAACCGGTAGACAAGCGCGCGGTGAATTTTGCAATAAATGTCGGCATTCTTTCGATTCTTAAAAGCGTTTAGCATTATCTTAGTAACTGTTAAAGTTCAAATTGTTCTTCTCAATGAAGTCTATTATATAATTGTGAAGTTGGTATTTTTGGAAAATAAAAGTTTTTAGGCGCGAAATTTATTTCCCTTTCGTGTATAAAAGTGGACAAAAAAGGAAAGACTATAAACAGATCTAGGAGATTAAAATTAAAACCTGCGAGCTAGTCAATACTTTAACTTTGAATAATTATATCATGAATAAAGTCACTCTGACAAATTAAACATTTCCACCTTTAATACATATTTTCTTATATTCGCGAAATAAACATTCAAACAATATCTTTAGCCTGGTATAATGTTACAAAAACATTGCCCCTATCACTGTTTTAAACTGAAACCGAATACAACTCTGCAATAACCAACTTCGTCAATGTATGATTTGTCAATCCCTTATGGAAATGTGCCAGCGCATCCTACAGAAATGTTAATGTTCTCAGAGAATTAGAAAAGCAAAAACACAAAGGATTCGCGTTCCCTAGCTTATATGAAAAGTCAGCGGCATGGCAAAAGTTTCGGATTCTTCAGATCTTCATCACTGTGATAAAAATACCTACACGCGTATTAAAAAAGTCAGTGTTTAGTATAATAGCAGTTTTGAGGGGGTATTGGGGCTTGCCGTGTTGCCATATTTTTTTATGCGGTGTTACGGTGAATAAAACCCCATCTCGCGGTGTTGCGGTGATCTCAAACCCTTGTGTTTTTAAACCGACTGTGTTTGGTGAAACGAAATTATTAGCGGTGTTACGGAACTAAATTCGTAGCACATACACATATTTATATTATTATTGTTATCCTCTTAATGGAGCGCGGAGTATGTTAAAAAAGCGCGTCCGCTACGGGGACTTTATTTTTACCGTAATACTCCAAAATGTTTAGACGACGTTTTTCTACGGACGAAAAATATTCAAACACTCTTTTTGTCCGACAGTTTTATCATCCGAACATTTCTTCAGCCTCATCGCTAATAAAGCGCCTGCTTTGCACGCACTCTAAGGTAACCGTACAGCTGCCACTGGCAAAGAGAAAGTCTTTTCCTCTGTCGCTGTCATTTTTACTCGTTTTCTCACGATTTATAAACCAGGTTACTCACAGCAGCCTTTAACTGCTGATAGTACTAAAATTATTATCTTTATATTCAGAGAAGACTGGACAATAGGAGAAGTTGTTCTAGTGGAGGAAATAGGCGCAAGCCGGAAAAAATAATTGCAGAAGTTCGAAGACATTTCTTGTTAATAGTGACAGCTAGAATTTATTCTAGTTGCTCCTAAACATAATTGGTCTAGCAAAATGTCGGTTTAATAAACAGCAGTGTTTATTGACAAAGTGACTAGGACTGCAGATGTCTTTAAAATATATATATATATTTCCACAAAATAAGGACTTTTTCTATTTTCTTTTCGGCACAAAATGTAAAAACAAAAAAAATTCTCAAACCAGTTGTTCCCAATAATTGTAAAAGTAAAACAATGCATTTTATATAATGATTACAGGTCATTACATGAAATTTTCGCGCCTTTTAATTTTCAAAACAGCGAAAAATGTAGCGAATAATTCGAGGTCGCTTATCTATTTGAACAAATTTGAAAAATATCTATCCAAATTAACAACACATATGTCGAAAAATGACAAAAAGCGCGAAATTATGTGTCGGGAAATAGCGCTCTTCAAAAATCGCAAAATTAGTTATCAGCTTTTTACCTCAGACTCCTACGCACAAGCAAATCAACGGATCATAGTAAAAAAGACAGAGGAAGCTCTCGAGGATCTCGTTTCACCGCTTTTCTCTCAATTTTCCGCTGTTTCGCGTTCTTAGCGCCACATGAAATATACTCAAAGTTTCGTATTCTGATTAACATGTCCAGTTTAAAATTAGAATTAAGTAAAAGAGTATTTAAACTCTCTAAAAAATTTTAAAATCCTACAAGACATGCAGATCAAAGTTTTTTTTAAGACATCGTCTGAGATGCTTATAATTCTTTTTCTTTGTGACCCAATTCTTGTACGTATGCCATGTATAACGTCAGAAACAAAACAAACATGCCAACAAAACATCATAAATCAGACATGAACGTCCAAGGCATTGACTGACATATTAATTTATATGTAAAATGGAACGCATACTGTTAACTTCCTTGAACTCAGTAAACTTACACTATTGCATAATGACCGGCAGCCGAACAAGATCTCAAAAACACTGAATTACCGCCAGTACGATCACGACGATGTTTTTTAATTCTTGTAATTAAATCAAACGAATTTAGCCAATCTAAAGTATGATACGTCGATTCAAACGAAGAGCCTACTCTAGCTTTTTTTGTTATTCGAAGTGATTGATCATCCTCCGAAGATACTCCGAATGCACTCCGAAGATATTCCGAAGATTTTTCGAAAATTGTCCGATCTCCGAATATACTCTGAGTGATGGTTCTCCGACGATTGCAGAAAGAAAACCCGAAGATCCCCGAAGAACACTCGAACCTGAAGGTGAAAGAAGTACACCCGAGTGCTGCCGAAGATGGTCGGACAATTGTGAAGATTAGGGAAGGCTTTCAAGGATTCGTGTGAACATTTTGTTTTTATTCCCATAAGCTTCACGAAAAAGGGAGAGGTTGGAAGATTCGGGAATGGTGACGTCCCATGACGTTCCGGATTCATAACACTTTTTAAGTCGCTCTGTTGTTAAGTTTTTATTCACAATTAAAGAAAAGCAGTCATCACTAGTCTTTGGGTGCACTTTGGCAGTAAGAGATCAATAACTTAGGTGAACTTTAGCCGGGCTTAGCTGTCTCGCCCTGCTCCTAACAGGCGTAAGTCAACCAAGCGTGATATTTATCTGAGCCGCGAGAAACTGGCACGAGACTCTGAAACACGAAATTAACAAATTTGGGAAAGCATACCTACCAAAACGCCGTTGACATGGTAATGTCAAGTTCCTGACACAACATTCTATGCTACCAAATTAATTCCAGATAAATTTTAGATAAACTCACAAAGTTTGGCAGGGTTTGGCTGAATCGTGAAAAAGTTATAAGCGTTTAAAGTCAGGGCGGGCCTCAAAAGCCCCACCCCCCGGTCTGAAAAGGAGGTATTCCGCCTATTGACGTTTTCGATAAAGAAAACAAATTAAAACAATTGCGATAAAAACCATTTGCGGCACTGACTTAAACTGAGATACCTTAGAAAGAAGCCTTTCGGGCCATTTGTGACCCTGATTACGCCAGCATTACCCGCTGTCTAGTCAATGCCAATAAAAGTCCCTTCTAATTCACATGTTACGCATTTGCTGATAATGAAGCGCTTTTGATCTTCAGTAAGATCATAGGTAAAGGTAAAGGTGAACTTTATTTATGCAGGGTGGCCCATTCAGCACAGTGGCTGGTATCCAGAGGGGCCCTGCTAAATACATTTTCTAAAAAATAGAGGATAATACATGGTTGCGCGGAGATATGAAATTTATCTTCGAGTGTTCAAATAGATATCGGATTTGAACACGACAAGATAAATTTCATATCACCAAGCAACCACGTATTATTCTGTTTATTATATAAACCTACTAATTACGATGTTTTTGACGATTTTTCAAAGATTTCCGACCATTTTCCGAAGATTTCCGAAAATTTTCAAAATGTTTTTCGAAGGTTGTACGAATGATTCCGAAAATTTCCGAAAATTTCCGAAGATTACCGAGGAAGATCCGAAGATGTTTCGACCTAATATCGATTTACTTTGGCTCATTGAGCATTGCAACATGGCAATCTCTGCGAGATGATTGGTCAAAAATGATATCACACATGTGTGGATATCATTTTTATCCACACATGTGTGATACCATTTTTCTCGATTTGCTACCACTCGCTAAAACACTGCAGTTTATATAATAATATAATATATCTAAAATTTAAAAATAGTTATAAAAATATAGTTAAAACTTATGTCTAATACTTGAAATTGTTATATAAAAGAGAGTTTAAAAACTGAAACGGATTACAAGCAAGTAATCAAAAGAGTCGGAAGTAATCAAAAGAGTCGGAAGTAAAAAGAGTCGTAAGGTCCTCGGAAATACTCTGATACGTTTTCGACCACAAAACGTTTTCAATCCTTAATGAAATGTTTGAGAAAAACAGACGACCCCTGGCCAAAAACCACTCCTGAACATTCTAAAACACATAGAAACCAACAAGAAACCGATAAACCAAATGCAAGGCTGATTGTCCGAACAGCCTTGCATTTGTTTATCGTTTTACTCTATATTGCTGATCCTGATCTACGCCAAGATCCGGCTGCACTTCGCTGCTGTTTAATTTGTACAAGTGGGCTTTGTATTATTTTGGTACCGTTAACAAGAAACCCCTCAGACGTTCTTTCACTGGGCAACATATTGGCGCCTTTTCTTAGGTGTAAAGTTCTACTTCTTTAAGTTATTTTATATAACTGGTCTCTTGTAACCCTTCCTCTATTGACTTTATTGCTTATAACCGACTTTCTTTATGCACGTCTAATACGTATGCGCTTGGAAGTGCTTTCGACCTTTTCGGACTTCTTCAAGATTTGGCAGTGGTAGTCGTATGGTCGCTGTAATGTTTTTTAGAATGTTCCAGATTTCCTGTAAGAGATCCGAAGCACTCGAATGCTCTTTGTAAATAATCGCGCGAGACCGAAAGATAGTCTACACTAACAAAAAAAATCTGTAAAATTAAGGTGAGGTAAAACTAACTGCTTTCTGTCAAAATTGGAACCGAAAGCTGAGAAATAGGTAAGATGTTAATCGATAGTTAAGAAATGGCTGAGATCTTAACTGATAACTAATATCCAGCACCCCACCCTACCCTTAAGTTGATTTTTTACCTGGCACATGAATTAATAAAATGTCGTTTCTTTGTAAAGTGAAATGGCAACTTGGATAAGAGAAAGTAAATGAAGAAGCGTTCTCAAGTTGAATACTCGGAAAAACTATTTTCCGAGTTTCCCCAACGGGAGTCGAACCCATGACCTTCCAGAGCGTCCTACCGGTATTCGGGAAGGTCATGGGTTCGACTCCCGTTGGGGGAACTCGGAAAATCTTTTTTCCTGGTATTTAACTTGAGAACGCTTCTTCATTTACCTGTCATTTCTTTCTTTTAGCAAAGTTTGGAAAGAACTTGTTAACGATGTGCAAGTGGATACATTTATCTCTGCTCGTGATTGTCGTGTGGAATCTTAAAGGTAAGATGTTGGATGATAAAATCATTGGAGACGAAAACATTTCTGCGGCATGAAAAGCTTATAATTGTCATGACATGTATAAACATGGAAATATTTTGTTTACAGTAAAAGGTAGATACAGTAGGTAAAAATCGGACAAACGTCGTAAAATTCCGGTTATACCTCTCTGAGCTTAGAATTTCGTCAGGGGTTTTGGCTTGGCTGTTTACAGTTGAGTTTATTTCAAAAAGGGGTTTTCAGTAACGTCATATAAAAACCGTTTCGCTAACATGCAGCGTTTTAAAGTATCTCATGAACGATGTATTGCAAAAGCCACTCTGATGAAAATATTTAATTGATGTGCACTTTGTTTTCAAACTTGTTTATTGTCCATTTTACATTGAACTGCAATGTTCTTTGAGGACGTTACTGGGTTGACATGGACATTTTGAATGGAAGTGAGATTATATCCAGTGGGACTAATAATCGGAATAGAGCGGGTATAACCGACATTGTCGGATTGAACATTTAAAAGTCGGTTTTATAATTTAGATCAGGCTTTCACATGTCTAGCATTAAGAAAAATTGTCTACTTGGCGTAGGTTTGGATTTTTTCGCTGTGATAAGATGTATGTTAAACATTGCGACCTTGGTTCCAAAATATATGTTTTGTCACAAGAAGTAATCTGGAAAAATTAATCTTCTACTTCTTAACAAAACGTTCGTTAGTTTTGTGTCGAATTATATTTGCTTTTTGAAACAGCATGAACAATATCACGTATCTCATAACAGTTTGAAAGTTTTTATGTTACAAGTGTTGCTATTTCATTTTAAATTATAACCACATATCTGACATTATCGCATTCTAAATTACAGTTGTGTATTGCACACGATGCGACTTTGACTTAGATGTCGCCAGAAGGACCATTCACTTCGATTCATTGGGGAAAGATTGGCTGCTCTGTGTATATCCATATTGCAGCTGTGTTATGACAGCCTTACCGGGACATCATATCCGGTTGCACTTTAATACTTTCAATCTATACTTAAATTATGACTGGCTAAAGGTATATGATGGAAACTCTTCAAAAAATACGTTATTGGGGAGTTTTACCGGAACAAAGCAATCATTCACAGTGCAGTCAAGTGGCCGTTTTATGATGATCCAGTTGGAAAGGGATCTCTTCTCATTCTTGCTTAGAATTCGCACTATCTTCAAAGCCTCTTACAATTACAGTACAACAAAAGGTAAGCAGTGTTTATCGTCGTACAGAGGGTTTATGTCAGAGGTTGAAACTGATACATTCCGACACTTATCAACTGAACCGTCAGACGGACGTTTGAACATCTTTGAGAGAAGCTTTAGTTGACGAACCTTATATTTTACACAGCTGCTTTTCTATCCTGTAACAAACGCTTTGCACAAGGATCGGTAAAAGAGACGGAAATTTCTAAGAATAAGTGAGGTAAAGTTGGAGACAATTTGGATAGTATAATGTGATAGGGAGGGAGAATAAATATTTTTTGTTACTTTTACCTTGATTTATTTCCTGTTATCTTCATTGAAGTCATCGGCTTCTTAGTAAAATTCTGCTAGAATACTAATGCAAATGCTGTAATCCGATTGGCTCGGCTACTCTACAGTACAGGGGCGGATCCAGGGGGAGTGTATTGTGTGGCTAGCCATTCTCGATCCAGCAAAAACTAAAATAAATACAATGAAAAGGAAGTAAGTGAAGTAGCACTTAGTAACGTGTAAAATTGTTGATATTGTTAGCTCAGACAAAGTTAAAATATTTGCTAACATCCACTCCTTCCATACAACGTATTCAAAAATGGCGGAAAATACATTATTCTTTTGTCTATATGTTAATTGGCCCTCGTTGCCTCGTTTTAAGCCAAAGATTTTTTTGAAATCCGCAGATGCGATCGAGGCAATGAGGGCCAATTTACATGAAGACAAAAGAAGAATGTATTTTCCGCCATTTTGGAATGCGGTGTATAACAAGCTTGGGGCTAAAATAAAATAATAAACAAAATATTTGTAAACAGCCACCCCCTTCGAAAAATCATGGATCCGCCCCTGTACCATCAGCCATTGGTTTGCAGTGGCTGAAAGTCGTCAAGAGAATGGCGACATTTTCTTGTTTCTCGTAAGTTTTGATAGAATGCCTAGAAATATAATTGGAAAAGACTAAAAGAAGGAAATTTACAGTAAAAACGTCAAAATTTACCGAAGGAACGGATTAGTTTTAAACCACAATTCAGTCCGCGAACGATTTCATAAAGCGCGAAGTTCAATGTTACTTCAAATGTGAAAAATAACTGCATGTGTCATTAGAAATTGTTATCTAGAGGGAAATGAGTTAGAAACATAAGATTATTTTCTCTTGATTCTATTTAAACAATAGAGTGTATCTGTCGAGGAACTATCGGCTGTTAGCATAACCACACTGACCTACTATTGGTAATCGCGCAATCTGATTGGCTACACAGGTGCCTACTATCGATCCGTAGAAAGCTCTCGGAGCGCGCGCGTAGTCTTCGCTGAATTTTATCAATCAAAACCTTCAATAAATCAATTCTAGCGATATTCTGAGTTTAATAGATCGGTCAGTGGGTTATGCTAACACAATTAGACGGCTCGCTCTCGGTTTCTACCGGCTTTTGATAGTTGGCTCGGGGCTTCGCCCCTCGCCAACTATCAGCCGGTAGAAACCTCGAGCTTGCCGTCTAATTGTTAAATAGTTGCCCCGCAGAAAATTGATGTTCTTAAAACAAATATTACGCTTCGAGGGCTAATATGCTAGTTTTAAGAACATCAAATTTCCAAGGGGCAACTATCAGACCGATAGTTCCGAGACAGAAACACTCTATTGTCTTTACTGTTTACCACTAATTTTTCTTCCGCGCGCACATACAAAAACAAGCATCGTGAATTATTTTTACTTTTGACGATAAAAAACTCAATTGAAAGCCGAAATTTAACAAACGAAACAAAACCAGACCAGAAACCCACTAAATGCAGTGAATTTGGTTGGGTTTTTTTTTGTCTGCAGGCACGCTTGTTTACAAAAAAAGGCACGGGTGCGCTTGGGAGGGCACTATGGGCTGATAGTGCCCTCCGGCGCGCGGGCACTATCGCGTCACGTGTTCAATTTAAACCAATCAGAATCGGAGAAAATTTAGTGGTGAACTATAAGGGCTGTTATAGTTCACCACTAAATTTTGGCCGATTCTGATTGGTTTAAATTGAACACGTGACGCGATAGTGCCCGTCCGCCGGAGGGCACTATCAGCCCATAGTGCCCTCCCGTGAAAAAATGCCCGGATCGATAGTGCCCGCCCGTGACTGTTTTTTGTAAACAAGCCGCCTGCAGACAAAAAAAAACCAACCAAATTCACTGCATTTAGTGGGTTTCTCGTCTGGTTTTGTTTCCTTTGTTGAATTTCGGCTTTTTATCCTCAAAAGTAAAAATAATTTACGATGCTTGTTTTTGTATGTGCGCGCGGAAGAAAATTTAGTGGTGAACAATAAAAACAATAGAGTGTTTCTGTCTCGGAACTATCGGTCTGATAGTTGCCCCTTGGAAATTTGATGTTCTTAAAACTAGCATATTAGCCCTCGAAGCTTCGCTTCTCGGGCTAACATTTGTTTTAAGAACATCAAATTTCCGCGGGGCAACTATCAGCCGATAGTTCCTCGACAGAAGCACTCTATTGTTAAAATAGTGCCCTCCGGTGGACGAAGATTATCGCGTCACGTGATCAATTTAAACCAATCTGAATCGGAGAAAATTTAGTGGTGAACTATAAGAGGTGATAGCTGATTCGGCCATCGGCCTCAACTATACATCACCTCATAGAAATCTCGAGCTCATCTAATTGTTAAATATTATACGCAACAGACTTTTATAATTAAGAATCTGGCTGTGTAAGATCGGACCAGTCAATTTTCAGCGGAAAATGAAAATCTTTTATTTTCTTTACGAAAGTTAAACATCCTGCGCCACACACAATTTAACAAATCGTTAACGTCACATCGTGCACTATTGAGTTAAGGATGCACGCGGGAGGTTGCTAGGCAAGAAAGAACTAAGAGTCGCTCGAGGCGACTCTATATTGTTAAAGTGTATATGACATGAAAAATATTTTCTCCTTATTTGAAAGGCCTTTTGAAATACAGAAGAATGGCGTTTTTCTTTTCGAAATATCTTTTTTCGTTTCAGAGATATTGACGTTTTTGTATTATGCAAATTAGATCAGTGATGACGTCACAAGATTTGACTCTAAAAATGGTAAAATACTGAATAAACAATATCTCTAAAACTATTGAAAGAGTGTTCTTGAAACTTAGCACCACAAATGTGCATCACAAAAGAAACAAAATGTTACTCTTAGGGCTGTTGCCATGACAACAGTTTCGCCGCTGGTGCTGTCTTAATAAAAACTGAAATTCCCAGTTTTTGTCTTAAACCAAGAACCATCTAGCGCAGCCAAACCAATGGTGGGTATTAAGGCAATATGGGAACTATGTCTGTTCTAAGCAGGACCCTTTGTCTCACTTCAGAGGTCAGATATGGGGATATTTGTCTTTTTGACAGAGAGAGACTGGAGCTGAAAGAGTTGCTATGGCAACAATACTAAGGGTGTCATTTTGTTCCTTTTGTGATGCACATTTGTGGTGCCAAGTTTCAAGAACACTGCTTCAATATTTTTAGAGATATTGTTTATTCAGTATTTTACCATTTTTAGAGTCAAATCTTGTGACGTCATCACTGATCTAATTTGCATAATACAAAAACGTCAATATCTCTGAAACGAAAAAAGATATTTCGAAAAGAAAAACGCCATTCTTCTGTATTTTGAAAGGCATTTCAAATAAGCAGAAAATATTTTTCATTTCATATACACTTTAAGTGTTTGACAAACCTCCCAAGTGCATCCAGTTTGTTTCCCATCAAGGGGAACATCGAAGGGAAACAAACTCACTGTTTTCTGTGGGACAGTCATTAAATGTTTTGTTATACCCCCTAACTGAAATTAAACGCTTTGTTGTCTTCATTTGTTCATCACAAAATTTTCCTTCGGTGAAAACTACATAAATTTATTCACTGAAATTGCTAACACTGCGCGATACTTCAAGCTTTCCAATTTGCATTGAGATGTATTCTTCTTTGAGCCAAATGAAATTTTTGTAGGTACAAAACATTTCATATCTTAACTGTTGACTCCCGAGTACGAAAAAACACGATGACTAAAAGTTTACCATTTATTCACAACTTTGAATGGCTTTGCGTTGATACCGGACTTGATACCGTGGTTTCCTGATCACATGTAAGTCCAAAGGTTCAACCTGTTGTCGCCCTAGGGAGTTAGTGAGTTTTCTTCGCCCCAGGGAGTTATACAGTTTTGACGCGTGTCACGTGATATGCTCTTGTCCATGCAATAGAAAACTGCATTTCAGTTGGTGGTATAACAAATCTTGATAGTTCATGCTGTGGCGTTTGTTTTGTAGCACAATTTTATGCGCTGTACTGCAGTTTCTCTGTATTACAACTGCGTGGGCAAAAGTTACTCTCTCAATTCAAACTTTGAATTGGATTCTGAATTCTGAATTTTTGAATTTAAAGTAACATGTGTAGTACTCACCTAATCCCGGAAAAAAACCCTAAAAAGAGATAAATCTTTTTGATAGGTGATTTTTTTTCTGTCTATATCTTTCTCAGGTTGTTTTCTTCTGGTCAGATTTTTCTCAATTTTCTTTCTTTGCTTGCATCACTCTCTTGATCTTCTCCCTCCATCTTTCCTTTTGCAAACAGAACAGAGACGCTGGAAGAGTTCTCGGAGCATTTACCAAGTTCAAGAAAACTATCCGATGAAAAAAAAAATGCAATAATAAATTTGAGGTTCGACACCCGCTCAAAGCGGAGAAAAAAAAAACACCGTTGATAAAACAAAGTGTTGTACAAGGTTGTCTTCTTGTGTGGAAAAATAATTTAAAAAATGTCGATCGAAAACATAAAATGCTAAAAGTCGAGAAAAACCGGAATGTCAATCAAGAAAGACAAGAATAAAATGTTGAACCAAAAATCATGTTTTGTCGTGTTTGCGCGTTCGAATCACAAATCTTCAAACTTTTTGAAAATAATTCAAATAAAAAAAAGAGAAAAAGGTAACCAAAAAGAAAAGAAAAACATAAAAATGAGGTCTGCTGAAAAGAAAAGATGAGGAAGAAGTGTTTACGTCAACGTCTCTGAAGAAGAAAAATAACAGAATATTGAAATTAAAAAAAAAAACAGTAACAAAGAAGGGAAGAAATGGTCAGACGCGGTAAGGGACATGAAGCAGTGGTGGCGCAGTGGCGAGAACGCTCGCATCCCACCGATATCTATCTCCTGGGTTCGATTCCCAGACGCGGCGTCATATGTGTGTTGAGTTTGTTGTTGGTTCTCGTCATTGCTTCCCGTTATCCTGATTCTGGAAGCCGGTGCACCAAGAGTGTTTAGAGGAGTGTACGAAAACGAAGAAAAGCACAAAAAGGGATCCGTTTTGTCCCCAACGCTGCAACCCGTTCGAAGGTGGGACACGCCTTTCTGTTGTATAACGAAACGAGCCCACAAACATTTCTCGACCCGTTGTAGATCATGGAGAGAGCAGTTATCATATGGGCGTCTAGTTCTCTCTGGCACAACCCAAACGGAGAATATTTCGGCCTCATTCAGGGCGCGTACGCGGATCGCGTAGACGCCGTTGCTCCAGGAAGGACGGATAAAAATACTAGATAACATGCGAGAAAATGTTTGTTGTTAAGATCCCATACAAATATTTTGTTCTCACGAACATTATTATGCTTTAAATGGCCACGTCGCTGAGGACCAGTAAGACGACTTTAGCTCCCACGTCGTCGAGGACCACGGAGATTCCTGGCGAGGAAGTCGAGCGGCACCTTTCCATTCTTTTCCACATGTGGGGCGAATGGTACTTCTGGGCTGAAGAAGGAGAAGGCTGCTTCGGAGATATCTACAATATGAAAGCCAGTAGAACAGAAACTGTCTATCTAGAATACTATCAAAAAGACGATATCCTGGACCACAGATGGTTTGAAAGAGGTTTAAAGAAGCCATCAATATCTGAACTGACAAAACTTTCCTAAATGCGGACAGAGGTAGATGCAAACCATCGCCCGTATGAAACAGTGTGCTGGAGAGCGGAGCGAATTCGGCGGTGAACTGAGTCGAAAACAAAAACATCAGACCAGCTTGATGGATTTGCTCAGCAGGTAGGTTTTAAAATCTGCCCTAGCAAGACAAAAGGCTTCCTTGTGAACATCACAGCACCATTGTCAATCAAGATTGGACAGCTGCACCTTGCGATGAGCCAGTGCTTCACCTATTTAGGAATTACAGTCTTCAGTAAAGAGGGAGTCAACCTGGAAAACTGACTCATGATTTGCAAAGCGACCTTTGTGGATGAGCGGAAAGTCAAGCCCAAGGCACAAACATAAAGATTTACCAAGCTTGTGAACTCTCCGCAAGACTCATTGGATCTGAATGTTGGAAAACAATTGTAAATGATCTAAAAAAAGCTAAATGTTAAAAAGAAAACTTGATGTGGCCATCGCCATATTAAACAAATACAAATATAAACGTAAATTCTAAACGACACTTTTTCCCGCCTAGGCTCTCGGTACAAGGCTATAAATTTAGCTCCGCAAGGGAAGGGAGGCTACATTCTTATACTTTTGGTATTTGTTTAATGATCCTTGTTTTTGTTTCTCATATGTGACTTTTTACTTGCAGAAAAACCGAAAATTATTGTTCCATGGCCAGTTGTGAGGACAGTACCAAGTCATGTCGTGTGGTGTTCTGCTGAGGGGTTTCCACCCATTAACATGTCGTTGCTTCAAAACTCTACATCCTTGGCTAATGGGATTGGAAGGGTAATGACGAAAACAGACAAGAAAGGCAACTACACTTGTTTGGCTAGGAATGAGGCTGGCGCTGACTCAAAAGAGTTCCCAGTAACATTTGTTGGTGAGTCTCTCCTTTTTTTTTTTTTTGAAGCCATACCTAAAATTTACAGAAGTGAGCTCCTTCCTTTGATGACACAAAATTATAAATGGTGCGCTGTTGTACACTGTACGGTAGGGTGCGGTTAGTGTGATGCAGTGTAGTGTGTTGATCGGTGTGGTGTGGTGTGCTGTAGAGTGCTGCGCATGTGCAGTGCGATGCGGTACAGCGTGGTGTGGTGTGGTGCAGTTTGGGGTAGTGTGGTGCAGTTTGAGGTAGTGTGGCTTGGTGTGGTGTGGCTTGGTGTGGTGTGGTGTGCTTCGGTGTGGTGTGATGTGATGTAGTATGGTTTTTTGCGATGCGGGATGGTGCGGTGCGTTGCGGTGCGGTGTGTCATGAGTTGTGGTGCGGTGCGGTACGGTGCGTGTCGTGCATGTGGAATGGTGTGCTATGGTTGTTGTGGTTTGGTGTGCTGCGGAACCTTGTGGCGCAGTGTGATGTGGTGAGGTGTGTTGTGGTGTGGTGTACTGTGCGGCGCAACGGGTGTGGTGAGGTGCGGCAGGTAAAGGCGTAGTTGAGTGTGGTGCGGTGTGGAATTGTTTGCTGCGGTACGGTGCAGTGTGGTGAGTGTGTGCGTGTGGGGTTGGGTGCGATGTCGTTCAATATGGTTCGGCTCGGCAGTTTGTGGTTTAGCGTGTTGTAACGCAGTGTGGTGTGGTGAGGTGTGGTGTGGTGTGCGGTAGTTTCTATGAAGGAATTTAAAAATATGCCAAGTGTGCACAAGGGCTTATAATGTTGTAATGCACGCGACTGAAACAAACTGAGATATTTTTGTTACACAGGCTCAATATCATCTATTTTAACATTGCCTTGTTTTTTTAGGCGATAGTAATCCTCATTATTTTCAAGTAGAGAATCCACTTTAATCCGAATGCTAGCGCCGTTATATATGGATGTTTTTCAGGTTGCGAGAATGCTTGCTCTGGCGATGGCAGCGTTGATGAAAAAAACCAAGTTAACAATGACTTTAGTTGCACGAATATCAGCTCAACGATTGACCTATTCAATTGCCTTCCGACAACAGCGACAAAGTTGTAAGATTTTGCTATTCTTTATAATATGTTTTCCTCTGTTTCGGTGTCTGTCTGTTTGTCTCTGTTTGTTCCTGCCTACAAAAACTTCTTTTCAAGCCAGTTTATACGAGCAATTTTTATGTGACAAAATTATTTGCTCGTGTAGACGAGGAAAGTTGGCCAATTTTTATGTGACAAATATATTTGCTGAGAAGCTGGCGTGTTAGCTTTTATGTGTCAAATTAAAGCAGTCACATTCGAAAAATTGCTCGTGTAGACGACTCGTCACATAAAATGTGGCAAATAATGCGTTAGCACATATTTGGTGAAAACTAACCGCAAGAAAACCGGAGTGAAAGCTAACCGCAAGCAAACCGGAGAGTAAGTTTGGGTCCCGAGTTTGAGATCTGAGCACGAGTCCTGAGCTCGAGTCCTGGCTTGGTATTTAGGCATCCTCTTTTATTAGAAATTTATACGAACTTACACTAAAGTTTCTGAAAAGAAGGGGCCATTATTTGACTCAAAGGGGGGAATTAATTTTAAAAAACGGTTGATTATTAATGGAAATATGGTTAAAATAGTATATGATTGTAAATGTGAATTAAGCATAGGATACTAAATTTTATCTCTCTTTTGCACATTTTCAAATGGAAACAGGTCTTTACAAAGGAATAAGATCAGCAACCTTCCCACGGGCGCATTTCGTCATATGGCTGCGCTTAAATTCCTGTAAGTTTATATAGATTAAGTCATAAAAAGAGCAACGTATGGAAAACGCGCTGCGATCGAGTGACGAATTTTTGCAGCGAGGGAATGAAACTTATTTTAATTATACATAACAAAAAAAAGCATTGTAAAATCTTTAAGCGATTTTTCAATCTATAATCTGTCATACAAGGCAGCGCGAACAAAACAAAGCTGCAAAATGCACATTGATTTTCTTTACATAACATCGCTTCTCCGGAAAAACCGCTTAAAATCGAAACTGAGCAGGAAAAAATAGTGGCATGAAACTCTCTTAGATAGAAGATTTATTTAAATAAACACACTGATGCGTTACAAGGAAACTTTGCCACAAGCGACTCAAATAAATACAATGGCGACTACTTTTGAACAAAACTATGTTATTACGACGACGTAACTCAAACACATTCAAATACGCAATTTACCTTATCATGGCGCTCGAATATCCTTTGAAATCTTGCGGATGTGTTGTAAGTTCCGAATAACTAACAATGAATGAGCGAACTTAAAATATCAGTGAAATCTACACAAATTAACTAACCAAAATGTCACAAATAATACAAAGTATCTGAATATGCCTGCAAAATGTCTACAATTTATTGCAATAAATCATCGTAAAGTGTTCACATTTTCTTTGTAAAATCAACATGTAAAAACAAAAGTGTGTAGAAATCATAGCTCATAAATTCAAATAACCTCTACAAAAAGCGAAAAAAATATGTGCTTAATGTACATAACTATTGTGCATGCTTGAAATATCTGTAGAATATAACGCAACTAAAATCGTGACAGGGTAAGTGGGAGGTACTCAAACCCACCGTTATCTTGATTGTATATATTGTGTAGTTTTATTTTAAAGTAATAAATAAAGTTTAAGCTGAGTTGAAGTTGTGACAAGAACAAAGCACACAAATAACAATGTGGCTTGATAAGGGGGGGGGGGGGGCAGCAATGTGGCAGGTCAAGCAAGATTTTAAGTAATGTACGCAAAATACCTCACTTATTCCTCCCAATAATGTTGGAGTAAAATAAGAATATTGTCAGATTTTTCCTTACTGGCTGGATCGGACAAGATTAAGGCAAGAGTATATCATGAGATGGCAGCAAGCCCGACACAAAAGTCGCTACGCAGACTTAACCGAACCACAAGGAGCTTACAAAGTTAATGATGTATAACTAAATGTCATTGCCCTTCACCAATGGAGGGAGGGCGGGTAAAACTAAATTATTACGATTTTAACTCTTTCGTGCAAAGGCTGCCAGAACAATCCCCTGGGATATTGTTCTACTGCTTTTACAGCAGGACAATGCCTCAAAGTTCAGCCAAAAGATAAAGTTGTATTATAAACGAATCAAAGTGGCTATGAGCCGCTGAACTCTGAAAGTGACTATGAAACGAGAATATAAAACCGAGAACTTTGAAACATAAAGTTTGCCTAGAACAAGTCAAGTTTTGAACCGATAAGTTCAATCCCGGTATCTTAAAAACTATCTTTGTACTGATACGTATAACATCAACTTTTGTAACCATCGGGAGCTCCAGCTTATTTTCCACACTTTTGCATTCGAGGTAAACTTCAACTACCAGCCTAATATATTTAAACTGTCATTAACTTAATTTAACCCGAAATCAAATCACTTTAACACTCCTGCAAAAGTTTGCCACGACTTCGGTACTGGCAGAACTCACTTGAGCCTGCTATGGTGCTGTTCATAACTGATTACCACCAAACAATTATGTTGTCGCGATGTAGTGTAATGGATGAGCTTCTGGACTTGTAATTCAAAATAGAATCGAAAGGAAAGTTGTGGGTTCGAATCGTTATCGGGAAACTTTTTTTCTTCATCATTTTTTTTTTGTCCTCTTCTTTCTTTCTTTTTCTTTTTGTTTCGCTACGAATATACCATTTATGGTACCATTGTATGCATTTTAGAAACCAGTTACTGAGACGCAAGCATTACCGAAGTCGTTGTTTGATCTTTTCGAATTTTGGACGATACAATCTTATCAATATTCTTGACATGAAGAACTTTACGTTTACTTTTTATTTACGTCACGTGACTCAGAAACGAATGTTACCAGTTGGGGACGTCCGACATAGGGTACAGAAAGTAAAGTTCAATTGATCATTTCTGTGTGTAGTTATCTTAGTTTCAAAGAGTTCTTCAAGGAATATAATTGTATTCATGTACTCGTTGAATGAGAATCGCTTAAGTAAACGAATAGGTCACGTGTCATAATAAATAATTTAATACCTTCTAATGCAAAAAACAAAACAAAACAAGTGGCAGCTTACAAGGCAGACATACAGTGCAATTATGCAGTTCGACAGTTAAACAATATTTGTTTAAATTTTTGCTGCATAACCTTACCCCATTTCAAAAACGTATTAAGTGACGTCACAGACAAAAGTTGGACCAGTAAAAAATTATATATGTTTGCATCCTATTAACCTAGTGAAACAGAGGTCAGGTTAATTTTAAAGACTGACTAATGCTGTGTTCACACTAGGCCAAAAAAAGAGTAGTCTGATCGCGATGAAAACATGTTTCGCTATGAAAAGTGTTCACATCAGACTGCGCATTGCCCGAATCATGATCGAAACATGTTTATTCTGAGCATGATTGAAACAACCTCACGAGGTATTTTCAATCATAATCAGACGAAACACGTTAGAATGACGGACATGCGGAGAGGAGGCAAACCGATGAGTTGATATTTTCTTTTTGGCCTTAAGTTGATTTTCTTTTACCTTTGAGTAAAGTCGCCATAACGCAGAAATTTTATTTCATTTTGGAGAGGGTTTATTGTCTTTTGCTCGGTTCATGAGCTGATTTTTTGGCGTGAGTTTTATATATAAGTTTATTTTCTTTTGCCGTGATGGATTTTCTTTTGCGGTGAGTTAATTTTCTTTTACCATGAGTTGAATACCTTTTTTCCGTTAGTCAGTATTCAATTTATTCTATGGACCACCGTACTTTAAATATTTTGTACGCTTAGTTACCACAGTAAATATATTATTGTAAAGTCCTGTAAATAATGAATAACTGGGGAGCTCCGGTTTTAGGCTTGATTAAATCTGTACCGATCAGAGTCGAATTTCTCTCGTCGTGATACTTTGCGAGTTACTTTCTTTTGCCGTAAATCAATTTTGTTCTGCTTTAAGATAACTGTCCCATGAGCAAATTTTGCTGTGCCGTAAGACAGTACCATAAATTTTTTGTCGCTTAAAAACCAGAATGGAAAGTTAACACTATTGTAAATTCTACAATAATAAAAATGTAATTAAGTGGGGTGCTTCGCTTTTAGGCTTGCATTATTCTAAATACTTCTACTTACGCTATACTTACGCTGTTCGAAATACTACCAATAATGGAAATACTGTGCAGAAATTAATTTTACTTAATTAACTATTACGTTCATGATTTAATTAGTCCTGAATCCGAATCTTATGTACTTTAGTAGCATAAAAAAAACCGAATTTAAGGCATCCGCTACAATAAGTTTATTTTAGAAGATGTGATGTGTTTTTGCTGCGACTCATTCCGATTTATTCATTGTTTTTTTTTTCTCTATTTTTTAACAGAGATCTACAGCTGAATGAAATCAGTAGTATATCTTTAGACGCCTTTGCTGACTTGAAGGGACTTCATACGCTGTATGTTAATTTATAAATATAACTGCATCAATCGCAAGTCCCTAATGTCGAATTTCACCAAGATTAACGCTTAAAGTTTAGCCTCCATGAACGCTTTAAGTTTTGTCCCCCAAGCAAATTATGCTAAGTACGTGGTTGCATTTGCCATTTAGATACAACAAAATCAAGAAATTTGTACGCCCTATTTAACTACATCCTTACTCCCTGATTCGTGAAGGAATCCAAAGTATCACAATAAAACAAATACGGTAAACTGGAACAAAGGTTGCTTTTCCTGGAATGACCAAGAGTATTAAGTAATTTTAAATAACTCAGTTTTCTTTCACTTTCTTATTATTAGGTCTGGATAAGGCAGGTGTTATTAATATAAGTGAACGTGGACAATTAACAAAAAGAATAACATCTGGATGATTTTGTTGTTCGTATTTTGTTTTTTCACCTAGAAACTTACAAAACAACCGTATTCAGAATTTAACAGCAGGTATTTTCTCACCTCTCCTGGCCTTGCAAACGCTGTAAGTACGTCAAAATTAACAATCGCTTTTAACGAAGAAGCCAGCCAACTTCAAAGAAGTCAGCCAATTTTGATAACTCAGTTTTCTTTCACTTTCTTATTTATTAGGACTAGGATTAGGCAGGGATCAGTAAGTAAACGTGGAAAGTAAACAGAAATAACATCTGGATGGTTTTTGATTGTTTGAATGTTTGTTTTCTCCTGAGAAACGTAAATGACAATCAAATTCAGAATTTAACAGCCGAAATTTTCTCTTCTCTCATGGCTTTGCGAGTGCTGTAAGTACATCAAAAATCGTTTTGAACGTAGAAGCCAGCCAATTTCAAATTATTGATTTTCTTTTCCTGTAAATAAAAAGTTTAATAGTTCCTCCCCGAATTATTGCACATTGATTAAAATAAATCGGATCAAGGTGTAATGATTTGCACGGTAATTTGTTAAAAAGCCTGAGATGATAACGTTTAATTGCCATCCAAAGCT
>NC_135763.1:6085660-6149294 GCF_052425735.1 Oculina patagonica
TCTTATTTTAAAAATTGGATTTACACACGGGCATTATCCAATTAAGATGGAAAATATGTTGTTTTGTATTAGGGACTTAATTAACAAGCCTGAAAATCTAATCCTAAAAATAGAAACCAACAAAACAAAACTTGAAATACAAAATTTAAATTATTATAGTCAACCTTTGTATTAAAATTGAAGTGATATTTATTTTGTACTTTAATTAAACAGTCCCTTAATAAGGGCTTCCTAGTATTTACTGAGAAAGAATCTTTATAAACCTAAACGAAATTAAAAGCTCTTGCCAAATGAAATGAGACAAAAAGGACATAGCAGTTCACAGCAAAATTATTACAATTCTTAAACTGGAGAAGCCTGACTCTATCGATCTAGAACTTTGAAATTCAACAATTGAAAAGTTGATTTAAAAAGTTTAGTTTAGTAAATCTCACTCGAAAAGATTTATCTTTTCCTAAAGTGAGGATTTCAATTGTACTAAGAAATTTACATGCAGGCACAAAAACAAAACAGAAGATATCATCTTTAAAAATCAAACAAAACAAAGTTTCTACTCTACAGTTTCTACCTGACAAATGCTACAACTGTTTGAAAGGCATCCATATCCAGAATTCATCATGTCCTTTTACTATTCATGACTTCAGAACTACAGCTGCAAATTGAATAATCTTCACAGGAACATCCCAGTAGTACTCTACCCAACGCTAGTTAAAGCGGCGAACATAACAGCGATCAAACTTTTAAATGTGGTGAAGAAGAAAGCGAATTTCTCGTTAAAATGTACTTTGGTCTGGGAGGCAGTTTAACGAACTTCCTCGATGTCGAGTCCAACCATGGATAGTACTATCCATGGTCAACCGACCAGAGCGTCGGAGTCTTCAAATGCAGCATGAATCTCGCCCAGCGATCGCCATTCCAGCAAGTCAGACACGAACAGCATCGCACAGGAAATCAAAATCAGTCGCTTCACTTTGTTGAAAAAGACTGTTAACTCAGTGGGACGACATCAGAAACCAGCGATTCGACTTCGAGCCATGTTGAACATTTTCCGCACCTTACTTCATGTAATTTCTCTGTTTTTACCTCGTTAACTACAACCAATCAGAGAGCACAAAACCTAAGTGACGTAGGAAAACTCAGTTTTTCCCCGAAGCCGGGCTCTGATTGGCTAATTTAAATTTTGATGGCGCGGACCGTATGGCAGGTATACCTTGGATTGAGTTCGATTGAGTTCGACAATCGAACAAAATCGAACACGCGCAAACACAAAAAGTTGCAAAATGGTCCATTTTCATTAAAAATTGCTATATTAAAGCAACGAAATTAACAAGCATTTTTGGCTGCGGATGGCTAGGATGGAAATGGATTGCAATTGAAAAATTCAGTAAGGCTAAACTTTTCAAAGTTTTCAGTTTCGCGTGTCGTAAAATATCGATATTTGTGCCGAAGTTTGATTATGATTATCTACAAATTAAGGCTGTATCTCCCATTAGATCGATGTTCAAAAATGTTTTTCATGGGTTAAGTCGCTATCACTAATTAATTTCGGAACAGTTTAGTTCAAAAATCTGCAAAATTCTCGTGACGTAGCTCTTTAAAAAGTGTGCTCAAGATCTATCGACAGGAGCAGTTTATAAAACTAACTGCAGAGACTGTGAGAGAGTTTATATAAGACAAACATCACGAGCGTTACAGCAAGGCGCACAAAAGTGTGACCACCTTTAATTAATTCACATTCTTTCGTGCAACAACCATCCAATCAGAAGCCAAGAGCAGGTTCCTGTTGACTCCTGATTGGATTAAATCTGCACGGAAGAATGTGAATAAATTAAAAGTGGTCACACTTTTGGGCTCCTTGCTGTAAGATCTAGAACAAGAGAGCACAAAAGAGCTGTTTTTACTGTTGACAAGCTAGAGATCTCTATTGGTGCAAGAACTCTCTGTTGCATGCAAAATAATCGAGAATTCGATTTCGACGACGTTAAGATTATAGCCGTTGTTCTTGTGATCAGACTGTTTCCAAAAGCGTGGCATTCTATTCGAAACCGAATTTGACTACAACAAACACATGAACACTCCCGACATCTACAGAATCCTGTTCTGAATCACTAGTGAGTTATCGCCTTTAAAAAAAAAATATATATATTTACATCTGGACGACCTTTTCAATTTGTGCTGAAGAAAGTTATAGCATTTTTAACCGAAAAGCCAGATATTTTTTACAGTTTTAGTCAGTGAGAACAATTTTTTTAGTTTTTATGCATACTAAAACGTGAAATATTATGTTTATATTTATGTTTTGGGTGAAACGTGATTTAGATCACCCCTTTTACCAACCACTTTTACCACCCTCGTGCGTGTCGCATTGCAAAATACATGCAAGTTTGTCTTGGAAAACATTTAGGCCGTATTTTACTTGTTCTTTTTAACTTGATTAATCAAGTAACTCGATCGTTTAGATATTCAACATTTAACTGAATTAATATTTTGCAAATTTGACAACAGCGGCGAACTTTCGTCTTTGCCAGCGCAAGCCTCATTTGCCCAGATTTTTTACTTAATGATAGTATTTGGTAATTTTGACTCATTTGACGTCCAACACACCAAGATGCATTTTTCGCACAAAACTTGGGATGGTTATTATTGAAAGAGTGTTGTTCAATTACAGCAGATTTTATAAAAGTACCATTGCTAGAAAGCAGAACAGCAGCGCTCTCATTAACATGTACAGTTAATCTTCTTTCGTATTGTTGCAAACGAAGTGCTGCTTTGTAAAAACATGTCTCTTTAATTTTTTTATCGCCGTGTACTGACGATAATTTTTCTCCTTTTATTTCAGGGACTTGTCATCCAATATAATTCCATATCTACCCACAGGGTTATTCACGAAGCAAACGAGCTTGACAGAGTTGTACGTTTGTCAGCATTTTTCGTTCTTTTTGTCGATTTTATTGTAATATAAATTAAAAGGACCAGTGTCACGGCTTGGTTAAGTTTTGCCAAATACCCGCTATGAAACTTAAAATTTTGGCAAAGAACCATACCGCCATCCGTTAAATGGTTTATTTTACGTTTCACTTAATCTATGGCCATCTTTTCATGTTTAAATTTGGCTTAAGTTCATGACACAGTTCCCTTAAGAAAAGCCGTCGACTCAAGTAAATGTTGGCGCAGTTGCTGTTTTTCTTACTTGTATCATATAAAAGTTAAGTAATTTCCCCTCTCCCCCTTTGCAATGTTGCGTAGCATGCAAAAAAATAATGCCTGCAATTGCTGCTTACTTTTGCTCATGAAACACACTGCACGGGGAGTCTAGGCACATTGTACTGTCCAACATTGAAACAGGGGGAGGGGGTGGGTGTGCCAACGACTTTTGTCAATGATTGCAATCAGTGACAAAATGTTGGCGCAGTTGGTGTTTTTCTTATTTGTAACATATAAAAGTTAAGTAATTTCCCCTCTCCCCCTTTGCAATGTTGCGTAGCATACAGAAAATAATGCCTGCAATTGCTGCTTACTTTTGCTCACAAACTGAAACGCACTGCACGGGGAGTTTAGGCACATTGTACTATCCAACATTGAAACGGGGGGAGGGGGTTGGTGGGCCAACGACTTTTGTCAATGATTGTAGGCCGCTTTTTTACGCGCGCTTCTTGTAGGTTCTTGGCATTAAAAAAACGCAAAATCTTCTGGCAGGAAGATTTTTCAAGGAATTAAATTTGGAGCTAATCCTTGTTGTTTTTCTCTTAAGAAATTTATATTGCGTCTTTTTCCAGAAAACATGTCAGATTTTGTTATTTGGGCGATCAGTGTTTATCATGTTAGGTTAAAAACTTTTTAAAACTGATCTAAAAATGTAAAATGATCTTATAAACACTTTTAAGAAACTAAATATTTGGCAAACGTTCTCTTGCCTTCGTCAGACGTAGTTTGAAACAGTGTCACTGCATGCATAATCGGGTCTTATTTGCTGCTAGTCTCCAAAGATGCAGACAAAGGTAACTAAACATTTGTAAATGTAAATGTTTAGGAGCGAGAGAATAAAGCAAGCATCTGCAAACCTGCGGCACAAAATAGAATCATGTAAAATAGAATTATTCTGTAAATGTTCGTTTAGGGAGTTTCAATGTCGGATGGAATGCAAAACGTCTAGAAAAATGCGTTCTAGTCATTCAGGTTTCTTTTTAGAATTTCAACGTAGTCTTGGTTAATGTCGTAATATGTTGCTCCCTCAGAGATTGGCAAAAATTCATGTCAAGAAAAAGAAAACTAAAGAATAAAAGATGAATGGATATAGGCAAAGTAAGCCAATAGCACTGAGCTTAACATTGGCGACAAATTATTAATTAATGAAATCCAAGACCAACTGGAGGAAGGAATCGTGGAGAAAGTTAATGATTAGCCTCAGGGAGAAAGGGAGTTTTGACCTTCTTTAGGGTGATACAGGGATATTTTTGTGATGCTTGATTAGCAGATTTGATTTTCCGTGAAACGTAAATGTGAATTTCTTTGGATAACAGCAAGATAAAAAAGTAGTACGCTACTTGCTTATTTTTGTCATTCGGAAAAATGAAATTTTAATATCCGTGATCCGCTATTTATTTTTATTTTTTTACCCGTGAACCGTGCCAAAGACCGCCAATGTAAGACCCTCTACGAAGCAGCAGAAGAGAAAAAGCAGAAAGCAGAAAAATACAAATCACCTTCGACGCATCAGCTAAGGAATATCAGAGTAGTTCCTCCTTAAACGATTGTAGATTGGAAACTGGGCCTCCACCCCAAAACATACTCTGGATTGTGCTAGTTCAAAACCGTTTCAAAGCTAGCTGTTGCGCTTTGTGGCGATTTTTAGCAGTCAGTCTTGCAGGTACACACAGGTTTTAGGCTTTGATATTTGTTTTAAGCATTTGATTTTCCGTTGTTCGGTTCAACACAGCCACTGTTTCTTCTTGGTGGAACTCTAAAGCAACGGCTAGAAAACTTGAAAGCCAAATATCACGAAGATTTTGAGGATCGTTAGTGGAAGAATTACCACTGCCCAGGGGCACAATTTATAATTTGAAAAGGTTACAGTCTTAGTATATTGAGAAGCGGAGTTTAAACTACATACATGCCACTATTAAGTGGTGGTGGCTAACGCTGAATTGAGAGACGAAGGGAAAATATATGACAAGGAAAATTTGTTCATGAAAGCCAAAGAAGCAAATTTTCCGAGACTTTCTTGGAGCAAGCAGAAAGATACCATGGTCGTGATCTTTACCAAAGGTTCTGTGGAAACTAGTAAGAGAGAAATTCTGACTAGTTAGGGAATAGTATTTGACCCTCTTGGAGTGGCAAGTCCCACAGTCTGAGTAAGGGGGCAGTGGGGCCTTTGCTTCTTAGAAATGGCAAGTCCCACAGCCTGGGTAAGACGATCTATACTACAAATCGACTCGCAGCAACACCTACCATGGGATTCAGTGCTTGAAATAGAGAAACTGGTAAAACATTGTTGCAAGTTCAAGGAATACCTAATCTACTAGTAATACGTGACTCGCAGGGCCTCGCGAAGCTCTGGGTTGGCGAGGGGGGGGGGGGGTGGGGGTGTTATAAATAAGGGGTGGATTATTTGAAGTTGACCTTTAATTGAATTGTACATATTCAATTTTCCACAGTAGGCAGGAAGATATATTTGTTAGAAATTTCAAAATATTTTTAGGAGGGGTAGCATTGGATAGGTAGTTGATTGGGGAGTGATGGGGTGGTTGATACAATGAGTTAAAATCGCTGGAGAAAAGTACCAATATTTCTCTTTGGCAGGTTTCCCCCTTGTTTGCCAAAAAGTACCCCCTTCCTTATTTGAGGAACTGTAAGTTTTATGTTATCCCTCCCCATTAGAACAAGGGAAGGCCCATTTTTAACTTAACAGTCTCTTTTGCCCCTATCTTTGTGTACCTCTAAATCCGTAATTGGAATCGATATAATTTGTGTGGTTCCATAAAATATCCATACTGCCCACGGAAGGTTGTTCAGTTTGAACTCCCCCACACCCCTGGAAATTTCAGTTGAGATTTATACTCCTTAAAAAAAGTTTTATTTTTGACAACGTTATTGTTGCCTAGTAACGGGAATGGCCGCGACACTTTCGTTCCCAGGGTCTCCTCGGCTTTGAAGATGGTGGCCTTTTCTGGTTCGTAAAGAGGTATAAAGCGTTGGGAAGCGCAGGCTATTTTCAAAATCATCGACAAATAATTGGATAGTCGCATTTTGGACATTTATTTGATGACATTAAAAAAAAGAAGAACGAACGGCAGGAGGATTCGAAGCCTCCGCCCGCGCGCCCCTGATGGCGATGAAAGGTTTTAATATAGCCTGAATAGGCGTTGAGGGAGTCTTGAGGGAGTATTATGTGGAAATCAGTGTTATTTTAATCCGAAAAGAAAAACGATAAAAATGAAAGGCTCAGGATTCGAACCCAAAAAAAAAAAAAAAAAAAAAAAACCCTAGCCGGATTTGAACCCCCGACCTCAGTTCCGAAGATCTGATTTCAAGTTCGACGCCTTACCATTAGGCCACCAGCGCGCGGCGGCCGTGTGACGTCATTTCCGCCACACACCAAGCTCACAAATATATATATATAGAAATATATATGACCGTAAACTCCACACGAGATGTCATCCCGCCTGATCCCTTTGAGGGACAAAATTATACACCCCGCTACGCTCGGCGTTCACCTACACCTAGTAGTCTTATGCGTTAACTTAGATCCTAAAACCTCGCTTTCATGTTGCATATATAATGAGGGATGACGTCATCATAATTAGACGAAGTACTCATCAAATGAGGTTGCCATAGCAACCGAAATGGACCGGAAGTGAGAAAACTGGAAGTAGCCAAATTGCATAAAATGCGAGGAAAGGGTATCGGCAGTAGCCAATCAGATTGCAGGGAGTATTTGAATGGACCAATCAGGGGTCAGGCAGGTGGTCAGGTGTCTAATTTGCATATTCTGTGACGTCAGAGAATGGAATGCGTGTCACTATCGGGGAGGGTGAGCGTGAGCCTGACCCTTAGACACGCGCCCTGGGTACTAGACGTGTGCGCAGGCCTGAGTGGCCGCGCGCGCCCTGGGTACAAGCGTGACACATGACGTTACGAAACCTGTTTACAAGCGGGACCTTCGTGGTCACGCGCCCTGGCGACGAGCGTTACCTCTATATCTATTGTACACGAAGCGCTATGCTTTCCTTGTGGTATCTGGAACTGAAAACTTTGCACTAAACGCATGCGCAGATAAGTCTACATTGCTTTTTTCTTAGACTTTTTGTCGGCGATTCTGAGAAAACGTAAAGCTATTTAAAAAAAAGAACCATGTGATGAAGGGGGATGGGGGTACCCCCTTTCTCGGTATTACTGGGAGCGAGTGACTGACCCATCAGATCACGTGACATGGCGTGACCCTACGAATCACAAAAATCGTTTGCATTTCTAGGAATTTTGGTCGGCGATTCTGAGAAAACTTGACACGATGTACACGTTAGCCTAAAACATCGCTTTTTGTTGCATATATAATAAGGGATTACGTCACAATAGGTTGCCATAGCAACCGAGTTTTGATGAATGGGCGGAAGTGAAAAAACGGAACTGGAGTGTCCAAAATCATTTTATTCTCAAAAAAAGGTAAAATTAAGGTAGAATTTCTTGCAGTCTAGCTACAGCCAAAGGCGGTCCATTTTTTTTTTGTTTTCATGCCTTCGGTGATACTAGTGGCACAGTAACTGCGACGGCAGTATACGGATTATTCTTTAAGAGTCGGGCGCAAACCAGCATCTTTACCCCGAGCCATTTACCTCAAACTGGTACCAAATTTAACCAAATTTAACGGATAAGCAGTTTCTCAGTATCCGCACATTTTGCATCGCAAAGGAGCAAAATCCAAAAAGACCAACGCTTATAACGGTAGAAATTTTTCAGGTACAGCAAACAGGTCGAGTACGGTGATGATCCCAACTTCATTTTGACGGTATTTTGCTAAAACACGCAATCAGTAACTATACAAGGAAATTTTCATATACATCAGATTTTTGACAGTTCGAACCATATTTCAGCTTCCATGCAGTTAATATACAACAGATTTAACAGCACGATTCACTTTAACCCTAAACAATACAAAAATGTTCAAAGATAGGAGTCCTTTCCTCACTCGTGTTTCCTTCGCAAGAGAGACTGGGTACAAAGGCATCCCAGCGAAAATAACAACACTTACTCTTAGGGATGTGGGTGGGGATTACTATACAGGAGGCTATTACGAAAAGGGGATGCCTTTGTCAGACTGGAGGTACATGTATATCACTCTGTATGTCAGCCTGCCTGTTTTTCTGTCCAACTCCCTGCCTGATGCATGCATGCCTGCCTGCTTGCCTGCCTGTCTGTCTGTCTGCCTGTTTGTCCGACTGTCTGTGTGTGTGTGTGTCTGTCAGTCAAAATGTTGCTGAATTGCAGAAAACTTCTTAAAAGTGGCTCATAACAAATAATTTAAGTTTTAACTGTCGTGGACCACATAATGATTACAATTGGTGACAATTATTATCATTGTTGGCTTGGTGCAAATAGGACAATATATCACTGTATATAATTTGCTTATCCAGCTTACGCTCGATTACTGTGATAAAATACGGATTAATTTAAGGGCAAACGACCGTAAAGTTTTGAAAGTAACAACCATTGTTACTGTCACATTTAACAGTGTTTTCCTTTCATTACTTCTGGTGGGTAGCTTCGTTCGAGGGGTCGATACTTTTAATCATCTTAAAGGTGTGGCATATAAGGGTCGATCTGTCTTACTGTAATCCTACAATATGTGATTTTTTTTTTTTGCAGGGACCTTAGGCACAATAAAATAGAAGTGCTGCCTGAAGGAATATTTGATAACCTATCAAGTCTAAAGTGGTTGTAAGTACATGCATCTGACAAGTATTTAATTAAGGAGGCTATTAACGGTTTCCAGCACTTTCCATCTCTTATACTTTGATGGATCAGTACTGCAAACCTTTTACAGTTGCTCCTACAATAATGGTACCAAACAAATGCCCAATCATTGGTAACAACAGTTTAACCTGTTTAGAACTGCTACAAACTGGATAATGATCAAAATATTAAAATACAACTTTTTGCAAAACTAAAAGGGCAGACTATAAATGAATTTTAAAATCAAATACAAATGTAAATAGCCTAATTAATTGTAAATATTTTTAACTTTTAATACTTTTAATTTACACGACCCCACAAGCTGTAAGCTTTTATCCAAATCGTGTTTTTAAATAAAGGCAAATTACTTACTTACTTACTTACTTATTGAGCTTGAACTCTAATGTTTATGCCGAATATAAAACCGACTGACTTTTTGACTTGAACGTACCAATTCTCGTTCCATAAACTAAACTGATTAACTGAAGGTTTATGCTTCGTTTACTGGTATTTTACGTTGTTCTTGTTAACCCATCTTGTCTGTTTCTCTGGCTGGCCGAATTTTTTTTAAATTACAAAATGGTAAAAATTGTTATAATGAGAATATTTAAAACTAGCTCATATCAAATAAATTAGTTTTAATCGCCTCAAAAACTAAATTTGAAAGTACTGCTTCTGATTATAACGTTGCCAACTTTGGCTATTCTCGTGACTTTAAGTTAGGCGTTACGAACATGTCTCTGCTTCCCAATCTCTCGGTATTTGCATGGATGATAAAAGACTGTCGAGGAATACCCTAAATTTCGCGAAAAAGGGGTCATTTGGAGTGGGTGGCAGTGGGAGGCTGTAGTAGTGTATTACATGTAGCCCAACGGTTACTCATAAGAGTACATCCGGGATGCGAAGAGTGTGTAGTGAGCGCGAAAGCATGTACTGTGTGTACGGGCGTGTGTTCTGCTTTAAAAGCAGCTGTAAGCCTTTGTGGCCTTTGAACACTACAAATTGGCGAAGAGGATGTCGCACTCAGTGGAACGAGCGTTGTCGCCCTAAGATTTAACCGGTTCTTCCTTTCAGGTCGCCAAACGGTGGCGACAGTGGAAGCGATTTTACCAATATTACATCGATGGCAAAGGAATTACGAACGCCTCTCGAAAGAAAGCTCAATTACTTCATTTTGCGGGCATGGAAGTCCAAGATATTTTCGAAGTCCTTCCGGATTCAGGACCGATCAATGCAGAGGAGGGTAACGAGTATGTAGTGTGTCTTCGTACGCTTGATGGAGGGGCTGGATGGGGGGGTACAAATGTCAGTTGTCAGTTAAATTTTAGGCGATTTGTCAGTTGTCAGTTAAATTTTAGGCGATTTGTCAGTTGTCAGTTACTTGACTGTTAATAATTAACCGTGTAACTAAATTATTTATTTCTGACCCAAAAGCTAGCTCGATTGGCACATATAACGTAAAGTGTATCGTTAATTCAAGATTCTTACTTAAAGAACTATTTTTTCTCAGATTTGGAGTTAAAACCATTGCAATTGCATTACAACCTGAGATAAAAATTTAAGCGTTAACTTGCCTACCAATGATCACCTATATCAGTCTAAATCTACCTATTTATCTTCAACACTTTATACTTAATAGACCTTAATAAATATCAAGAAGAGTTTACGGAGCAAAATAAAATATCTTGAGAATTTGAGTAAAACGGCGAGTATCATATTTTCTCGATTGAAAAAGCTGGCTTCTAATAAAGCCGAGTTTCCACGGTGGAAGTATGAAAACCTGTACTTGTCTGTAATAAAAAATGTGCATTATACTCAAAAATAATGTATAAAGGTCTCCGCACACGTGGGGTCAAGACGCAGGGACATGTTGCAGCAATATGAAGCAGCGACAAAATCATGTGTTGTTCACACTGAGGGGACATGCAGCAGGGACGATGATATTTGAGTCAGCATGAAAAAGTGTCGAAAATCCAAGGAATTGACCCTGAGAGTTATGATAATCATTAGTGAATTGGTATTTCTAATGGATTGGTATTACATTTGCAGTGCGAAGTGTTTTCAGTAACATTTTGTTTTTAGCTGTGAATTACCGCTACTTTTAGCCACTGTTTTAACCCTTGAATTACATAATGGTCAACTGATATGACTGAAATGTGATATGTACATGCATTATAACCAGTTTTCTACCTGAAACAAACGCGCTCGGTGGTTCACATTGCCGCAACGTTTCAAAATTTTGTTTTATATACACAGTGCCACAGTAATTATAACATATATAACGCCAAGAGAAATAATTAAGTATCAAACACATCGTACATTGCAACAAAAATGGGAACAAGAAACACGTAGTCGTACCTGGTAGGATTTCTGGACTAACTGGCATAATTCATATTTATATCAATACAAGATACAAATGCACTTATAATACATACTGTTCATTTCGCTTCCTGTGCCATCCAGTAAGCTTGGTAGTTCGAGCTTCCACTGGTCGTCTGTGGTGATGGCGAAGTTGTCGCTTTTCCCACTCTCATTCGGTGCCATTCGGAAAAGCTTGATGTCAAAGTCACCAAGGCCGCATTTTCTAGTTAAATCTTTGAGGCCAAGGAATGCCACAAGGTGCTTTTTGAGCGCATGAACTGTATTTATATCATTTATCGGAATACGGCTTCTAAATCGATCGAAAGCCGAGTTCGAGTCAACTCTGTAAAAGCTTACAATAGCTTTTACAACGACAGCATTGGCGGCCATTGCATAAACTGGCGCGTGTTCAGCGTAACTTTGAGATCGTAGCTGGTAATATGACCCTGATGTACATGGGTCATACAGTGAATCATTAACGAAATATGAAACCCTAGCGTCCCGCTGCTGAGATTCGTATAAAACGTACATTTGTTTGACGAAAAAAGTCAAACAGTGTTATTTACAACGGGTTTTTTAGGATTAACGATGCTCATGTGGGTTATTTAGGACAGTTTGGTCAGTTGTCAGTTGTCAGTAAAAGCCACTACAAATGTCAGTTGTCAGTTAGATTTTAGGCGATTTGTCAGTTGTCAGTTAAAATTTTGGCCATTTGTCAGTTGTCAGTTAACCCCATCCAGACCCTCTTGATGCTCACTTTCGCGCCGTGGACGAAGTCCATGTTTTTTCCACAGCCGCCGAGACGTTGTATTCGATTTAGGTGATTATAAGACATTAGAATATAGCCGCTGTATACGCGCGATGGAATTCTAGCGGGCATTATTTTTAATAGAACATAGCTGAAAACTATAGAAGCCCGGTACCCCGGATGTACGAATTGTTTGTCGAATTTCGCTGAACGACTTCGTCGACTTAGCTTCGCCTCTATTCTCTTGTTTTGTTGTTTAAATGATGCTTTAAAGCAGCAAGTTTTTATCAGAAACGTTTTACCTGCTTAAATGGAACTGAGACAGTGCCAAAGGAAGCGACAGATGAAGAAAGAATCGTTGAAATTTGTTGTTCTTCTTTGGAGTTGTGTACGCCACTATTTTGCCGTTAACTGCCCGAAATTGATTGGAAATTATTTAGCAAAACAAGCCGGACTCTCGAAACGCTTTGAGGTAAGAAACGTTTTTAAGCCACAATCTGAAGAAAGAACACTCCACTTTTGTTCTTTTTAAATCGAAATAAGAGGCGAATTTGAAAAACTTGCTGCGAAACGAACGCATGAAAATTTTTCATTTGAATGAAATTGAAGTAGGCTTAACCAAAATTTGAATGCGTAAATTTCAACTAGATTTGTCGGCTTTGTGAGAATCTTTTGGAAGTTGGAGAAAGGACTATATAAATAGGAAATATGAATGAAATGGTATCTTGGTTTATTTATAAAGAAGCCGCCAATAAAAAGAATAAACTAAACTTTCACTTTTACCAATGTTGCGTGCGTTTGTAAATGCCGTGAGCGGCCGCGAGTCTTGTTAGTTCTGTGCTCTTTTTAATGCTATATTCTAAACCCACTAGAAGATGGTTTTCCTATGTCCTATAAGAAAATAATGCACTTTTGAGGTCTAGAAAAGCAGCTGAATGCCCTCGCCTGACGGCTCGGGCATCCACTAGCAGCTTTTATAGACCTCAAGCGTGCATTATTTTCTTATAGAACATGGAAAACCATCTTCTAGTAGGTAAATGTATGAGAATACTTTGAAAATTGCTCGAAATAGTACTTGTATGAAAGATTTGAATAAAAGTTTCTTACCTTATGTTTATCATGCGTTATTTTGACATTTCTGTGCCTCTGGAGTGGGTTTAAAGCCGTTTCGACGAGTTTTTCTTTCCGACGTTGTCGCCATGGCGCGGTCGCTTAGCTAAATTTTTGAATCTTGTGCCCAAGATAACTTTTCACGCATTCAGACAAAGCAAAAGTGGAAACCCAGCGCTCGAACACGAGCGTTTCTCGGGCGGTTAAAATAAACTTTGGAACCTTAAGCGAAGGAAATCGAAAGAAGAATTATCGACGGCTGTATTGAAGCAATTTTGGTGAGATTCGACACTTTTTGTGGTATTTAAGGAGCTTCGAGTGCGAACCGTTGGCGAACTAGCTATAGGTCACCTGCCTTTCGTTTCTCTTTAGGGGAAGCAACGTCGGAAAGAAAAACTTGTCTAAACGGCTTTAAACCCACTCCAGAAGCACAGAAATGTCAAAATAACGCATGATAAACATAAGGTAATACATTTTTATTCAAATCTTCAATACAAGTTCTATTTAGAGCAATTTTCAAAGTATTCTCATACATTGTCTTATAATCACCTAAATCGAATACAACGTCTGGGCGACCTGTGGTTTTTCGACAACTTGCGTTGACCAAGGGGGAGACCGCTGATAAATTTATGGTTCGTTTACGGAAACAAGCTCGTCACTGTAATTCTGGCGCAGCTTTGGTGAAAAATTTGTCAGATCATCTGATCGAAAAGCTCCCCGATGTTGAACTGAAGAAGAAATTACTCGAGGTGAATAATATTACGTTAGGGGCTGCGATGGATAAGGTCCGAAAGTGGGAAGCTTCGCGTGAGCAAGTGAGTCAAATGCCGGTTACGCCAAGTCAAGACCGACAAGAACCTGGAGCAAGTGTTGGAGCAGGGACTAATGCTGTCGAACAAAGGTCTGGGCGTGGATCGAAAGGTAAAAGGGTTTGTTTTAACTGTAGAAAAGAAGGTTACTTGGCTAAAGACGGCAATTGTCCAGCTCGTGGACGGAAGTGTAGGACACTATGCTAGCTGTTGCAAGGGGGGAAGGATCCAAAAGTTTGGAAAAACAAATACCACTTAACGACGGGGAGGCCGGAAGACATCAGAGTTTAGAAAAAGCAGGCCAATCTTGTAGAGGGATCGTTGGAACCCTCCAGGTGAGAATGATTCATTTGCCTTTACCGTAGAAGAGCAGACATGCAATTTGGCCGCTTCTGCTGAGTCAGTGCTTTGTGTAAGCATTGGGACAGTAAACAGGGATGTGTTGGTTGACTCTGGACCTGGGAGCAATCTTTTAAGCATGGACACTGTTAAGGAGTTAAAACATCAGTAACTTCAGGCGCAACTCTGCACAAGAAAGTTGTATGCTTATGTGGGTCGTGCGCTTGAAATCGAAGGTTAGTTTCAGTCAGAAGACTCTGTTGATAAAACAAAGATTGTGGCAGATTTCGTTGTTGTCAAAACAGGTCGTTGTTTGCTAGGATATTCGACTGCCCTGCATCTTGGAATCTTTCGAGTGGATCCAGCAGGAACTCTTTCCACAGGGAACTGTAACACTGTTAATAGCACTTTTCAAGTCAACCGCAGACACCCTCAGAAGTTCGTAGCTTGTTGGGTCTCGTTGGATTCAGTGCCAGGTTTATACCCGATTTTACAACAACTGCTGATCCCTTAAAAAGACTTGCCAGAAAAGGAAAACTGTTTATGTGGGGCGACTTGACTTTTCAGAAATTGAAAAGTCAAGTTGCAAGTGCACCAATCTTTGATAAGAACGCACCTACTAGTGTTATTGCAGATGCCAGTCCAGTGGGGCTTGGAACAGTGCTGGTCCAATAGAAGAATGGAGATAGTCGTGCTGTCTGTTACACAAGTCGTAGTTTGAGCCAAGTGGAGGGCCGTTATAGTCAAACCGAGAAAGAAGCACTAGCCCTAGTTTGGGCATGTGAACGTTTCCACTTCTAATTGTATGGACTGCCACAGTTTGACGTCGTAACAGACCATGAAGCACTCAAAATAATCTATTCCAAGGAAGTCCAAACCTTCAGCCCGGAAAGAGCGCTGAGTTCTGCATATACAACCGTACAACTATCAAGTCTGTTAGGTGTCATCGAGAAAGAATATTGCAGATGCCCTTTCCCGACTGACAAATATACCTGCCTCAGATCAGTCCCCGGAGGACGATGGATACATACGCATGGTAGCTCTGTATGCTGTCTCCGCTGCGTTGTTAATCGAAGAGATTGAACGGATTGTAGCACAAAATCCAGAGTTGCAATCAGTCATAATTTGCCTCATCGAAGAAAAATGGGACATTGTTCTCAAGTCATACTTGCCAGTGCGCAATGAATTGACCTTTATCGGTCATGCAATTCTACTTGGAACGAGAATTGTTGTACCGCAAGCTCTTTGCAAAAGAGTTGTCAGTTTGGCTCACGAGGGGCATGAAGGAGTCGTGAAGACAAGCAATAGTATAACAAGTGCTAACTGCGCTAGCTGTACAACAGAACACCAAAGTGAACTGTGAACAGTTTGTTTGGGCTTTTATAGCTAAAGGGTTGTCTGCTCGGAATGCCAGTAGAAAGAACTGTACTTCAGCACAGCTTGGCATTACACGTGTATAATCTTAGCCATGAATAGTGCTGGTCGGCGTCGGGAGCGAGGACCAGGAAGCACTGCGTGCATCTGAAAGCGGGAGATTGCATCGGCGATCTCATTTGAAACCCCGGGGACATGGCAAGCCCGGACTACAAAGTTGTGCTACATAGAAAGGAGCACGAGCCGCCTGACCAACTCCATTATGCGTGTTACTTTGTAACGCCTAGAATTTATATTAGACACGACCAATATATTGTCACACCAGAATTGGAGGCGTCTCCCGGCAAGAAAGGGGTGCCACATGACGCAAGCAACAACGATGGGAAAGAGTTCTTGCAATTCGATACCTATTTCCCGTTTTTGGTTCAAAAGCATGTGGGGAGGCCAGCCACCCTGGAACCACCTTCACTGGAAATAGCCCCCGAAGCCTAAAGAGCCCGCGGCATCGGTGTAGAGTTCTAGATTCTGAGCTGGAAACGCCCGTTCCAGTTCAAGAGAAAAGCTTTCCACATTTCAAGATCCTTAAAGAACTCCTTATTAAGCCGCATGCGGTGGAAACGGCTTGGGATCCCCTCCTGGTCAAATTAATCGCCCGCTGAAGGAAGGTTCTCCCGGGCACCACCACCTTGCGTGCAAACTGAAGAGTCCCAATGAGTGATTGTAACTCTACCAGGCGTACTGAGCGACGTATTTTGAAAGAGTTCAACAGTTCATTGATCCTGGAGAGTTTATCCTGTGGTAAGCGGGCCTCCATGCGGACGCTGTCTAAAGCAATGCCCATGAACTCAATCTCCTGGGAGGGCCTTATTGTCTTGGACGCTACGACAGGGGCCTCAAGGGACATAAATACCCGTAGCAGAGTGCTAAAGCTAGTTAAAAATGCCAATTTAGACGGTTCGGCAATGACAAAGTCGTCCGTCCACGATGTGAATAACAAGCTGGAGGCCATAGTTACTTTTAAGGATCCATTCAAGCCCGTTCGACAGCTGATTGAAAAGGAACGGGGCACTTCGAAGCCCAAAGGGTAAGTACATGTCTACATAGTATTGGGATAGCCAGCTACAGTGACTAGCCAGCAAGCTCCAGTCGTCCAGATGACTTGGTATCAGGCGGAAGGCTGATTTAAGATCAGTATTGGCCATAAAGGTTCCCCTTCCTAGAGGCTGGAGAATACGGATGGCATCGTCGACCCGCACAAAATCTATGGGAATAAGGGGTCCTTTGGAATGTGCTCATTAATGTTATCGCCCTGGGGGTAGCAGAGTAGCGGGGAGTGGTAGGGACCCGCTACCCTTCCAAGAGCTACTTCCTTTTGCAGATTGAAAGAAACTTCTTTCGGGTGCTGTACTACCGAAATACGGTTAGGGGAGATGGAAGTCGATGTCATCCGATCAACTTCCAGTAAAACCATCATTCATTACCTAGATGCCCAATTCGCAAGACATGGATTGCCCAGAGGCCTGCGCAGCGACAATGGTTCAAACCTGGTGTCCAAGGAAGTAGAAGGGTATTTGAAAGAATCGGAGATTGAGCACCATGACACGACACCTCTGTGGCCACGGGCAAATGGCCAAGTGGAAAGGCAGAATAAGACGCTTCTGAAATCTGTTAGAGCAGCTCACGCAAAAGGAAAGAATTGGAGGGAGGAGCTAAACAGGTTCCTGTTGGCATACAGGTCAACGCCACATTCGACTACAGGGAAGAGTCCTGCTGAATTGTTGTTTAGAAGTAAGCTTAAAACCAAAATGCCTGAGCTGGTCGATTTGGAAGAGGAGGAAATAGAAGTCAGCGACCAAGGAATCCGTGATCAGGACACACAGAGAAAGCAGTCGGGTAAGGACTACGCCGACAAGAGGTTTCATGCTAGGGACCGAAATGTGAGAGAAGGAGACAATGTTTCGCTAGAGAAGAAGAATGAAACAAGCTGTCGTCTTGCTATGAGAATGAACCATATCAGGTGATGTCTCGTTGTGGAGACCAGGTCCTACTGAGATCATCACAGGGATTTCAGTACAAGCGAGACCTTCTGCATATCAACACAATAATGGTTAGATGACAAAATGTAACAATGGAAACGTTTACAAGCCTAACTAAATGTGCAATTAGAACCAAGCCCTTTAACATGCCAGATCAGAAAGAACATGGAGCTCCACTACAGGATGCTGAACCACCGACGGAACCGAAGACGGCCGAGATATCACCCATGAAAGAGAATCCAGTACCAACGACAGATTCACCACCTGACCTACCTGCTGCTATACCTACAGCTGAGCAGCCAGTTAGAAGATCTGACAGAATTAGTACTCATCCGAAAGCACTGAACGATAATGTTCTGCACTAAACTTAGGGATTTTTATACTGTCATATTCATTGCTGTGTTTCAAAAGTAACATTTGAAAATTTTTATATGAATTTAAAGGGACCGTGTCACGGATTTAAGCCAAACTTAGGCATGGGAAATGACCATCAAATTCGTTTAAATGTATAAAATTACCTCTTACAACAGTGAAGGAATATTTAAAGAACACACCAAATGCAAAAGAAGGTACGGATGGCCAAAAGTGTCGAAGATTGAAACGGATTGCGATGCGGCGGAACAGTTTTCAAAGTTAATCTTGTCTGCTTGTTACTTTAATTTATGACGCCCTGGAGACACATTTAGCTGCAAGGAAGTTATGGTTTTGTCATTTAGTATCAAAGAATTAATTTCTTTGCAAACATTTAGTTTCATTGCGAATATTTGGCAAAATTTAATAACATAAGATTAACTTGGCCGTGACATAGTCCCTTTAACCGCAGGGACCATGTTTATGACTAGTGAGTTTGGTTCGAGTGTAAAAACAAGAAATGAACTCAAAACGCGTGTTTAAAGGAACTTTTCTGTTATTTGACGTAAAGTATTTAAGCGAAGGACGAGATGGATGTAATGTATTACATGTTGGCCAGCGGTTACTCATAAGTGTACATCAATACCCTCAAACGATATGAACAACCAAAACGGACTCCCAACAATATTCACCAAAACTACCAGCTGGTTACTAATCACACTTGGTATGTTCCCTCAGCCGTCGCACTAAAACAATGTCAATTTATTCATGATTTGTAGTATTTATATGCGATGTTGATAATTTATCATCGCATCGCATTTAAGATTTTGCAAAGAACCATACCGCAATCCGTTTACTCTTCTCAATATTTGTCCATCCACATTTTCTTTTGAATTTGCTGCGTTATTGATATGTTTCTTCGTCATTGTAAGTGGTTAATTTTATGTTTCACTTAATCCTGCGGCCATTTTTCTTGTTTACATTTGGCTTAAATTCATGACACAGTTCCTTTAAGAAAATCAGTTGACTTATACAGAAGGTAGGCCCCTTTTTGTTGTTGTCTTATGATATTCATATTAAGCGTCTTTTCCAGAAAACATGTCACAGTTTGAAAAAAAAATACCATATTTATTATTTACTATGTCACAGTTTGTTATTTGGGCGATCAGTGTTTATTATGTCAACTTAAAAACATTTTTGAAACTGATCTAAAAGTGTAAAATGATCTTATAAATACTTTTTAGAAACTAAATATTCGCAAACGTTCTGTCGCCTTCGTCAGAAATATAGTTTGAAACAGTGTCACTGCATGCATAATCGGGTCTTATTTGCTGCTAGTCTCCGAAGATGCAAACAAAGGTAACTAAACTTGTGGGAAATGTAAATGTTCAGGAGCGAGAGAATAAAGTAAGCACTTGCAACCCTGAGGCACAAAATAGAATCATGTGAGTGAATCCATTTAACTTATAAACATGATTCTATTCTGTAAATGTTCGTTTACGGAGTTTCGGTCCTGGATGGAATGCAAAACGTCCAGAAAAAAGCGTTCTAGTCTATTCAGGTTTCTTTCTAGAATTTCAACGTAGTTCAGGTGAATGTCGTAATCTGTTGCTCCCTCGGAGATTGGCCAAAAATGATTTCAAGAGAAAGAAAACTGAAGAAAAAGATGAATGGATATAGACATAGCAAGCCAATAGCACAGAGCTAAAAATTGGCGACAAATTATTAATTAATGAAATCCAAGACCAATTGGAGAAAGGGACCGTGGAGAGAGTTAATGATTAGCCTTAGAAAGAAAGGAAGTTTTGACCTTCTTTACAAAGTGGGGATACTTTTGTGATGCGTGATTAGCAGATTTGATTTGCCGTGAAACGTAAATGTGAATTGCTTTGGGTAACAGCGAGATAGAAAAGTAGTACGTTACTTGTTTATTTTCGTCATTCGGAAAAATGAAATTTTAATATCCGTGATCCGTTATTTATTTTTATTTGTTCTGCCCGTGAACCGTGCCAGAGACCGCCCCTGTAAGACCCCCTACGAAGCAGCAGAAGAAAAACAAGTAGAAAGCACAAATATGCGAACCATCTTCGACATATCAGCTAAGGAATATTAGTCTAGTTCGTCCTTAAACGATTGCAGATTGGAGACTGGAACTCCACTCTAAAACCATACACTGGATTGTGCTGGTTCAAAACCGTTTCAAAGTTGGCTGTTGCGCTTTCTGGCAATTTTTAGCAGTCAGTCTTGCAGGTACGCACAGGTTTAGGCTTTGTTATTCCTTCAACACAGCCACTGTTTCTTCTTGGTGGAACTCTAAAGCAACAGCTAGAAAACTTGAAAGCCAAATATCACGAAGATTTTGAGGATCGTTAGTGGACGAATTACCACTGCCCAGGGGCACAATTTATAATTTGAAAAGGTTACAGTCTTAGTATATTGAGAAGCGGAGTTTAAACTACATACATGCCACTATTATGTGGTGGTGGCTAACGCTGAATTGAGAGACGAAGGGAAAATATATGACAAGAAAAATTTGTGCATGAAAGCCAAAGAGGCAAAGTTACCGAGACTTTCTTGGAGCAAGCAGAAAGATACCATGGTCGTGATCTTTACTAAAGGTTCTGTGGAAACTAGTTAGAGAGAAATTCTGACTAGTTAGCCATAAGTAATTGACCCTCTTGGAGTGGATAGCCTTACAGCCTGAGTAAGGGAGCTGCGGGGCCTTTGCGTCTTAGAAATGGCAAGTTCCACAGCTGGGTAAGACGATCTATACCACAAATCGACTCGCAGAGAGGTTTGCGAGCAACACCTACCATGGGATTCAGTGCTAGAAATAGGGAAACTGGTAAAACAGTGTTGCAAGTTCAAGGAATACCTAATTAATAAAGTAAGAATTTCCTGCAGTCTAGCTACAGCCAAAGAACCATTCCTTTTTTTGTTCACATGCCTTCGGTGATACTATTGGCACAATATCTGCGACTACAGTATAAGGATTCAGTATTCTTTAAGAGTCGTGCGCAAACCAGGATCTTTAACCCGAGCAATTCACCTCGAACTGGTACCATATTTAACGGATAAGCAGTTCATCAGTATCCGCACATTTTGCATCGCAAAGGAGCAAAGTCTAAAATGATCAACGCTTATAACGGTACAACGCTTATAACAGGTACAGCAAACAGGTCGAGTAAGGTGATGATCCCAACTTCACTTTGACAGTATTTTACCAAAACACGTAATCAGTAACTATACAAGGAAATGTTCATATACATCAGATTTTTGACAGTTCAAACCATATTTCAGGTTCGATGCAGACTTAACAGCACGATTCACTTTAACCCTAAAATGAATACAAAAAAGTTCAAAGATAGGAGTCCTTTCATCACTCGTGTTTCTGACGCAAGAGGGACTGGGTACACAGGAGAAAATAACAAAACTTACTCTTGGTGATGCGGGTGGGGATTACTATACAGGAGGTTAATACGAAAAGGGGATGCCTTTGTCAGACTGGAGGTTTATCACCCTGTATGTCTGCTTGCCTTTTTTTTCTGTCCAACTCCTTGCCTGCTGCATGCCTGCCTGTCTGTCTGTCTGTCTAGTCTGTCTGACTGTCTGTCTGCCTGTTTGTCCGACTGTCTCTGTGTGTGTCTGTCAGTCAAAATGTTGCTGAATTACAGAAAACTTCTTAAAAGTGGCTCATAACAAATAATTTAAGTTTTAACTGTCGTGGGCCACATAATAATTACAATTGGTGACAATAATTATTATTGGTGGCTTGATGCAAATGGGACAATATATCACTGTATATAATTTGCTTATCCAGCTTACACTCGATTACTGTGATAAAATACGGATTGCAGTTGCTCCTACAATAATGGTACCAAACAAATGCCCAATCATTGGTAACAATAGTTTAACCTGTTAAGAACTGCTACAAACTGGATAATGATCAAAATATTAAAATGCAACTTTTTGCAAAACAAAAAGGGCAGGCTATAAATGAATATTGAGCTTGAACTCTAAACTTAATGCCGAATATAAAACCGACTGACGTTTTGACTTGAACGTACCAAATCTCGTTCCATAAACTAAAGTGATTAACTGAAGGTTTATGCTTCGTTTACTGGTATTTTACGTTGTTCTTGTTAACCCGTCTTGTCTGTTTCTCATCATCATCATCATCATCATCATCATTTATTTGCCACTTCAGAATTAAACATACAAATTAAAATAACTTAAAAAGATAAGGCGAGGAGACCTCCAAGAAACCACAAGGCTTATGGGGGAGGCCACCTCGGGTTAGCAATAAGTTAGTAATTTCGCTGTGAATGTGCAGCTAGGCCAATTTCAGACTCATTTTATTTCTGGCTGGCTGATTTTTTTTTTGAATTACAAAATGGTAAAAATTGTTATAATGAGAATATTTAAAACTAGCTAATATTAAATAAATTAGTTTTAATCACTTCAAAAACTAAATTTAAAAGTACTGCTTCTGAATATAACGTTGCCAACTTTGGCTATTCTCGTGACTTTAAGTTAGGCGTTGCGAACATGTCTCTGCTTCCCAATCTCTCGGTATTTGCATGGATGATAAAAGACTGTCGAGGGATACCCTAAATTTGGCGTAAAAGGGGTCATTTGCAGTGGGTGGCAGTGGGAGGCTGTAGTGCATTACATGTAGCCCAGTGGTTATTCATAAGAGTACATCCGGGATGCGAAGAGTGTGTAGTGAACAGGAAAGCATGTACTGTGTGTACGGTCGTGTTTTCTGCTTTAAAAACAGCTGTTAGCCCTTGTGACTTGCCTTTGTGGCCTTTGAACACTACAAATTGGCGAAGAGGATGTCGCACTCAGTGGAACGAGCGTTGCCGCCCTAAGATTTAACCGGTTCTTCCTTTCAGGTCGCCAAACGGTGGCGACAATGGAAGCGATCTTACCAATATTACATCAATGGCAAAGGAATTACGAACGCCTCTCGAAAGAAAGCTTAATTACTTCATTTTGCGGGAATGGAAGTCCAAGATATTTTCGAAGTCCTTCCGGATTCAGGACCGAACAATGCCGAGGAGGGTAACGAGTATGTAGTGTGTCTTCGTAAGCTTGATGCTCATTTTCGCGCCGTGGACAATGTGCCATACGAAAGCCATGTTTCTCTACAGCCGCCCAGACGTTGTATTCGATTTAGGTGATTATAAGACAATGTATGAGAATACTTTGGAAATTGCTCGAAATAGTACTTGTATGAAAGATTTGAATAAAAATGTCTTACCTTATGTTTGTCTTGCGTTATTTTGACATTTCTGTGCCTCTGGAGTAGTTTTAAAGCCGTTTAGACGAGTTTTTCTTTCCGACGTTGCGCTTCCCCTAAAGAGAAACGAAAGGCAGGCGATCTGTAGTTCGCCAACGGTCCGCACTCGAAGCTCCATAAATACCACAAAAATTGTCGAATCTCGCCAAAATTTCTTCAATACAGCCGTCGATAATTCTTCTTTGGATTTACTTCGCCTAAGGTTACAAAGTTTATTTTAACCGCTAGAGAAACGCTCGTTTTCGAGCGCTGCGTTTTCGAACTTCCTGTAGGTTCTTGGCATTAAAAAAAAAAAACACACAAAATCTTCAGGGAGGAAAATTTTCCAAGGAATTAAATTTGGAGCTAATCCTATTATACGATCGTCGACATTTTTTTTACTTTTATATTTGTCTTATATATGATATTCATATAAGGCGTCTTTCCCAAAAAACATGTTACATTTTGTTATTTGGGCGATCAGTGTTTATCATGGTTACCTAAAAACTTTATTAAAACTGATTTTAAAATGTAAAATAATCTTATAAACACTTTTAAGAAACTAAATATTCGCAAACGTTCTGTCGCCTTCGTAGACGTATAGTTTGAAACAGTGGCACTGCATGCATAATCTGGTCTTATTTGCTGCTAGTCTCAAAAGATGCAGACAAAGGTAACTAAACTTGTGGGAAATGTAAATGTTCAGGAGCGAGAGAATACGGTAAGCACCTGCAACCCTGAGGCACAAAATACAATCATGTGAGTGAGTCCATTTAACTAATAAACATGCTTCTATTCTGCAAATGTTCGTTTACGGAGTTTCGGTCGTGGATGCATGGCATGGAATGCAAAACGACCAGGAAAAGGCGTTCTAGTCTATTCAGGTTTCTTTCTAGAATTTCAATGTAGTCTAGGTGAATATCGTAATCTGTTGCTCCCTCAGAGATTGGCCAAAAAGAGATGTCAAGAGAAAGAAAACTGAAGAAAAAGATGAATGGATATTGGCATAGCAAGCCAATAGCAGAACAGCACATTGCCGGCAAATTATTAATTAACCCTCGGACGTACAAGGGGGGGGTGGATGCCACCCCCCCCCCCCCATAAGGTTTTTTCCAAATTTTGAGAAAACGATTTACTCTACAGTACTGAAACTTTCAGTAGCTGTTCATTCATCCTTTGCCGAAATTTTGATATGTCAACCATGTGTCCATGATGTTTGACGTTGCCATGGCAACGTCATAAATACAGGCAGGTCTTGCCAAAAATCGTCATTTTTAACATTTTTCTTTATTTTTTCCAGTTTTTTTAAACAGAATTGCACGATTTGTTTATTTTAAGAATCCATAAGCATTCTGACTTGATTTTGCATCAATTTCTGTTATTTTGTGACTTTCTAAGAAAATGTTGAAATCCAAGATGGCGGAACCAAGATGGCGGCTCTAATGACGTCACGTAACGTCATGTGACGTCACAGCCAATTAAAATTATGCCATCTTGTAGAGTAAGCTACGGGCTTTCTTCTGAGAGCAAAATAATTTCGCTACGCCTTAATATAACGAAAACTCCGGGGAGGGGTTCCATCCACCCCCCCCTTGTACGATGGTGGGGGTATGAGTTTGCTTGTACGTCCGAGGGTTAATAAAATCCAAGACCAACTGGAGGAAAGAACCGTGGAGAGAGTTAAGGATTAGCCTTAGGAAGAAAGGCAGTTTTGACCTTCTTTACAAAGAGGGGATACTTTTGTGATGCGTCATTAGCAGATTTGATTTGCCGTGAAACGTAAATGTGAATTTCTTTGGGTAACAGCGAGATAAAAAAGTAGTACGTTACTTGTTTATTTTCGTCATTCGGAAAAATGAAATTTTAATATCCGTGATCCGTTATTTATTTTTATTTTTTCTGCCCGTGAACCATGCCAGAGACCGCCCCTGTAAGACCCCCTACGAAGCAGCAGAAGAAAAACAAGTAGAAAGCACAAATATACGAACCATCTTCGACACATCAGCTAAGGAATATTAGACTAGTTCGTCCTTCAACACAGCCACTGTTTCTTCTTGGTGGAACTCTAAAGCAACAGCTAGAAAACTTGAAAGCCAAATATCACGAAGATTTTGAGGATCGTTAGTGGACGAATTACCACTGCCCAGGGGCACAATTTATAATTTGAAAAGGTGACAGTCTTAGTATATCGAGAAGCGGAGTTTAAACTACATACATGCCACTATTATGTGGTGGTGGCTAACGCTGAATTGAGAGACGAAGGGAAAATATATGACAAGAAAAATTTGTGCATGAAAGCCAAAGAGGCAAAGTTACCGAGACTTTCTTGGAGCAAGCAGAAAGATACCATGGTCGTGATCTTTACTAAAGGTTCTGTGGAAACTAGTTAGAGAGAAATTCTGACTAGTTAGCCATAAGTAATTGACCCTCCTGGAGTGGCAAGCCTTACAGCCTGAGTAAGGGGGCTGTGGGGCCTTTGCGTCTTAGAAATGGCAAGTTCCACAGCTGGGTAAGACGATCTATACCACAAATCGACTCGCAGAGAGGTTTGCGAGCAACACCTACCATGGGATTCAGTGCTAGAAATAGGGAAACTGGTAAAACAGTGTTGCAGTTCAACGAATACCTAATTAATAAAGTAAGAATTTCCTGCAGTCTAGCTACAGCCAAAGAACCATTCCTTTTTTTGTTCACATGCCTTCGGTGATACTATTGGCACAATATCTGCGACTTCAGTATAAGGATTATTCTTTAAGAGTCGTGCGCAAACCAGGATCTTTAACCCGAGCAATTCACCTCGAACTGGTACCATATTTAACGGATAAGCAGTTCATCAGTATCCGCACATTTTGCATCGCAAAGGAGCACAGTCTAATATGATCAACGCTTATAACGGTAGAAATTTTACAGGTACAGCAAACAGGTCGAGTAAGGTGATGATCCGAACTTCACTTTGACGGTATTTTGCCAAAACACGCAATCAGTAACTATACAAGGAAATTTTCATAAACATCAGATTTTTGACAGTTCGAACCATATTTGAGCTTCGATGCAGTTAATATACAACAGACTTAACAGCACGATTCACTTTAACCCTAAACAATACAAAGAAGTTCAAAGAAAGCCTAAGGAGTCCTTTCATCACTCTTGTTTCTGACGCAAGAGGGACTGGGTACACAGGCATCTCAGCGAAAATAACAACACTTACTCTTGGGGATGTGGGTGGGGATAACTATACAGGAGGTTATTACAAAAAGGGGATGCCTTTGTCAGACTGGAGGTATATCACTCTGTATGTCTGCTTGCCTGTTTTTCTGTCCAACTCCCTGCCTGCTGCATGCCTGTTTGCCTGCCTGTCTGTCTGTCTAGTCTGTCTGTCTGTCTGTCTGTCTGTCTGTCTGTCTGTCTGTCTGTCTGGGTCGATACTTTTTATCATCTTAAAGGTGTGGCATATAAGGGTCGATCTGTCTTACTGTAATCGTACAATATGTGATTTTGTTTTTTGCAGGGACCTTAGCCACAATAAAATAGAAGTGCTGCCTGAAGGAATATTTGAAAACCTATCAAGTCTATTTATTTTGTAAGTACATGCATCTGACAAGTATTTAATTTGGGAGGCTATCAACGGTTTCCAGCACTATCCATCTCTTATACTTTGATGGATCAGTACTGCAAACCTTTTACAGTTGCTCCTACAATAATGGTACCAAACAAATGCCTTAAGCCCCCCCCCCTCCCCCCACACTTCAAATCACTAGTCCGCCGGTCCTGGTTAAGAACTGCTACAAACTGGATAATGATCAAAATATTAAAATACAACTTTTTGCAAAACTAAAAGGGCAGACTATAACTGAATATTAAGCTTGAACTCTAACCTTTATGCCGAATATAAAACCGACTGACTTTTTGACTTGAACGTAACAAACCTCGTTCCATAAACTAAACTGATTAACTGAAGGTTTATGCTTTGTTTACTGGTATTTTATGTTGTTCTTGTTAACCCGTCTTGTCTGTTTCTCTGGCTGGCTGAATTTTTTTGAATTACAAAATGGTAAAAAATGTTATAATGAGAATATATAAAACTAGCTCATATCAAATAAATTAGGTTTAATCGCCTCAAAAACTAAATTTAAAAGTACTGATTCTGCTTATAACGTTGCCAACTTTGGCTATTCTCGTGACTTTAAGTTAGGAGTTACGAACAAGTCTACGCTGCTTAATCTCTCGGTATTTGCATGGATGAAAAAAGCCGTCGAGGGATACCTAAATTTGGCGAAAAAGGGGTCATTTGCAGTGGGTGGCAGTGGGAGGCTGTAGTGTATTACATGTAGGCCAGCGGTTACTCATAAGAGTACATCCGGGATGCGAAGAGTGTGTAGTGAGCGGGAAAGCATGTACTGTGTGTACGGTCGTGTGTTCTGCTTTAAAAGCAGCTGTTAGCCTTTGTGGCTTGCCTTTGTGGCCTTTGAACACTACAAATTGGTGACGAGGATGTCGCACTCAGTGGAACGAGCGTTGCCGCCCTAAGATTTAACCGGTTCTTACTTTCAGGTCGCCAAACGGTGGCGACAGTGGAAGCGATCTTACCAATATTACATCGATGGCAAAGGAATTACGAACGCCTCTCGAAAGAAAGCTCAATTACTTCATTTAGCGGGCATGGAAGTCCAAGATATTTTCGAAGTCCTTCCGGATTCAGGACCGATCAATGCCGAAGAGGATAACGAGTATGTAGTGTGTCTTCGTAAGCTTGATGCTCATTTTCGCGCCGTGGACAATGTGCCATACGAAGGCCATGTTTTTCCACAGCCGCTCAGACGTTGTATTCGATTTAGGTGATTATAAGACAATGTATGAGAATACTTTGAAAATTGCTCGAAATAGTACTTGTATGAAAGATTTGAATAAAAATGTCTTACCTTATGTTTATCTTGCGTTATTTTGACATTTCTGTGCCTCTGGAGTGGCGTTTAAAGCCGTTTAGACGAGTTTTTCTTTCCGCGTTTGCTTCCCCTAAAGAGAAACGAAAGGCAGGCGACCTAGTTCGCCAACGGTCCGCACTCGAAGCTCCATAAATACCACAAAAATGGTCGAATCTCGCCAAAATTGCTTCAATACAGCCGTCGATAATTCTTCTTTGGATTTCCTTCGCCTAAGGATCCAATGAAACGCTCGTTTTCGAGCGCTGCGTTTTCGAACTTCCTGTAGGTTCTTGGCATTTAAAAAAAAAACAAAATCTACAGACAGGAAGATTTTCCAAGGAATTAAATTTGGAGCTAATCCTATTATACGATTGTCGACATTTCTTACTTTTATATTTGTCTTATGATATTCATATAAGGCGTCTTTCCCAAAAAACATGTTACATTTTGTTATTTGGGCGATCAGTGTTTATCATGGTTACTTAAAAACTTTTTTAAAACTGATTTAAAAATGTAAAATAATCTTATAAACACTTTTAAGAAACTAAATATTCGCAAACGGTCTGTCGCCTTCGTAAACGTATAGTTTGAAACAGTGTCACTGCATGCATAATCTAGTCTTATTTGCTGCTAGTCTCCAAAGATGCAGACAAAGGTAACTAAACTTGTAGGAAATGTAAGTGTTCAGGAGCGAGAGAATAAAGTAAGCACCTGCAACCCTGAGGCATATAATAGAATTATGTAAGTGAATCCATTTAACTAATAAACATGCTTCTATTCTGCAAATGTTCGTTTACGGAGTTTCGGTCGTGGATGCATGGCATGGAATGCAAAACGACCAGAAAAAGGCGTTCTAGTCTATTCAGGTTTCTTTCTAGAATTTCAATGTAGTCTAGGTGAATATCGTAATCTGTTGCTCCCTCAGAGATTGGCCAAAAAGAGATGTCAAGAGAAAGAAAACTGAAGAAAAAGATGAATGGATATTGGCATAGCAAGCCAATAGCAGAACAGCACATTGACGGCAAATTATTAATCAACCCTCGGACGTACAAGGGGGGTGGATGCCACCCCCCCCCATAAGGTTTTTTCCAAATTTTGAGAAAACGATTTACTCTACAGTACTGAAACTTTCAGTAGCTGTTCATTCATCCTTTGCCGAAATTTTGATATGTCAACCATGTGTCCATGATGTTTGACGTTGCCATGGCAACGTCATAAATACAGGCAGGTCTTGCCAAAAATCGTCATTTTTAACATTTTTCTTTATTTTTTCCAGTTTTTTAAACAGAATTGCACGATTTGTTTATTTTAAGAATCCATAAGCATTCTGACTTGATTTTGCATCAATTTCTGTTATTTTGTGACTTTCTAAGAAAATGTTGAAATCCAAGATGGCGGATCCAAGATGGCGGCTCTAATGACGTCACGTGACGTCATGTGACGTCACAGCCAATTAAAATTATGCCATCTTGTAGAGTAAGCTACGGGCTTTCTTCTGAGAGCAAAATAATTTCGCTACGCCTTAATATAACGAAAACTCCGGGGAGGGGTTCCATCCACCCCCCCCCCCTTGTACGATGGTGGGGGTATGAGTTTGCTTGTACGTCCGAGGGTTAATAAAATCCAAGACCAACTGGAGGAAAGAACCGTGGAGAGAGTTAATGATTAGCCTTAGGAAGAAAGGCAGTTTTGACCTTCTTTACAAAGAGGGGATACTTTTGTGATGCGTCATTAGCAGATTTGATTTGCCGTGAAACGTAAATGTGAATTTCTTTGGGTAACAGCGAGATAAAAAAGTAGTACATTACTTGCTTATTTTCGTCATTCGACGAAAATAATTCTCATTATTATTATTATTCGGAAAAATGAAATTTTAATATCCGTGATTCGTTATTTATTTTTATTTTTTTACCCGTGAACCGTGCCAGAGACCCCCAGGAGAGAAACAAGCAGAAAGCACAAATATACGAATCATCTTCGACCCATCAGCTAAGGAATATCAGAATAGTTCCTCCTTAAACGATTGTAGATTGGAGACTGGGCCTCCACTCAAAAACATACTCTGGATTTTGCTGGTTCAAAACCGTTTCAAAGCTGGCTGTTGCGCTTTGTGGCGATTTTTAGCAGTCAGTCTTGCAAGTACACACAGGTTTAGGCTTTGATACTCACTAGTCCGTTGTTCGGTTCAACACAGCCACTGTTTCTTCTTGGTGGAACTCTAAAGCAACAGCTAGAAAACTTGAAAGACAAATATCACGAAGATTTTGAGGATCGTTAGTGGACGAATTACCACTGCCCAGGGCGCAATTTATAATTTGAAAAGGTGACAGTCTTAGTATATTGACAAGCGGAGTTTGAACTACATACATGCCACTCTTATGCGGTGGTGGCTAACGCTGAATTGAGAGACGAAGGGAAAATATATGACAAGGAAAATTTGTGCATGAAAGCCAAAGAAGCAAAGTTACCAAGACTTTCTTGGAGCAAGCAGAAAGATACCATGGTCGTGATATTTACTTAAGGTTCTGTGGAAACTAGTAAGAGAGAAATTCTGACTAGTTAGGCATTAGTATTTGACCCTCTTGGAGTGGCAAGTCCCACAGCTTGAGTAAGGGGGCTGTGGGGCCTTTGCTTCTTAGAAATGACAAGTCCCACAGCCTGGGTAAGACGATCTATACCACAAATCGACTCGCAGAGAGGATTGCGAGCAACACCTAGCATGGGATTCAGTGCTAGAAATAGAGAAACTGGTGAAACATTGTTGCAAGTTCAAGGAATACCTAATTAATAAAGTAAGAATTTCCTGCAGTCTAGCTACAGCCAAAGGCAGTCCATTTTTTTTGTTGTTTACATGCCTTCGGTGATACTGTTGGCACAGTAACTGCGACGGCAGTATACGAATTATTCTTTAAGAGTCGGGCGTAAACCAGCATCTTTACCCCGAGCTATTTACCTCGAACGGGTGCCAAATTTAACCAAATTTAACGGATGAGCAGTTTCTCAGTATCCGCACATTTTGCATCGCAAAGGAGCAAAGTCCAAAAAAAAGACCAACGCTTATAACGGTAGAAATTTTTCAGGTACAGCAAACAGGTCGAGTAAGGTGATGATCCCAACTTCACTTTGACGGTATTTTGCTAAAACACGCAATCAGTAACTATACAAGGAAATTTTCATATACATCAGATTTTTGACAGTTCGAGCTATATTTCAGCTTCCATGCAGTTAATATACAACAGATTTAACAGCACGATTCACTTTAACCCTAAACAATATAAAAAAGTTCAAAGATAGGAGTCCTTTCATCACTCGTGTTTCTGACGCAAGAGGGACTGGGTACACAGGCATCCCAGCGAAAATAACAACACTTACTCTTAGGGATGTGGGTGGAGATTACTATACAGGAGGTTATTACGAAAAAGGGGTGCCTTTGTCAGACTGGAGGTACATGTATATCTACTGTATGTCTGCCTGCCTGTTTTTCTGTCCAACTCCATGCCTGATGCATGCCTGCCTGCCTGCCTGCCTGCCTGCATGTCTGTCTGTCTGTCTGTCTGTCTGTCTGTCTGTCTGCCTGCCTGTTTGTCCGACTGTCTGTGTGTGTGTCTGTCAGTCAAAATGTTGCTGAATTGCAGAAAACTTTTTAAAAGTGGCTCATAACAAATAATTTAAGTTTTAACTGTCGTGGGCCACATCATGATTACAATTGGTGACAATAATTATTATTGGTGGCTTGATGCAAATGGGACAATATATCACTGTATATAATTTGCTTATTCAGCTTACGCTCGATTACTGTGATAAATGCGGATTAATTTAAGGGCAAACGACCGTAAAGTTTTGAAAGTAACAACCATTGTTACTGTCACATTTAACAGTGTTTTCCTTTCATTACTTCTTGTGGGTAGCTTCGTTCGAGGGGTCGATACTTTTAATCATCTTAAAGGTGTGGCATATAAGGGTCGATCTGTCTCACTGTAATGGTACAATATGTGATTTTGTTTTTTGCAGGCGCCTTAGCCACAATAAAATAGAAGTGCTGCCTGAAGGAATATTTGAAAACCTAAGGCTAACTTATTTGTAAGTACATGCATCTGACAAGTATTTAATTAAGGAGGCTATCAACGGTTTCCAGCACTTTCCATCTCTTATACTTTGATGGATCAGTACTGCAAACCTTTTACAGTTTCTTCTACAATAATGGTACCAAACAAATGCCCAATCATTGGTAACAACAGTTTAACCTGTTAAGAACTGCTACAAACTGGATAATGATCAAAATATTAAAATACAACTTTTTGCAAAACTAAAAGGGCAGACAATAACTGAATATTGAGCTTGAACTCTAACCTTTATGCCGAATATAAAACCGACTGACTTTTTGACTTGAACGTACCAAATCTCGTTCCATTAACTAAACTGATTACCTGAAGGTTTATGCTTCGTTTACTGGTGTTTTATGTTGTTCTTATTAACCCGTCTTGTCTGTTTCTCTGGTTGGCTGAATTTTTCTTTGAATTACAAAATGGTAAAAATATTTATAATGACAATATTTAAAACTAGCTCATATCAAATAAATTAGTTTTAATCGCCTCAAAAACTAAATTTAAAAGTACTGCTTCTGATTATAACGTTGCCAACTTTGGCTATTCTCGTGACTTTAAGTTAGGAGTTACGAACAAGTCTACGCTGCCTAATCTCTCGGTATTTGCACGGATGATAACAGACTGTCAAAGGGATACCCTTAATTTGGCGAAAAAGGGGTCATTTGCAGTGGGTGGCAGTGGAAGGCTGTAGTGTATTACATGTCAGTAGCCCAGCGGTTACTCATAAGAGTACATCGGGGATGCGAAGAGTGTGTAGTGAGCGGGAAAGCATGTACTGTGTGTACGGTCGTGTGTTCTGCTTTAAAAGCAGCTGTTAGCCTTTGTGGCTTGCCTTTGTGGCCTTTGAACACTACAAATTGACGACGAGGATGTCGCACTCAGCGGAACGAGCGTTGCCGCCCTAAGATTTAACCGGTTCTTACTTTCAGGTCGCCAAGCGGTGGCGACAGTGGAAGCGATCTTACCAATATTACATCGATGGCAAAGGAATTACGAACGCCTCTCGAAAGAAAGCTCAATTACTTCATTTAGCGGGCATGGAAGTCCAAGATATTTCCGAAGTCCTTTCGGATTCAGGACCGATCAATGCCTAGGAGGATAACGAGTATGAAGTGTGTCTTCGTAAGCTTGATGCTCATTTTCGCGCCGTGGACAATGTGCCATTCGAAGGCCATGTTTCTCCACAGGCCGCCCAGACGTTGTATTCGATTTAGGTGATTATAAGACAATGTAAGAGAATACTATGAAATTGCTCGAATTAGTATTTGTATGAAAGATTTGTATAAAAATGTCTTACCTTATGTTTATCTTGCGTTATTTTGACATTTCTGGGCCTGTGGAGTGGGATTTAAAGCCGTTTAGACGAGTTTTTCTTTCCGACGTTGTGCTTACCCTAAAGAGAAACGAAAGGCAGGCGACCTAGTTTACCAACGGTGTGCACTCGAAGCTCCATAAATACCACTAAAATGGCCGAATCTCTCCAAAATTGCTTCAATACAGCCGTCGATAATTCTTCTTTTGATTTCCTTCGCCTTAGGTTCCAAAGTTTATTTTAACCGCCCGAGAAACGCTCGTTTTCGAGCGCTGGATTTCCACTTTTGCTTTGTCTGAATGCGTGAAAAATTATCTTGGGCACAAGATTCAAAATTTTAGCTAAGCGACCGCGCCATAGCGACAAAAGTCACCCTCAACCGTGGGGAGGCACAGGGCAATCTGCGTCATGCAAATTTTTTAGCTTGTACGCTCGCTCGATCAGCTGCACGCAGTGAGTTAACACGCTAGAGATTTCCCACCTATTCCGGTAAAAATTTCCCCAGGAACCATAGCACGGTGTAATGTGCATGACGCAAATTGCCCTGTGCCTCCCAGAAATGTGTGAACAGAAATGTCAAAATAACGCAAGATAAACATAAGGTAAGACATTTTTATACAAATCTTTCATATAAGTACTATTTAGAGCAATTCTCAAAGTATTCTCATACATTGTCTTCTAATCACCTAAATCAAATACAACGTCTGGGCGGCCTGTGGTTTTTCGGCAACTTGCGCCGACCAAGGAGAAGACCGCTGACAAATTTTTGGTTCGTTTACGGAAACAAGCTCGTCACTGCAATTTTGGCGTAGCTTTGGAGGAAAATTTGCGAGATCATCTGATCGAGAAGCTCCCCAATGTTGAACTGAAGAAGAAATTACTCGAGGTGAATAATATTACGCTAGAGGCTGCGATGGATAAGGTCCGAAAGTGAGAAGCTTCGCGTGAGCAAGTGAGTCAAATGGTTACGCCAAGTCAAGACCGACAAGAACCTGGAGCAAGTGTTGGAGCAGGGACTAATGCTGTCGAACAAAGGTCTGGGCGTGGATCGAAAGGTAAAAGGGTTTGTTTCAACTGTGGAAAAGAGGGTCACTTGGCTAAAGACGGCAATTGTCCAGCTCGTGGACGGAAGTGTAGTAATTGTGGCAAGTACGGACACTATGCTAGCTGTTACAAGGGGGAAAGGATCCCAAAGTTTGGAAAAACAAGTACCACTTAACGACGGGGAGAAAGACATCAGAGTCCAGGAAAATCAGGTTAGGCCAATCTTGTAGAGGGATCGTTGAAACCCCCAGGTGAGAATGACTCATTTGCCTTTACCGTAGAAGAGCAGACATGCAATTTGACCGCTTCTGCTGAGCCAGTGCTTTGTGTAAGCATCGGGGCAGTAAATAGGGAAGTGTTGGTTGATTCTGGACCTGCGAGCAATCTTATAAGGATGGACACTGTTAAGGAGAAAGCACAAGAAAGTTGTTTGCTTATGTGGGTCGTGCGCTTGAAATCAAAGGTTAGTTTCAGTCAGAAGACTCTGTTGGTAAAACAAAGATTGTGGCAGATTTTGTTGTTGTCAAAACAGGTCGTTGTTTGCTAGGATATTCGACTGCCATGGATCTTGAAATCCATCGTGTGGATCCAGCAGGAACTCTTGCCACAGGGAACTGTAACACTGTTAATAGCACTTTTCAAGTCAACCGCAGACACCCTCAGAAGTTCGTAGCTTGTTGGGTCGCGTTGGATTCAGTGCCAGATTTGGACGTATGTGACAAGATGGAAAAACAAATTTGCGAAGAAATTCAAATTTGAAATTATTATGTAATACCTAGAACAAAACCTTCTATTTTCAGTGCTCTTGGGGCCATTCCTATACCAAACATTGACAATATTCGACTCGTACACGACTGCAGCCTCCCAGAACATAACAACATAAACCCGTATGCATGCATATACGCAACATTTCTCTTACGTGACACTTGACGAAGCGGTCTCGCTTATCAAGCCTGACGCGTATCTTGTAAAAATTGATCTCAAAAGTGCTTATCGTGCTTATCGTACTTACAAAGGTACAGGACTGGATTTGCAATTTAGCGGAGAGAACCACACTACCGTCATGTATGACTTTAAATTACCTTTTGGCCCGGGGGGGGGGGATCCTATACTAAAGGGAAGAAGATGCTTAGAGGAGAAAATTTCGCATTTTTAGTCTCGCTTAGGATGTTCCGGGCAAAATTCCATCTTTTCTTCAGCCAAAACAAGAAATATGAAAATAAAAATTCTATTTCCAGTATTGTGATATCTTTTAGGGGCCATAAAAAGCTTGAGCCATGCCCAGACTGCTCTCTTTTAGGTTTTTTTTTTAATTCCGGCGAGCATCTCCGCCGCTTTCATATAGGAGTCCTCCCCCAACCGCGGGCCTTTTGGAACCTCATAATCGCCCTGAATATTTCACAGGCCCACGCAAGCGATCACCTGAATCAGGACAAGGCGAGGTTTTCTAACCATATAAGCGTATCGTGATGACTTTCTCCTCATAGGCGACAGTGAAAGCGAAAGCGAAATAGTTTAGAATGAGTTAATCAGTCATTAGACTCTTAGGCCAACTTGAGCTTCAGATAAAGCTATCCCTCCACCTCAGCGACTTACCTTTCTGGGGGTTGAAATTGACACAGTGAATAGATAATTACCAAGCGTCTCAATGGCGAAGTAATCAATCACAAAGAGAGAATCGTGCTGCAAAATTAAATTTTGCGTGGTATTTAGCGGGCGAACGTTTCTCCGGCGAGTGATTGACACTGTTCGTAGCTTGCGACGCCTGCATCACCATATCCTCCCCACCGCGGCACTCAACGCTTTTTTAACATGGTGGGCTGAATTTTTAATCGTCTTTAACGGAACACTAAGTTTTTGTTCGACGAATTTGAGCCGATTGATTCGGATGAATTCTTCACAGTCGCGTGCCCGCTCGGCTCAGGAGGATTTCTTCATGGTGACTGGCTCTACTTAAATTAGGCAGCTGACTGCTGTCCCTCTCTAGCTGGGGCGCATATTAATTTACAAGAGACATACACTATCCTGCTCGCACTTAGAGGCTGGACCAGGAGCTTAGCGGCAAATGGTTAACTGTACGCACCGATAACATTACAACTGTCAACTACACTTAACATGTTGTTAAGTGTAGTTCCTGTTTTGTATGTGTAAATTTCGGATACTTACACTGAAGACAGCAGAATGGCAAGAGCGCCGCCATCTTCGATGGGCGTGCGAAGCCTGGGCGCCAGTCATTTTGCCGGTTTTGACTAAATATCCCCTTAAAACGGAATCGTGAGCAGATTTACTCGGGCACCCCTTCTAATTTTATTTCGTAGGGTGTAAGCAAGTTGTAGGCCAAATTTCACGTTTTTATCACTCTTGTCACGATCAAGCCTTTATTTTGCGTTAAGCTACCTGGCTACGATACTAAACTGAGCTAATTGCGAGAATAACCAAGCGTCTCAATGGCGAAGCGATCAATCACAAAGAACGAATTACAAACTTTCGATGGTAAATAGAATTTTGCAGCACGAGTTGTATTTGGCGGGCGAACGTTTCTCTGGCGAATGATTGACACTGTTAATAGCTTGCGACGCCAGCATCAACACATTCATGCCACCGCGGCACTCAAGGCTGATTTAACATGGTGGGCTGAGTATTAAAGCGTCCTTTACGCAACATGTTTCTTTGTCGAATCTGGACCGATTGATTAGGATGGATTCTCCACAGTCTCGTGCCCGCTCGGTTCAGGGGGATTTCTTCATGGCGATTGGCTCTACATAAATTGGGCAGCCGACTGCTGTCGCTCTTTAGCTGGGGCTCATATTAATTCACAAGAGACATACACTATCCTGGTAGCACTTAGAGGCTGGAACAGGAGCTTAGCGGCAAATGGTTAACTGTGCGCACCGATAACACTACAACTGCCAGCTTTATAAAGCAGCCTCACGCAACACGCGAACCATGAGTTTGGCTTCGCGAAATATTTTTGTTATCAGCGTTATACAATTTTCGTCGAACCGCACGATAGATCAGTGCGCGTGACAACACAGTAGCAGACGCCTTATCGCGCCTCCACGAACCTTCGATTCTCGCTGCAATTGGTTTTTGTCTCATACTTATCACAGCAACAGCGTTGCTACGTGTGTTCCTCGAGAGTCCCACATTTCCATGAACGCATATGCCTTTTTGCCACTGCACAGTACATGCTCAGAAACAAGTCTCGACGCTGAACTACAGCGTTACAGAAGACAAGCGTTTGAACCGTCGACAGTAGCGACATGCCGGTCGCAGTTGTGCGCATATCTCCGTTTCTGCCTTTATTTGTGCTACCAACCAGTGCACTGCAAGGGCCATCACCTCTTGCGCTATGTGGTCTTCCTCGCAAGAACTTTGTCAACTTTAAGCATTCCGTGCTACCTCAAAATAGTACGATACTGCATCTGCAGCATGGGTTTCAAAACCCGTTTTTAAGCGCCATCATTCAAGTACAAAAAAATTTTACTTATACGTGGCACAATACGCATAAACAGCAAAGCATTTTTCCAAAGCTACCTATCGCACCAGTCATCCTCACCAGAATTTTCGAACAACTTGACCTTACTATATCGTTAAACGCAACCTTCTGGGCTGCGCGTTTGGTGGCCTTTTTCTCCTTTTTTTTCGTAAATCAAATCTTCTTTTACAGACCGCAGCAGTATTTGATCCACAAAAACATCTACGACGACGTGACATACACCTCTTTAATTGGGGCATCGTGCTTTTTGTTTGCTGGTCCATAACTATTCAAAATCGTAACCGTACAATTCTCAGACCCAGGTCCCAAAGTTGAGCATTCTTACCTCTGCCCAATGTCCATACTTGTGCACGCATTGAAGCTGCCAAAGTGAGTGCTTCAACCCACTAAATACGATTTGGGCCCTGCGTTTACTTATAAAAAGAATGGCGCCCTAACACCACTAACATACTCGGTGTTCACTAATAAGATTAAGCTTTCACTCAAATGATGCGGTATTGACAGTACTAAATACTCTAGGCACTCCTTTTGTCGGGAAGTAGCGAGGTATGCCCAAAGTTTCGGCGTCTCTGGGCATTACATTTAACTCCCAGGCGATTGGCGCTCGAACGGGTATGAACGCTATTTAGACTGTTAACGTTCTCTTCAATATAAATTAGCTGCTGTAAGCATATATGATGAGGGTGGCTATCACTCACTCATGATGCCAACAACTCCTTGGGGGAAATTTGGGGAATTCACGCGTTGGTCATTGCATTAAAGACCCAGAGACACCAAATGAGTTGTTGTGTATTTAGGGTATGAAAGACATGTTTATCGTGATTAAATACTATAGGCGAAAATGCTAGTCAAGCCCAACAGTACAGATACATGTAGCGAGGTGACCGCAATTAACTGGCATATTGTGTTAGCTAATGAGCGAGCAACAACAGCAGGAGCGTAATTAGCAAGTGTATTTGCTTTTGGAATTCACGCATTAGTTATTGGAATAAAGACCCTGAGACCTCAATGAGTTGCTATGTATTTAATAAACGCAAATCTTCATTTCATTTTTTTACAGGCACATTTGCAACAATAAAACAAGTACGATACAATAAAACGTACTGTCTTGAAATGTACCAATCTTGTTTGAAGCACTATTATTAAAAATGATTAACTGAGGGGTTTTTTCGTCGTTCATTGAAACGCTACATTTACTGGTTATTATTGTTTTTGTCAACCCGTACCGTTTGTCTGTCTGTTTGTCTAAGTTTTATTGAATTACAGAATGGTACTACAAAATAACAACGATATAATTAACTTGATAGCAAACAAGGGCAATATCTGAAGTTAACGGTATGCATAAACGTTCGCAGGTAGACCGACGACATATTAAACAGCTACCTGTCAGCTTATATCCCTAAGAGAATAAAAGTCACGATAATTGGCCTGTTCACAACCCCATCACTTTTGTGGGTACCTAAATTATGAAATGCTTGCCTAATAATTATAGATAGCTGATCTTCGACCTATCCTTAAAAGTCGTGATATTTATTAGAGTAAATAACTACTCTGTATTATAAATTTACTTAGCATTAATTTTACTCGACTTTAATAAAAGCCAATTAGTGTCAATTTATGGAATGCGGAGTTTAAATAAACTTTCAATTTAATTCAGGTCAGATCTGTCCGTCTGTCTATCTATCTATCGGTCCTGCCTATCCCTACTCGATTCGCACTACAGTGGAACCCCGATATAACGATCCTCGATATAACGATATCCCCGATATAACGATGAATATTCTACGTCCCGACAAAAGTTACAGTAAAGTGTATGGGACGAAACCCCGATATAACGTGCTTCGATATAACGATATTCCCGATATAACGATGAGAATTTAGCGGATATATATATATATAACGATATTATCAGTACACGGTCACATTTTATTTGCAAAATATCGAATTATATGCAATGACATTACGGTAATCGAGCCATCTTTAACGTTTCTAAAAGCAGCTTTGTACGATGATATACGAAAAAGTTACTGTGTTCTAAGCCTTCTTATCAAAATCATTCTCTTTATCCTCCTCTAATATGCAGTAAACAAGTACTTGTTAGGTTTACATCGATATAACGATATTTTCGGTTATTTTACGGCCATATCGTTATATCGGGAGTTTCGATATAACGATTCTTCGATATAACGATATTATTTTACTGCTCCCTTGGCATATCGTTATATCGAGGTTCCACTGTATATCTTTTTCGGATGGAATCTAGTCCACAGTATTGGACAACCCTCCCACTGCAAGCTGACTCTGTCTCTTTTAAAAGTGAAAAAAATTTATATACAGCGTTACGAACATGAAAACATAATGTGTATTTTGCTTAACATTTCGGTGGTTCAAATAAATATGAAACTTATTGTTTTTGATCATCACCTTAACATTTTTCATGAGCTTAAATTCTCGTCTCATTTGTTACAGGGACCTTAGCCACAATAAAATAGAAGCGCTGCCTAAAGGAATATTCCAAAACTCACCGTGGCTGGGAAATTTGTAAGTACATGCACCTGTTCAGTATATAAATTTAAAGATTTCAGGAAAAAATGTCTTCAGAACTACATCGAAGAGCAAATCATAAATTTTCGCAGCAAATGTTTTTTATTGATGTTTACTTTCCCTTGGAAGTTGCAAGGTATTTAAATTGCATAAATTTTAAATTGCATAAATTTTACATTTCGTTAAGAAGATCGATTTTGATATTTTGTAGTTTAGTGTTTTTCCTGTTTTCATTTCTCGTGGTCTTTACTCCAAGTGTAAGAGCTATAGTAACATGATGTTAAGAAGAAGAAAAATATTAAGGACAGACAATACCTCACTGAGACGATACGTTCACTTACGATGTTCTTGTCCACCCGTCCTTTGTCTGTCGGTCTCTCCGTCCGATTATCTTCAACAAACAATATCAGAAAGAAAAAAAAAACACGAAAAAAGGCAAATTAAACTATACTTACTTTATAAGCCACTTCTCTTTAAAATTTTGAATAATCTATTTATTTTATTTTCAATTTCATATTTAATAATCATTTTGTTCTAATAACTTTGAATTTTAGGATATGTCCGGTTTCTTCTGCAGTCCAACAGAAACAATTTTACAATAATAATAAAGTAGTTTAGTAAATCAAAAGAAGGGCACTGCTTTGATGTTATTCCAAATAAAACATTTTGCAAAGTAAGACGAGCTACTTGATTTCATAAGAGGTACCAGCAAGATTCAAAATCATTCCAAAACTGTCTGACGTGGGGACACCGGTAAAAAAAAAACGATACAAAGTTTCTGGTTCAGCCTCACAGAAAGTCAATAAATAATCAGTTTTGAAACCAGTTTTGTTTTATTTCGCATTCGTGAAATGTCTTGGTATTGACGTGGATAAAATACTGTCGTGGGCGACAGCAGCTCGTGATGATAATATGTTTTGACATGAAACGTCCGTTTTAACTGAAATATAGATAATTTCAAATCCATTTTTTTTCTCTCGCAGGGTCAACTTCAGTGCTAAAGTTTTAGCAGGTTTTTGTTAGCTGTAGTTAAGCTGTTGGCATGCTAAGAGATTTCTTTGGTAACTTTATTTTGGCCTGTATTGCTCGAATGTTTGGTGGATACCATTTTAACATGAGAAAAGGATAATTGCCTATCGTTCTTGGTACCTGTTATTTCAACTTTTATTTCCCAGAAAGTCTAATAACACTTGAGATCGCTACTAATGGTGAAAGTTTAGCGATACTCTATGGATGGTCGTAACTTTTAGGGGATTGTTACCTTCTGAACTTTACAGTATGACATAAAGTCAAAGGATGTCTCAGATAAGCATAAATGATCTGACTTAAAAACCCAAAGACCTAGGAATAAAGCTACACCTATAAACAAAATAACAGCGGTTTAAGTTGCAGCGTATCTAACTGAAAAAGGTTCCAAAGTCGAGGCACGAAATCAATAAAAAAATAGTAACAGTGAATTAAGGTTTAATTTGTAATTACCAAAAAACAGAAAGCTAGAAAAAGTACTTGTTTTTTATAAAACATCTTTTTTTTCACTTTTATAAACCAATTTTACTAAGACCTACATATTTCAGGTTTACAAGCACGAAAAATATAAGACGGATTCGATAAATAGATGCAAACCGAACACTAATAGTCACAATAATCTTATCGACTTACCGAACGTTTTGCAACCAAAAAATAAAAAAAATAAACAGCGACGCCTCAAACAGCGACAATATTAAACAATTATTCCAGGAGTGCGCGTTGGATATGAGAAGGTAGATAGCCAACGAGGCGACTAGCGCCGAGTTGGTTATAACTATCTCATATCCAACATTATTAAATTCTCAACCTTGGATATTGCATTTCTAGCTTTCTCATTGGTTCACTGAATCCCGGTTATCAGCTCATATACCTATGTTTGACCTTATATGGGAAATAAGTGCGGCAAGTGCCGCTCAGCGTAAAATTTTTCTGCGGGAAGCGACAGTTCCATCAGAAAAATGGTTGAAAACAGCAAATTTGGCGAGCTTTATGAACAAGAAATAATCAGCGGTGCCTACAAAAACCACAGAAATGGCATAGTAAAATTAACTACGCAAAACAAAAAGATTAATGCGAAAAGTTTATTTTAAAATACTTGTAAACGCACAACAAGAGCGAGTGAATAAAGTAGAAAAGCAGCAAATAATTTACGAAAGCGGAACGGCAAACTGACACAGTTTCATTCAGTGTACATCATAAAATTAGGCTCAGCACTTCTTTAAAGTTTGTTACCTTTCAAACTTGGTCTTGTCCTTTCATACTTCAATAAACCTGCTCCACTTTGAGCTCAATTTCGCTTTAAATAATATAGCAGTCTTGATGGCAGCCGTGGAGCCGTAAACAAGTACAATGTAACTCCTGCTTCGTTCGACTTGCACAAGACGTGTAGTTTCCAGAAAAGCTTTTGCTTCGGATCATCCCGTAAATCTTAACTGTTGTCACAATTTCCATGATATATAGACGACTATAGAGGAGATTTTTCGAAGAAAATCTTGGGAAGAAAACTCTGTCGCTCGCTTTCCTCGTGTGTTTCATTCAACTCAAGAAGTGAACACCGCGCCACAAATTTTCACGCCTCGATCCTCATACTATCACTTTGTTTACATCAAAATAAAATGTCCAGTCGATTTAAACTTAAAGAAGAATTTAATAAAACAATTATTCAATTCGCCCTTGTTGGATACGAGTCGTTATAGCCAACTCGGCGCTTCGCGCCTCGTTGGCTATTTACCACATCGTATCCAACGCGGGCTCATAGAATAATTGTTAAATATATCCTACTGCTACTGCTACTGCGTTTGCTACTGCTACTGCTACTTCTACTTCTACTACTTTTAGTAACTAAGTCCTCTCACTACCTACCCATCCCTGTTCTTCACTTAAGCCCTTGTTAAACGGTAATGCAAGTGGACGCAAGTAGCCGCAAGTTGAACTTGCGTACAGACTTGTGTTGGCTGGCCAAACGCACCCGCAAGTTTACTCGCCAGTGAACGCAAGTTGTACTTGAAGTAAACAGCAAGACTCGCAATTATTTGCGTTGGGTGGCAAAACGGGTGAAAACTTGCGTTGACTTTCGTGCAAAGTTGGTCTCGACCAAAGTGAACGCAATTTATCGCAAGTCAACGCAAGTTCACGAACCCAAGTCCTGGCCAAACGGAGACGCAAGTGGACTTAAGGTGGCTCCATTGGGTTTTGAGATATCACGGCGTGCGAACAAGTGATACCCATCAAGAGATCATTTTCGCGTTATTTTTTTAACTAGTTAAATAAAAGCTGCCGAAATATTAAAAACAAGGACTAAAATATGTTGTGTATTATTCTTTTTTAAAATAGCGGCCTTTGTTTTTGAGCTATATCTACTCAAAAAGTCCTGTTTTTTGGTGTTTTTTTTGGCTTTGATCTTAAATTTCTTTAATTTTCTTTGGTGAAAATTTTTTAAATTCTCCCAACGGATTGAATGTGATAAGAAGTAACTTTTAAAAACAAAAAAAGTAGGGGTTGTCCAGGTCGTTTTTGCGTTTTTGGTTATTTTGTGTTTTTTTGACTAAGCCAAAAAACTGGCTTACAATTTTTTTTAAAAAAACGGCAAAAGGGGCAGTTAAAAAGGTATTACATCTATGCCAAATTTTAAGAAATTTCACCGAAGGAAACTCTAGTAAATACCAGGGGAAAATTTCTATTTTCGCCCGAATAATAATTACGTCATCAGAATAGAAATTGTCCAAGATCGCTATTTGAGCATGCGCGAACTTTCGAACCATACGAGTTGATGTGTAAAGACGAGCGTTCCCCGTTGTTGTCGGTTTTTGTGCGAGATATCTGTTAACCAAAAGGTTAGTTAGAGACATACTTTAATCCTTTATGTAGCAGAATCTCTGAAATTCTGCTCAAAGTATCTCACAATCGCGGAGACTATTCTTCATTTTCTCTTTTGCTTTCGATCGTACGAACTTTACAAAAGCGACCAGAAGCACCGCGGACGTTGTAAACACCTTTTTAGGGTGTTGTAAACTCTTTTATCTGCTCAACACAGGAAAGCACGGGTGTTGTTTCATTGGCAGAAAGCAAGTCTCGCGTTTTCTCGCCGAAAATTTCACGCTCGCGTGAAGCCGCCATGTTTGTTTTGATTTGCCGGCATTTCAAGCTCGTACCCATTCTTCGCGCGGTCAAGAAACCCTATGGAGCCACCTTAAGTTAAAAGCTTGCGGCTACTTGCATCTCTGTTTGGCCAGGCTATACATACACGTACAGTGATATTTCATTAGCAGTATTACGTTAAGGAAACATATTTTCTTGTTTAGATTTCTTAGATACGCTAAATGACAATGTCTTGCATTTCTTCTTTCCAGGTACCTGCAATGGAATCAACTTAGCAATCTAACCTCCGGATTATTCTCCAATCTGAGGATACTGTTGACTTTGTAAGTTCGTTACCATTCTCTCTTTACATTTTAATTCTTTAAGGGAATGTCATGGGATCGTACTATTTTCTTGGCTTCTTTGCACGCTGACGCTATCGCTGTAGTAAAAGGAAAATAAGTTTACGTAGGGTGAAGAACATGAACACATTATGTTACATTTCTTTAATAATCTGGTGATTGTAATAGATATGAAACTCGTTTTTTCTTAATAATTACTTTACTTTGGTTTTTACAGGGATGTTAGCCACAATAAAATAGAATTGCTGCCAGAAGGAATATTCCAAAGCTTACAACGGCTACGATATTTGTAAGTACATACATGTGGCAAGTATTTCAAGTTGAAGATTCAAAAAATGTCTTCAGAACTACATCTAAAAATTGTCTCAGTAAATTTTTAATCGATGGATACTTTCCCTTGCAAGTCGCAGGTTTATTATGTTTTCCTAAATCTTAAATTTCTTAAAGGAGAGTGATTCTTCAATCTTGTAAGTAGTTTAGCGCTTTACCTGTTTTCATTCTTTTGGGCACTACTCCCAAATTTACAGTTACTGCTCCCGATTATAATGTTGCCAACCTTGGGCGGCCCTTACTTGATAACTTTTACATAGTGTACATGGGGTAACCTATCAAAAGGTGTCGCAACCAAAGAGTACAGATGTTGCGGAATTAGGGCTAGGAAGGTAATTTTTACGGCAGACTACCAAAACGTAACGACGCTTGCTAATGTTGAGATGTTGGTCCACAACATAAATACGCACGCACAGACGGCCCAACAACTGTATTAAACGGCGAATTTTTTTTTGTTAATTCCTAACGATGATTAATGAATTAAAACAAAACAACACACAATGAGAGGCGACAAAAAAAAAAAAAAGTAATACAGCGAAACATGGCTTACCAATTGCTGGAAGGAAACAAGTTCCGGGGAACCGACTGGAAACTTGACACGAAGTGAGAGAGAAAAAGGCCGCACGAATATAAAGAATAAATTAGCATACGGCCGGCGAAAAATATAGGCATTCAGAATAAACACACAAAGCAAATATTACAATTTGGTAAAGTGACGCAGCAGAGACTGTCACTCGCGAATTGGCCTGCTTAGCCACTCGCGTAGGTGCAGATAAAACAAACTGGACGCTACACCATCGTCTCTCGTAGACGGAAGGATGCCAACTACGAAAGTGACGAAATTATAACAAAGACGAATAAATAAATGAAAGCAAATCACGAAAAGCCGCAACAGTAATCTTGGATTAAACAGCGTTTTTATGTCCTACTTTGGAGGGGTCGTTACTAAAAACTAGCATATTAGCCCTTCAATCTTTTCTTCTCGGGCTAATATTTGTTTTAAGGACGTTAACCTTCCGCGGGGCAGCTATAAGCCGTTATAGTTCACCACTAAATTTTCTCCGATTCTGATTGGTTTTAATTGATCACGTGACGCGATAGTGTTCGTCCGCCGGAGGGCACTATCAGCCCATAGTGCCCGCCGAAGAAAAATGCTCGGATCGATAGTGCCCGCCCGTGACTTTTTTTGTAAACAAGCGTGCCTGCAGACCAAAAAACCAACCAAATTCACTGCATGCATTTAGTGGGTTTCTTGTCTGGTTTTGTTTCGTTTGTTAAATTTCGGCTTTTAATTGAGTTTTTTATCCTGAAAAGTGAAATAATTCACGATGCTCGTTTTTGTATGTGCGCGCGGAAGAAAATTTAGTGGTGAACAATAAAGACAATAGAGTGTTTCTGTCTCGGAACTATCGGTCTGATAGTTGCCCCTTGGAAATTTGATGGTCTTAAAACTAGCATATTAGCCCTCGAAGCTTCGCTTCTCGGGCTAATATTTGTTTTAAAAAACATCAAATTTCCGCGGGGCAACTATCAGCCGATAGTTCCTCGACAGAAACACTCCATTGTTTAAACAGAACATAGGTAAAAACTATAGATGCCCGGAACCCCAGATGTGTGCATTGATTGTTGAGTATCGCTGAACGACTTCGCCTCCATTCTCATGTTTTGTTGTTTTAATGATCCTCGATACGGCGTTACCTTAATGGATCATCCCTTTATCCGCATATCTATCTCCCATACCTTATTTCATACTCGTACCCATACCAGACATTGAAACGTGTAACGCGCGTTCACAGTGTTTGAATATTCAGCTTTGCCAAGTACCATATTTGGAAACACGAAGAGTTTGTACGTGAATACTTTATACACGTAATGACACACGCAACAACATTTTCGGTTTTGCGGTTTATTAAGTTACTTGAATTCCGATCTTAGCGCCGTAACTTTCTTTTAGAAACTAAAGAAATTCATTAAGTGTATCAAAGTGAAGTTCTCCAGACTACTTTTAATGACGATGAAACAGGAGAATTTAACCAAATTTAACATTACTCAACGAAGCTTGTTCAAAAACAAGATTACGTCATTGAGCATGAGATAGTGAGAGCTGTGAATTCAATCCAAATATTGCAATTTTGATTGGTTAATGTTCTCTCGCAATTTTCTAAATATGGTACTTACTGGAAACGAATATGCAAACGCTTTGTAAAATGCGAATCATAGAAAGGTTACACGTCTCGAACCCTTAAGGGTTTTTGCCCATATCTAATCCCCAACCAAAACACTCTGCCACAATGCTGAAACATCTTTTATTTTGCTAAGCCTAACTACAGCCTCTAAATTTCACAGAAAGAGAAAAATGAAAATTACCAAATTACATTTTGGCTCGTCACAAATACTGAAGCGAGAAGGCCTGAGTGAATTGCATTGAAGGGTTTTGTTCTTGGTACGGATATGATACAAAAGTCACGAAGATCGTTAGCACTAACGGAAGGGGCCGCAAAAAGTAGTAACGAAAAACAGTTAGAATCTAGTAGTCAATGCTCGCCCACCTGGAAAGCCCAGAGAAGAGAGCCAATCACTTTCGGCCTCAACCAGACTTGGACGGAAAAAGGACCGCATCCGAACAATCTTTGGAAGCAATAAGTGTACACCGTTTGGCCATAGCATTTATCTCCGGCCACAAGGGAGGTAAAGGAGAAGATTCTGGAACTACCAAAGTGACCGTCGCATGTTGAGAGCATATAAAACACAAAAAGGACTAATTGATGCCTATGGCGGAAAAACGTAGGCGTTTATGATAACATCATCACATGACGACAAATCCTGGTTAAAAACGTTTACACCAGCCGATTCTGTGTTGGGAAAAAGTGTAAAGTGGGTTTAACAAGCACCTGCGAGGTTAAACAAGCACCTGCGTTCAGTGCCATACTATCTTAAGTATGCCTGATTAATCCAGCGAAAATAAATTACACACGGAGTTAAAAACGCGGAGTTAACGTGCTACAATCAGACAAACAGCGGGAAAATTCATCGGCTTGGTTAAATCAAGGAGGAACGTAAAACATTGAGAACGCCAGGTTCTTGCTTGTAACGTCATGAAGCTGCGGCGAGCTACTTCAAGACCTGGGCCCGCGACCATGCTAAGCATTAAGAGTTGCCTGATTATCGACATGCGTGTGCATTGTTCAGTCCCTGACACTGGATGAAAAAGACTCCAACTTTTAAATTAATGTGTTCGTTCACCAGACTGTCGTCCCAGTAGTCGTCCAGACTGCGATCAGCTGGATGTTAGAGGAAAACTATGTACTGCTGTCCAACGAAAAGCAGAAGCATCAGTTGACAAAGATACGGAAAAATGACGTTCCTCGATCCAAAGAATGGCCGGTATTGCCAGTCGTCAAGTAAACGCCAAAACCTATTTCATTTCTTAACCCCTTGCCTACCAAGGACGTATATATACGTCCTCTCAGTTGTCACGCAACGACCGAGGACGTATATATACGTCCTCGACCAAAGGACATCACTTAAAGCCTGGTTTTTCACGATGCCTTGAATAAATCACCCCCGGTTGTCGAGAAAGGTCTGGCCCTACTTTTGAAACACCGCTGACCGAATAAAATTGCTTTTTGCTCAGACAATTTACAAAATGGCGGCTCGTGTACGTGAAGGCAGAATGGACGCAGATGAAGCTGTTGCTGAAATTTTTGCCGATTGCGACTCTGATGTAAGCGATTTAAGTCACAGCGAATTAATGTCAAGTAATTCTGAAGAGTCTGAATAAAAAGAAGAAGAAGGTGGCGAAGGAGAAGCCTCGATCGATCGAGGAAATTGAACCTCCAAATGCACATGGTCAAGGAGTTCGCCGGGGAGCTGTACGAGGCAACAGTACAGTAAGAGAATGCGGAAAAGGAAGAGGAACTCATTGCAAATGCTTAATTTAGGCGTACTTTAATATTTTATCTGAAAAGATGCCAATGCTTAGCCAAATTTAGAATCTCATTAAAAATTCAATATGGCCGCCGGTTGCTTGGTGTGTTTGGCTCTGGTAGGCAAGGGGTTAAGGAAGGTGTTAGGATTATTTCACTACCCCACAGCTGACACTCGCTTCACTGATATAAAATTTTGCGCCAGGGAATGCCAAAGAAAAAGATACGCACTTCCTCGTTAATTTCTGGATCGATTTGAGAGGACTAGTGGACCCTCTGGATAGAATGGACTCGCGTAGCTTGGCAAACTAGACTCTCTTTTCTTCCGGTACCCCACTAACGCGAAACTGCTCGTATCAATGGCCATTCCTAGGAAAGTTAACCGCATCGAGGCTGACAAAACACATTTATTCAAAACCAGAAAGTAGCCCAAGTTGATTAATACTTTGTAGACTACAAACAGAGCTTCTAAGGCTGACTGGCGGGTGAATCCAGGGCTCCTCCATTCCATAGGTCGAGACCAAATACCCCCTCAGGCGAAAATCTCATTTACTGGCCTGTCGTCAATGAACAGGGTTCCCGTAGTCTCCTAATTCCTAAAATATTTAGTGGAGCCAAAGCTCAGCGTCCGATAGACGAAAGGAGAGTTTTTCCAGCCAAAAGGAAAGGTGGTTGACACCAAGTACCAGTCCTTCCATTCCACACCAAAAAATTGTTTTGAATCAGTAGAAATTAAAATATGATCACATCCTGATATTTCCTCTATTTTAGAAAAATGGCAGTTCTTGTAGGCGAAACAAGGGACTAAAACAAGTATCACCAGGAAAAAATGGTGTATTTTTCATCCAAAAGTTTAAGAATCTTGCATCGACGCATGACCTAGGCTTGTAAGGCTTAACTGTTAGGGAAAGAGAAGCCAAGAAGGAGACACCGTACCCACTTCACCCTACACACATACCGCACCGGTAGATTAACGCTGTAGCAAGAACTGCGTAATAAACTCTTCAAATTGCTTACACACTAAATAACTCTTAAAATCCTTACGAAGTGGCACTGGGGAATCATACTTGACTGAAAAAAAAAACATGGCTGGGAAAAAATACAAACGATACAGCGTGCCAATCGAGGCTCGGAGGGTTTCTATGACAACGATGAAGCTGAGCACGACGTGGTTGTATACAAGGTCGGCTGCGACGCTGAAGACGGAGACGTACCAGTAACGGGCAGCACGGAAGCGCGAGAGGAAACCGGAACCGTTCAAGAGCCAGGCCGGGAGAAAGGTTGGAAACCGGAGCTTGTGTCGGTGGACATGCCTTTAAGACGGCAATAATTCAGGCTTCCTGTCGCGAGTCAACGCTGGTCGGGGCGGTATGTAAAAGAACCACCCCTCGCTTTTTCTTGGCCAACGTTCGCAACAACTGAAAATTCTAATAAATTCGATTAGCTTTGTATAATGCTCAATGACGTCACCAGGGATGCTAATAAACTATGAATAGCAACAAAATCGACTAATATTAACGGTATATATAAATGTTCGCGGTTAAATGCTCAGAAATATGCCAAGTTTTAGTTTAACAATGCTTGGAAAAGACCTCAAGCCCTCTGATGTTGTTAAAGACTTTGGCGTTATCTTCGATCAGTCCTTGTCCTTCGATGCACACATAACATCGCTTGTGTCATCATGCTTCTCCAAATTAGGGCAGAAAAGTCGCGCAAAACACGCGTTCAACAAAGAGCTATTGATCGCCATCAGTAATGTTCTTGTCTTTAGTAACTTAACTTAGTAACTTAACTTAGTAACTTTACTACTGCTCCTCAGTTTGGTTGGGCACCACAAACAAAAACATTGAAAAGCTGTAACTTGTTCAAACAAAACTTTGCAGCGAGAATCTGCTGCGGCGTGGGACAATTCGACCATATCACCCCAGCATTTAAGGATTTGCGCTGGATGCCAGTCAAACAACACTGGCTATATCTGCGCGACGCTAAATTAACTTTTACGTGTATGGCGGGCTGTGCACCCGAATATCTTACTAAACTTTTCATAACTAGGGAACAGACATCAGGGCGATCCACACGCAACTGCCAAAAGCTGCAAATCCCACTATTCAAAACTAGCACAGGGCAAAAATCTTTGCTTTCCGGGCTTTTACCATTTGGAACAATCTTTCCCAAAGTCTAAAACTATCAATGAACTTAAAAGACTTCAACTGAGAGAAAACTACGAAAGACCTTTCTTAAGTCATTTTTAGAGTAAAATTATATACAGAATTATGTATCGATTTTAATTTGTTGATTTATATTCATGTTGTACATACCACTGAAAAGCTCCCTTGGGGGAGTGTTATTAAAGCTAAAGCTTAAGCAAAGGTGCACGCATATTAAACAGCTACGTACCAGCTAATATCCCTAAAGACATAAATAGTCACGAGAATTGGCCTGTCCACGACATCACTTATGCATGATCTTAATTGTAGAAGGCAAAACCTAAATTATGACAGACAAGTGATTCTTAAGCTACCTTTTATAAAAAAAAGATTAGGAGAATTTCATTTTGGCTTATAACTGACTTCTTGACGATAGTTTTCACTAATAAGCTTAACTTTCACTCAACTATGCGTTTTTGACATTACTAAATGCTCTAGGCACTCCTTTTGACGGGGTTTAGCGAGGTATGCCCAAAGTTGCGGTGTCTCTGGGCATTACATATAACTCCCAGGCGATTGGCGCTCAAACGGGTATGAACGCTATTTAGACTGTTAACGTTCTCTTCAATATAAATTAGCTGCTTTAAGCATATATGATGAGAGAGGCTATCACTCACTCGTGATTCCAACAACTCCTTGGGGGAAATTTGGGGAATTCACGCGTTGGCCATTGCATTAAAGACCCGGAGACACCAAATGAGTTGTTGTGTATTTAGGGTATGAAAGACATGTTTATCGTGATTAAATACAAATGGCGAAAATGCTAGTCAAGCCCAACAGTACAGATACATGTAGCGAGCTCGAGGTTACCGCAATTAACTGGGATATTGTGTTAGCTAATGAGCGAGCAACAACAGCAAGAGCGTAGTTAGCAAGTGTCTTTGCTTTTGGAATTCACGCATTGGTCATTGGAATAAAGACCCTGAGACCCCAATGAGTTGCTATGTATTTAATAAACGCAAATCTTCATTTCCCTTTTTTTACAGGCACATTTGCCACAATAAAAAAAGTACGATACAATAAAACGTACTGATTTGAAATGTACCAATCTTGTTTAAAGCACTATTATTAAAAATGATTAACTGAGGGGTTTTTTCGTCGTTCATTGAAACGGTACATTTACTGGTTATTATTGTTCTTGTCATCCCGTACCGTTTGCCTGTCTGTCCGGCTGAATTTTATTAAATTACAGAATGGCACTACAAAATAACGACGATATAATTAACTTGATAGCAAACAAGGGCAATATCAACTAAAGTTAACGGTATGCATAAACGTTCGCAAGTAGACCGACGATATATTAAAGACTACCTGTCAGCTAATATCCCTAAGAGAATAAAAGTCACGATAACTGGCCTGTTCACAACCCCATCACTTTTGCGGGCCTGTACAGTACTTAAATTATGAAATGCTTGCCTAATTAAGATCTTCGACCTATCCTTAAAGGAACGATTCTAGGATTTCGATTTTTGCTATTTTACGTAATTCTTTATAATAGTTTGTCCAATTGAGTTGACTATCGAGATATTTATTAGAGTAAATAATTACTCTGTATTATATATTTACTTAGCATTAATTTTACTCGACTATAATAAACGCCAACTAGTGTCAATTTATGGAATTCGGAGTTTAAAGTTTAAGTTTAATTCATGTCAATTCTGTCCGTCTGTCTATCTATCGGTCTTGCCTATCCCTACTCGATTCGCGCTATAATTTTTTGGATGGAATCTAGTCCACAGTATTGGACAACCCTCCCGTTGCAAGCTGACTCTGTCTCTTTTAAAAGAGAAAAAAAAAACTTATATACAGCGTTAAGAACATGAAAACATAATGTGTATTTTGCTTAACATTTTGGTGGTTGTAATAAATATAAAACTTATTGTTTTTGATCATCACCTTAACATTTTTCATAAGCTTAAATTCTCGTTTCATTTGTTACAGGTTCATTAGCCACAATAAAATAGAAGCACTGCCTGAAGGAATATTCCAAAACTTACCAAAGCTAAGGATTTTGTAAGTACATGTACCTGTCCAGTATTTAAATTTAAAGATTTCAGGAAAAATGTCTTCACAACTACAACGAAGAGCAAATCATAAATTTTTGCAGCAAATGTTTTTTTTATTGATGTGTACTTTCCCTTGGAAGTTGCAAGGTATTTAAATTGCATAAATTTTACATTTCGTTAAGAAGATTGATTTTGATATTTTGTAGTTTAGTGTTTTTCCTGTTTTCATTTCTCGTGGTCGTTACTCCAAGTGTAAGAGCTATAGTAACATGATGTCAAGAAGAAAACAAATTATTAAGGACAGACAATACCTCACTGAGACGCTACGTACGTTCACTTACGCTGTTCTTGTCCACCCGTCCTTTGTCCGTCGGTCTCTCCGTCTGATTATCTGTTAAATTCTGGTTTCATTTGTTACAGGGACCTTAGCGACAATAAAATAGAAGCGCTGCCTGGAAGAATATTCATTATATTTATTTAAATTTAAAGATGTCAGGAAAAATGTCTTCAACAAACAACATCAGAAAGAAAAAAAAAAAACACGAAAAAAGGCAAATCAAACTAAATTAAATAATTCCTTACTTTATAAGCCACTTCCCTTTAAAATTTTGAATAATCTATTTATTTTCTTCTCAGTTTCATATTTAATAATCATTCTGTTCCAAAAACTTTGAATTTATGTCCGGTTTCTTCTGCAGTCCCACAGAAACAATTTTACAATAATAATAAAGTAGTTTAGTAAATCAAAAGAAGGGCATTGCTTTGATGTTATTCCAAATAAAAAAAAAATTGCAAAGTAAGACGAGCTACTTGATTTCATAAGAGGTACCAGCAAATTTCAAAATAATTCCAAATCTGTCTGACCTGGGGACACTGGTAAAAAAAGTGCTACAAAGTTTCTGGTTCAGCCTCACAGAAAGTAAATAAATAATCAGTTTTGAAACCAGTTTTGTTTTACTTCTCATTCGTGAAATGTCTTGGTATTCACGTACATAAAATACCGTCGTGGGCGAAAAATTTGTTATCTACAGCTCGTGATGATAATATGTTTTGAACTGACAAGAAACGTCCGTTTTAACTGAAATATAGATAATTTCAAATCCATTTTTCTCTCGCGGGGTCAGCTTGAGTGCTAAAGTTTTAGCAGGTTTTTGTTAGCTGTACTTAAGCTGTTGCCATGCTAAGAGATCTCTTTGGTAACTTTATTTTGGCCTGTATTGCTCGAATGTTGGGTGGAAACCATCTTAACTTGAGAACAGGATAATTGCCTATCGTTCTTGGTACCTGTTATTTCAACTTTTATTTCCCAGAGAGTCTAATAACACTTGGGGTCGCTACTAATGGTGAAAAGCTTAGATGGTCTAACTTAAAAACCCAAAGACCTAGGAATAAAGCTACACCTATAAACAAAATAACAGCGGGTTAAGTTGCAGCCTATCTAACTGAAAAAGGTTTCAAAGTCAAGGCACGAAATCAATAAAAAAATAGTAACAGTGAATTAAGTTTTAATTTGTAATTACCAAAAAAAAGAAAACTTGAAAAAGTACTTGTTTTTTATAAAACATCTTTTTTTCACTTTAATAAACCAACTTTACTAAAACCTACATATTTCAGGCTTACAAGCACGAAAAATATAAGACGGATTCGATAAATTGATGCAAACCGAACACTAAAAGTCACAGTAATCTTATCGACTTACCGAACGTTTTGCAACCAAAAAATAAAGAAATACACAGCGACGCCTCAAACAGCGACAATATTAAACAATTATTCCACGAGCGCGCGTTGGATATGAGACGGTAGATAGCCAACGAGGCGACTAGCGCCGAGTTGGTTCTCAACCTCGGATATTGCATTTTTAGCTTTCTGATTGGTTCACTGAATCCCGGTTATCAGCTCATATACCTGTGTTTGACCTTATATGGGAAATAAGTGCGGCAAGTGCCGCTCAGCGTAAATTTTTTTCTGCGGGAAGCGACAGTTCCATCAGAAAAATGGTTGGAAACAGCAAATTCGACGAGCATTATGAACAAGAAATAATCAGCGGTGCCTACAAAAACGACAGAAATGTCATAGTAAAATTAACTACCCTAAACAAAAGGATTGATGCGAAAAGTTTAATTAATAATACTTGTAAACGCACAACAAGAGCGAGTGAATAAACTAGAAAAGCAGCAAATAATTTACGAAAGCAGAACGGCAAACTGACACAGTTTCATTCATTGTACATCATAAAATTAGGCTCAGCAATTCTTCAAAGTTTGTTACCTTTCAAACTTGGTCTTGTCCTTTCATACTTCAATAAACCTGTTCCACTTTGAGCTTAATTTCGCTTCAAATAATATAGCAGTCTTAATGACAGCCGTGGAGCCGTAAACAAGTACAATGTAACTCCTGCTTCGTTCGACTTGCACAAGACGTGTAGTTTCCAGAAAAGCTTTTGCTTCGGATCATCCCGTAAATCTTAACTGCTGTCACAATTTCCAGGATATATAGACGACTTTAGAGGAGAATGTTCGAAGAAAATCTTGGGAAGAAAACTCTGTCGCTCGCTTTCCTCGTGTGTTTCATTCAACTCAAGATGTGAACACCGCGCCAAAAATTTTCCCGCCTCGATCCTCATACTATCACTTTGTTTACATCAAAATAAAATGTTAGGTCGATCTAAACTTAAAGAAGAATTTAATAAAACAATTATTCCATTCGCCCTTGTTGGATACGAGTAGTTATAGCCAACGCGGGCTCATAGAATAATTGTTAAATATATCCTACTGCTACTGCTACTGCTACTGCTACTGCAACTGCTACTGCTACTACTTTTGCTACTGCTGCTGCTACTGCTACTTCTACTACTTTTAGTAACAAAGTCCTCTCACTACCTACTCATCCCTGTTCTTCACTGAAGCCCTTGTTAAACAGTAATGCAAGTGGACGCAAGTAGCCGCAAGTTGAACTTGCGTACAGACTTGTGTTGGCTGGCCAAATGCACCCGCAAGATTACTCGCCAGTGAACGCAAGTTGTACTTGAAGTAAACAGCAAGACTCGCAATGATTTGCGTTGGGTGGCAAAACGGGTGAAAACTTGCGTTGAATTGCGTGCAAATTTGGTCTCGACCAAAGTGAACGCAATTTATCGCAAGTCAACGCAAGTTCACGAACCCAAGTCCTGGCCAAACGGATACGCAAGTGGACTTAAGTTCAAAGCTTCCGGCTACTTGCATCGCTGTTTGGCCAGGCTTTACGTACACGTACAGTGATATTTCATCAGCAGTATTACGTCAAGGAAACATATTTTCTTGTTTAGATTTCTTAGTTACGCTAAATGACAATGTCTTGCATTTCTTCTTTCCAGGTTACTGCAATGGAATCAACTTAGCAATCTAACTTCCGGATTATTCTCCAATCTGAGATATCTGGGGAATTTTGTAAGTTCGTTACCATTATCTCTTTACATTTTAATTCTTTAAGGGAATGTTGTGGGGATCCGACTATTTTCTTGGCTTCTTTGCACGCTGACGCCATCGCTGTAGTAAAAGGAAAATAAGTTTACATAGCGTGAAGAACATGAACACATTATGTTACATTTCTTTAATATTTTAATATTAAAATATTAAAATTCTGGTGGAATTCGGAATTAAAATTGTGATAGAAATGAAACTCGTTTTTTCATAATAATTACTTTACTTTGGTTTTTACAGGGATGTTAGCCACAATAAAATAGAAGTGCTGCCTGAAGGAATATTCCAAAGCTTACAACGGCTAGAATATTTGTAAGTACATACATGTGGCAAGTATTTCAAGTTGAAGATTCAAAAAATGTCTTCAGAACTACATCTAAAAATTGTCACAGTAAATTTTTAATCGATGGATACTTTCCCTTGCAAGTCGCAGGTTGTTTACGTTCCCCTAAATCTTAAATTTCTTAAAGGAGAGTGATTCTTCAATCTTGTACGTAGTTTAGCGCTTTTCCTGTTTTCATTCTTTTGGGCACTACTCCAAAATTTACAGTTACTGCTCCCGATTATAACGTTGCCAACCTTGGGCGGCCATTACTTAATAACTTTCACATAGTGTGCATAGCCGGGTAACCTATCAAAAGGTGTCGCAACCAGAGATTACTAATGTTGCGGAATTAGGGCTAGAAAGGTTATTTTTACGGCAGACTACCGTAACGTCGACGCTTGCTAATGTTGAGATGTTGGTCCACAACATAAATACGCACGCACAGACGGTCCAACAACTGTATTAAACGGCGAATTTTTTTGTTAATTCCTAAAGATGATTACAAATGAATTAAAACTAAACAACACACTATGAGGGGCGACAAAAATAAAAAAATAAAAAACAAGTAATACAGCGAAACATGGCTTACCAATTGCTGGAAGGAAACAGGGTCCGGGGAACCGACTGGAAACTTGACACGAAGTGAGAGAGAAAGAGGCCGCACGAATATAAAGAGTAAATTAGCATACGGCCGGCGAAAAATATAGGCATGCAGAATAAACACACAAAGCAAATATTACAATTTGGTAAAGTGACGCAGCAGAGACTGTCACTCGCGAATTGGCCTGCTTAGCCACTCGCGTAGGTGCAGATAAAACAAACTGGACGCTACACCATCGTCTCTCGTAGACGGAAGGATGCCAACTACGAAAGTGACGAAACTATAACAAATACGAATAAATAAATGAAAGCAAATCACGAAAAGCCGCAACAGTAATCTTGGATTAAACAGCGTTTTTATGTCCTACTTTGGAGGGGTCGTTACTAAAAACTAGCATATTAGCCCTTAAATCTTCTCTTCTCGGGCTAATATTTGTTTTAAGGACGTTAACCTTCCGCGGGGCAACTATCAGCCGATAGTTACTTTCAAAGTGAAATTCTCCAGACTACTTTTAATGACGATGAAACAGGAGAATTTAACTTAACTCAACGAAGCTTGTTCAAAAACAAGATTACGCCATTGAGCATGAGATAGTGCGAGCTGTGAATTTAATCCAAATATTGCAATTTTGATTGGTTAATGTTTTCTCGCGATTTTCTAAATAAAGTACATACTGGAAACGAATATGCGAACGCTTTGTAAAATGCGAATCATAGGGAGTTACTCGTTTCAACCATTATGGGTTTCTGCCCATACCTAAGCCTAACTACAGCCTCTAAATCTCACAGAAATAGAAAAATGAAGATTACCAAATTACATTTTGGCTCGTCACAAATACTGAAGCGAGAACGCCTGAGTGAATTGTATTGAAGAGTTTTGTCCTTGGTAACTTGCTCTTCGGTCCAAAGCAAGGCAAGCTAAAATATCTCTGTTACCATCCAACGTCATCAATTGGTCTAACTTGTGTAATGTTTAGCCGTTGCCGAGGTCCCCCAGCCAAAATTGGTCATAACAAATTCCAATGGTATAACAGCGAGAAGAAGAGAAATAGAGTAGCCCCTGCGAAAGCCATGCAGAGTCAACCGCCGGTTGCTTAAAGTCCCAGGGAGTTGTTTGGGATAAGAAGATAAACGGACCTGATCTGCCACGGAGTCAAAAAACTTACCAGTAACGTCGCCCGCTTTATTCGCCGCTTTAAAAAGAAAACCTTTTCTAATAGGAACACAGACTAAATCACACAGTTTAATTTATGTAATTTTCTTTTTAAGGCGAACATATTACACGTGCCATCCTGTAAAGACTTTGTTAGCGTGTGATTGAACAGGATACCTTCCTTCCCAGGAAAATAGAGTACTCTTGTATTTTTCCAACTTAACTCTCCCGCCCTGTCGCCCGAAAAAAAAAACCCTGAGTCTTGAAGAAAGCTGGTTTCGAGCGTAGAGTACGTAAAGCTGAATTGGAGACGTATTGGGATCATTCAACAAACTAAGATATCTGCCAAATCTGTTATAATTAAACAAAGGCTCAGTTTGTGAGGGAACTATTCCGGTCAGCAGTTGTCTTCTCGCATAGCTGTTAAATATGACTTCACTTTCCGAGACGCTGCAGGGTTACCGTAGCCCGGGAACACGATATCGTCGAGAATTCTACCACACTTGCCGAAAATAGATCTAATTTTTCAGATGAAAGAGTCCACTGTTCCAAAAGCTCAGCGTCATAAACACAGTTTTTATCGTGAACCACAGTTTTCCGCCTCCTGTCTTTCCAGATAAGAAAGCTAACTGCATCACCGGGATAAGCTGTCGTAATATCTCTACGAGACGTAGTTTGTGCAAGAAAACACGATAGTTCTTTTTCTAAAGGCGATCTTTTTTTCGAATAGGGTGTCATTTCTGCTTTCTCCAACAAAGCTTTACGCCTTCTTTTAATGGCGTTGATATTTACAGGAGGCTCAGAGATCTCCCTAGATTCCCTAAGGGGTGTTTGATGCTGACGTTTATAACCGCAACGTTGGCAAAATCGAAAGTCATTGTCAGTTGGATAAGAACAGGGCGGACATGATACAGAAGTCGCGAAGATCGTTAGCACTAACGGAACTTGCCGCAAAAAGTAGATATGAAAAAAAAAAAACAGTTAGAATCTAGTAGTCATTGCTCTCCCATCTGGAAAGCCCAGAGAGAAGAGCTACTTGATTTCGGCCTCAAACCAGACTTGGACGGAAAAAGGACCGCATCCGAACAATCTTTGGAAGCAATGAATGTGCGCCGTTTGGCCATAGCATTTATCACTGGCCACAAGGGAGGTAAATGAGACGGTTCTGGAACTACGTATACCAAAGTGACCATCGCATGCTGAGAACAATATAAAAAACAAAAAGTACCAATTGATGCGAATGGCGAAAAGATGTAGGCGTTTACGATAACACCATCACATGACGACAAATCCTGGTTAAAAACGTTTACACCAGCCGATTTTGGGGTGGGAAAAGGTGAAAAGTGGGTTAAACAAGAACCTGCGAGGTCGTGCTGGGCATTCTATTTCTCTGCCATAAGATCTTAAGTATGCCCGGTCAATCCACCGAAAATAAATTGATCACATACAATGTTCCAGCAACGCGGAATTGACGTGGCACAATCAGACAAACAGCGGGAAGATTCATCGGCTTGGTTAAATCAAGGAGGAACGTAAAACATTGAGAAAGCCAGTTTTTGCTTATAACATCATGAAAGATGCTGCGAGCTACTTCATTGAGTTTTAAGGACCTGGGCCCGCGACCATGCCAAGCATTTAGAGTTGCTTGATTATCGACTTGCGTGTCCATTTTTCAGTCCCTGGCACTGGATGAAAGACTCCACCTTTTACGTTAATGTGTTCGTTCACAAGACTGTCGTCCCAGTAGTCGTCCAGACTGCGATCAGCTGGATGTTGGTGGAAAACTACGTACTGCTGTCCAACGAAAAGTGCCAGTCGTCAAGAAAACGCCAAAACCCTATTTAATTTCTTAAGGAAGGTGTTAGGATTATTTCACTACCCCACAGCTAACACTCGCTTCCCTGGTATAAAATTTTGCGCCAGGGAATGCCAAACAAAAAGATACGCACTTCCCTATTAATTTCTGGATCGACTTGAGGGGAATGGTGGGCTCTCTGGATAGAATGGACTCGAGTAGCTCAGCAAACTTGACTCTATATTTTCTTCCGGCATCAACTTCTAGTATCAATGACCATTACTAGGAAAGTTAACCGCATCGAGGATGACAAAACACATTTATTCAAACCTAGAAAATAACCCAAGTTGATTAGCAAGGACTGGGTAATAAACTCTTAAAATTGCTTCCACACTTTATTCTTAAAAACCTTACGAGGTGGCACTGGGGAATCATACTTGACTGCAAAAAGCCACGTGGCTGGGTAAAAAACAAACGATAGAGCGTGCTAATGCCCAACAAGTAAAACCTACACCGGCGCTAAAAGAGAAAAATCTCTCTCTCTCTCTCTCTCTCTGGAGTGCTCGATGGGTTGCTATGGCGAAAATGAAGCTGAGCACGAAGCTAAGTGGTTGTATTCGTTTTCGGCTGCGACGCTGAAGACGGAGACGTAACAGTAGTGGGCAGCACGGAGGTGCGAGACCAAACCGGAACCTTTCAAGTGCCAGATACCGGAGTAAGGTTGGAAACCGGAGCTTGTGTTGAATTGGTGGACACGGCTTTAAAACTGCAATAATTGAGGCTGACTGTCGAGAGTCAACGCTGGTCGGGGGCGACATGTTGAAGGACCACGCATCGCCTTTTCTTGGCCAACGTTCGCAACAACTGACAATTCTAATTGATTCCATAAGCTTTGTTTAATGCTCAATGGAATCACCAGGGATGCTTATGAACTATGAATAGCAACAAATTCGACTAATATCAACGGTATGCATAAATCTTCGCAGTAAAAGTGCACGCGTTTTAAACATCTGTACTAGCTAATATCCCTAAAGACATTAATAAACACGAGAATTAACTAGACTGTCCACGACATCACTCGTGGGTCCTTAATTGTGGTAGGATTTACTTAAATAATGAAAGACAAGTGATTCTAAAGCTACCTTTTATAAAAAAAAAAAAACGTTTGGGAGATCTTCATTCTGGCTATTTCTAACTTTTAGAGTTTGTAAGAATGTGGTTGACTGGTTTGTTCTTTTGATGAACGGAACGTCAAATATTTATGTTTTAGAAATGTTGCAGACAATAGAATCAAGAGCATCGGAGATGGGCATTTTTCAAATCAGGAGAAACTTGAGTATCTGTAAGTACCCATTCGCTTGATGATAGAATTGTTAAGCTGCTGCTGCTTCTACTACTACTACTACTACTACTACTACTACTACTACTACTACTACTACTACTACTACTACTACTACTACTACTACTACTACTACTACTACTACTACTACTACTGCTACTGCTACTGCTACTGCTACTGCTACTGCTACTGCTACTGCTACTGCTACTGCTACTGCTACTGCTACTGCTACTACTACTACTACTCTGACTAAGTCACCTGCATGGAAATGTTTATAATTGATTAACTACTGGACAAAACATGAATAGCATTACACGCTCTGTAAACTCCGTTAGATCAGCGTGACTTTTTCTATGTTTTGATATATCTTTTACGACTCAATTCTGTTGTTTTTTCCCCTAGGTTTTTACAAAATAACTTGATAAGCGATATACCAAGTAAGGCGTTTAGCAACCTCACATCCCTTAAATATCTGTAAGTATGAAAGTTCGACATCATTTATCTCGTTACTACAAAAAACGTTGATTGTAACCCTCGGACGTACAAATTCATACCTCACCGTGGTACAAGGGGGGAGGAAGGGGCGGGTTGTGACCCCTTAGGTTTTCGTTCCATTAACGCGTAGCGAAATAACTTTTCAACGAGTAGAAAGCTCTTAGATTGGCTGTGACGTCACATGACGTCATAAGAGCCGCCATCTTAGGTCCGCCATCTCGGATTTGACCAATTTCTTAGAAAGTCAGAAAGTTACGGAAATTGATACAAAATCAAGCCAAAATGTCCTGGCTTCCCCGTCACCGTCCGTGTATACCGCGTTCACGTTGCTTAAAGTTCCAATTATGTTGAGGTGCGTGATTTCTCATTATTGCATAGCACATTCTCACTGCGCAGAATTTTACGCGTAATTTGCGCGCGCACATAAGCAAACCGACGGCATTTCTATACGGCTTGGCCCGCCAGGAAAATAAATTGTCGTTTTCTTATAAACGAGCATTGTGACCTTTACTTTTATTGCATAATTTTGGCATACAAATTGTCCTCCTTGAGTTGGAACGTTAAGAAAAAAATTGTTCGGAAGGAAAAAACAAGAAAGGTAAAAGCGTTCACAATACATTTACTTGACGACGCAATAGATCACCTTGAACATAATGACAACGACTGGAGGAACATTTTGAATCCATGTCGCTTCTATTTGTGTGATTTTTTTTCGTTAAGTGTTACGTTGTTCCTTATCCTACGGACTT
>NC_135763.1:6149794-6268295 GCF_052425735.1 Oculina patagonica
GGATCTCTATTTCCTAGCATTCGTGACGAATTGTCGCGTTTTAAATGGTGTCCCAAGTACTTTTCTTTGAGATTGTGATTTTAATAAAGACGCGATTGCCACGTTTATTTATTATTAAGTCAGTCGCTATAGTACCGTTTCAACCAATGACGTTTTCAATCAGTGTAGTTTACCACAAGTTTCAAGATCCTCGGGGAGGGGGATACTCAAACATGTTTTGTTTTAATATGGGGAGGCTCAGCTCCGAGGTCGAAACTCCTTACTCTTTCATATACCATTTTTGACAGAAAAGGTAAGCCTTCCGTATACCTTCGATAGAAAATGGTACCCCTTTCAGATATCTGAAGAGAGGATACTGCATTTCTTTTCTTAAATTTTCACTTTCGCCTACAGTTTCGCTTACAGCTTTGTCTCCCCTTTTATAAAATTCCAGCGAAAAGGTAGCTCCCCGGAGCCTCCCAGTAGAGTCCGATTTAAGAAGAGCCCCGTCCCCGACCGGGTTCTCAAAGAATGTACTCTAGTTGCAGAAAAACGTAACCAATTAAAATAACGGAACAGAGCATCGGAATTAGCAGAGTAAACAATCTGCTGAGCATGAGAGACTAACAAAACCTGTCTGAATCAAAACGGCGTGGGGCAGTTTCTCTTTGGTGTCCAGCCTTTCCCGAAGTGTGACAGTTCTCTGACCCAGTCCCACCTCAACTATTTCATATCCAACATGGCGGCGGCACCGGGAGACAGCAGTCCTTCCAAAAAGCTCAAACTTGTTGTGTTTGGAGCTACAGGTCGGACAGGAAACGAGGTGGTAAAACAAGCACTGGAAAAAGGACATCATGTGACGGCTGTAGTGAGAACGCCTGAGAAACTGACTACTCAGTGAGTGATCATTTGATTTCAATAAACATCGCGCAGTGAGCTAGCGGCCTGCAAGAGCATTTGGTTTTTTTTCGTCTCCTGAAACCTGGAAATGCCTTTGCATGCTAGCGTACAGCTAAACTTAAGTGTGTTCAAAATCAGTCAAATTAATGAGTTCGGTTCAATGCCTCCGAAAGAAAGCGACTGTAACCAGCCAAGAATGTCTTATCAAGGGTGTAAAATAACTTTTTTTCAAGTAGCCACTTGCTCCTAAATATTTTAAAGCACTGTAGCCAATTCCAAAAAGGTGGTCGCCATTTTAATTAGGACAAAAACAAATTTACCCTGTCTTTGTATCAAATAGACCCTCCTATAAAATAAATATATTGCTTTATTTTTTTAAAATATATTTTTTTGTAAGCTTAAATAAACAAAAAAAATAATTCCTCGCTCAGTTTAAATTTAGGTTACCTCACTTGTAAAGAGCTGGATATTTTGCTGTTACCGTTTGTAGAACTTATGTTAATGTTCATAAAGTTCTCTTCGACATTTCTTGGATACCTTTTTGATTTCATTCTGTGTTACAAGAATATGAACAAGAGTGAATGGCAGACATTCACTCTTGTTCATATTCCAACATTCTCATTTCAACAGACATGAGAATTTAGTGTTAGTGAAGGGAGATGCTTGTGACGTGGAGAGTTTTGCTGCTGCTCTTGATGGAAAAGATGCTGTGTTGTCCAGTTTAGGAGTTTATGCAAACATTTTTAACCCAACCACTTTCTACTCGGAGTCCATGAATGCCATCACAGAGGCAATGAGTAGGTGAGCAATGTGTTAAACCTGGTTTTTAGCCAGATAGCTCATTGAGTATCCTGTGTAGATGCCTAATTTTTGAAGAACATTATTATACAAGTACTACATGTACTTCACATCTTGATTGTTGAATTACATAGCTTGAGAGTTATTATTAAGTACTGTATGGTGCTTATTCGGGTGCAGCACCTCGCTGTGCAAATCTGAAAACAATAAACACTTTTGTTATACTTTCAATTGGAAGATATTTTGGCTCCATCACAGTCAATTTCTTTATAACTGTTCCCCGCAGATTGAGCTGTCAGGTCATTTGATGGTTTTGTACAAAAAAGTTTCATGTCCAAGTTAAATCAAATTGTTCACAGTTTTCTTATTTGTGCTGTAACTCTATGTTCTGAAAGTAAAAAAAAAATACTTCACTCATAATTTTTTTTATTATTTTTATTATAACTTCCTTACTTAGGCACAAAATCACTCGGCTAGTGACTGTAACATCATGGTGTACTCAGCCAGGGCCAAACAATTACTGGTTTCTAGAATGGGTTATAAAGCCACTGTTTCTTAATGGAGTGATCAAGGATATGGCAACCATGGAAAAAATGCTGGAAAGCAGTGACCCACAGGCATTGAATTACACTATTGTTAGGCCTTGTCGGCTACTAGTGGGTATGTAGACCCGCTGTCACATTCTCGTCTCTAGAGCCACTTGTTCATCTAAGCCGACTGAGCCTGGGGCACGAAAAAAAATTGGCTCTGGGGCACATGATTTTGATTGGCAGAATTTGTACCCAGGGGGGGTACTCGAAGTATACATGTCGGAGGGGGGAACACACCTCGCTGAAAAAAAGTTCGAATGATTATTTTTCCGATCCACTGATCGCAAGGAAAACCCGAAATGTAAAGTTCACTCGATAAGATAAGATAAGATAAGACCCAAAAAATATGCGTATTTTTTAAGACCTAAAAAAATACGTGACAGATTCCTTGACCCAAAAAAATACTGAGCATGTAAATTTTCAACCCCCCAAAAAATACGTCGACTCCCCCCCCCTCCCCGTCATGTATATCGAGTACCCACCTGAGGATTTGAACAAAAGGAACAGCCAATCAAATGAAACATTTAAAAATTCCTTTGTTATACGAGAAATTAAAATGGTTGATTTGATAGGCTAGGCTTGAAATAGGCCATTTCCGAGTTACCCTTTGCCTCTGTTTCAAAACGAGTCTACGTGCGAAACCATTTAAATGAAAATGAGTTTGATTTGCATGAAAATGGACCTTCATTTTCGTATGAATAGTTTCGCACGTAGACTCGTTTTGAAACAGGGGCATGTTAGTCCACACGCCCAACAAGCGACAAACAGGAACATCTAACTTTAATACGCACTCGAAGCGTTTCACGCCATCTTAGATTAACAACCTTCTTCGCCTAGTGCCAGTCCCCTATCGTTCTATATATAACTACCGTAGTTATTCGGTTATAAGGCGCACTCGGTTATAAGACGCACCCCAAACTTGGCAACATTGTTATGCTAAGTTTACAAACTGAAAATTCTCTAAAAACACTCGGTTATAAGACGCACCATGAGTCGGAGAGTTGAAAAGATGTAGTGATCAAAGTTTTTTCTTACAAAATTTGAATGTTTGAATGTTGTTCATACTCCTTGGCACAATCTTCGAGTAAAAAGCTAACATTTCCTGCTAAAAACGACGTAAATCCACTTGAGCAAAATAGTGCGGTCCGGTATGTCCGAAAAATCGCTCCCGTGGGATTTTCGTGCCGAAATTGATTTTTTCGCTGTTTTGCACTAATTTTGGGCCGAATAATAAGAATCCGATGGGGTTCAAATTTTTCGACCGCATCTTCCCATGTTTCTGGCTACTTGAGGATTTAATTTATGCTAATGAGAAGCTAATTATATGCAGGAATAAGTTTTGCGAATATCTTTGCTCTGACTTAAGATTAACGTACCAAATGTTATACGAAGCTTGCTTTTGATTAGTTAATTCATTTGACTTAAATTGGTTTCCATGGCAACCGGCGATGACGTCAGAATTAACTACCTGCTATTTTGGCGGCGGCCATCTTGGATCCGCCATCTTGGATTTTTGAACTCTCACTTTTCTGTAGCAAAAAACGCATTTTAAATAAACTTTAACTAACGAATGATTTCCAGTACGAACAATGTCCAGTTAAGTGCAAAACGTTCTTTATTCTCCTGTTTAACAGTTTTCTACAGAAATATCATTGACTTTTGTTAGTCCCATAGTAACAACGCAAACGCTATTTGTCTTCTTTCTGTTACTGATGTTTTATACTATTGAAGAGTTCCGTTTAAAGTGTTCGTGTATTTAAACGGTTTTGTGGTAATATCTTTGCTCTGACTCCATTTTACACCGAAAAAACTTACAACGTAGTTTGACCTTTTGACGTGCGTCGTATGACTAAAGTTGTTCTTTCTTGTGGGTAGAAAACCTATTTAAGTCAATTAAAGTTCGGTTCGTCAGGTAGAAAAGCACAATGATGTTTCGTTCCTATTCGTTCTGTCCTGGGTTTCTCTTTTCTTACATAAAAGAAGGAGAGTGACCGATCAAGGTAAGCGTATTTTAAGTATTATCAGAAGGGAAAGCTGTAAGTAAAGCTTTAACAATAAAGTAAGAATAATTTGAGAAGCGTTATTGTACGCCATTTAGGAAACATTTAGGGGTATTCTTTGGAGATCAAAAATCTGTCATTTATTAGCACACTTTCACACCCAAAAAACAAAGCTGTAAAACTCAAAACTTTAGGCGTATTTTCGCAATTTCGAGTCCTTAAAAGAAACTCGTCAGCTCGAGCTGCACATCTAAGCGTATAGACACAAAACACAAATTATTTATTTCAATTTGTCGTTGCTGTTTTGTTAAATAAGAGTCAAGTAGTAGCGATGAAGTCATGTCTCATTTGGTGTGTATTATCTACAACGAGGGTTTTGCATTGAATAAGACTCTAACAAGCAACCCTTTAATGATTGAGCATCTGTACAAGTACCTTGGGACAGACTGACATCAAGTCACTTACAGACCGGTGAGTGCCGCAAACCGGTCGATAACAAGGGTATTATTAAGCGACTAAGAGTTGCAAAGCGGGCCTTGACAGACGACTCTTCATCCTCTATCCGGCGAGGCCCTGGTCGTCCTTCTAAGTCATCAACCTCTTCGCGGCCTCAAAGGGCAAGAACACTCCCTAAGTCGCAGCCCGGTGAAACTGTAAAAGATTTACCGCGTTTTTTTCAGATCAAGTGGGAACAACGCTATTAGAAATAAAGTAAAATACGCAGGGAATATGCAGAAAACGCCTCAGCACTTAATCGATAACCACAGGAGCTGTTTGCGTTACGCTCAGGGCACCTTCGGCGCTGATTGTGAATGTGGTTCTGTAAAATAAGTTGTTCGTTCGGCGTGCGATGTAGAATTAGTTCTGGCAGTTCAAAACACGCTAGCGGACGATAGCGCCAGCTTGAATATGGCTGAAGTAAATGACATCTACGCGGCGATATTGAACAGATATTCGATGGAAATAAGCGAAACAGGAAATTACTAAAAGTGATTAAAACAACTTTTAAGTGAGCAGCTTCCAAATCTTCAGTTTGTAAGTCGCTGCGTAAAAAAGAGCCTAACAAAGTTGTTTAGTTAGCAGCTGTCAGCAAGGCTATTGATGTACTGTCAGCTCAAATGGATAGCAAGTAGGGATACCATTGAGGGTTTAGAAACTATGACATTGGTGTTGCGGCGAGAAATTATGTAGCACCGGAATTGGTCATTCACTGGAAGCTTTGAAGATTTTCCGAATCCGTCCTTACTCCAGTTTTTTCTCACACATTTGCCGTTTGGCTCGCACGCACTCGATGTTTCGGGAATGCGTGATAAAGAAGTCAACAAAATTGTTAACTTAGCAGGTCAGTTCGATGTCCAAAACACAAGAAGTCAAGTCAAGGATCAACCTAAGGCAAACAAGGGATTGAAACACACCGTGCAAACACCTCTCTCAGTCAGTCTGTCCCTCGCTATTCAACCAGTTAGCCAACGGAGAACTGCCTACTCAAGTTAAAGACCTAGAGGAAATTGTCTGCCAAGTGTACTGCAAAGCGGGACCTACCACCCTTGCTGAACTTCGATGGGAACTCTTTCGATCCAGGAACTTGGAAGCTGAGATGCTGCCTCCAATGCCTGCTTCTTTACTCCCTTACATCATCCGCGCAAACTTCAAGGCCATGCGCGACATATCCTTAACCACCAGCTGCCCGGATCTTCCATCCCTTAAAGAGAATTGCTTTAGCGAACACCAAGGAGCATACGTTCCTGTTATGTGCCTGTCTCTCCCTGCACTCTAAGCTGTTGTGAAGCTTAATAAATGCAGCTGCAATTCAGACTGCAAGGGACGCTGTAGTTGTTTCAAGAACAGGCTTCCACGCACTCCTCTTTGTTAATGTTTTGAAAAAAACGATTCAAATCCATTCAAAGGTGACACGCAGGTTGATGATAAGGAAGAGGATGATGCTGCTCTTAGTGCATAAACTTAAGTCAACTTAACGGGACTCTAGCTACATTAGTATTAGACATAACAGGAGAAAGACGAGTAGAATACTATGGTACTAACAAAGTACATGCGCTTAACTAAAAAAGTACATGTGCTCAACAAAAGAAAGAAAAATAAAGAAAGTTCTGCCTTTATTTGGACATCACTCGCAATGGAAATCATTCGTTAGTTAAAGTTAATCAAAAAAGGCTATGTTTTGCTTTTGAAAATGAGAGTTCGAAAATCCAAGATGGCGGATCCAAGATGGCCGCCGCCAAAATAGCAGGTAGTTAATCCTGACGTCATCGCCGGTTGCCGTGGTAACCAATTTAAGTCAAATGACTTAAATAGTCAAAAGCAAGCTTCTTATAACGTTTGGTACGTTAATCTTAAATCAGAGCAAAGATATTCGCAAAACTTATTCCTGCATATAATTAGCATCTAATTAGCATAAATTAAATCCTTAAGTAGCCAGAAACATGGGAAGACGCGGTCGAAAAATTTGAACCCCATCGGATTCTTATTATTCGTCCCAAAATTAGTGCAAAACAGCGAAAAAATCAATTTCGGCACGAAAATCCCACGGGATTACATACCGTACCGCACTAAAACATTTTTCCATCGTTCATGCTTCGAACTTAGCTGCTGAGTAACCTGGCAAATGTGTTGTTACCAGTGACCACTGAGTTTGTAGCTTGGTTACCAAGTCCTCAAGCATGCTTCGTACCGCTACGAACTTTGTTTATCGAGTGTTTTTCAAAGATTCTCAAGCTTTTTGGTGTTTTCCTTGTCTTCTAAAGTCATTTTCCACTTTCCACGCTTAGAAAGGTTTGTTTCAAATGAGTATGCTTGGTTTTCTTTGTCTAATTTCAACAAAATGCTGGCATATACAGGTGTTACTTAAACTCGTTTTATATCCGCGATAATAAGCTTAAACTTTGCGTTTAAACTAAATGTTTCTTATATCTTTAATACTGTAGAAGTCAATAAACAACATTAAGTGTTTTCATTTCTCTAGTTTTAACTGTAAGTTCCGGTAAAATGGCGGTCATAAGATTTTGTTGGGCGAAAATACTCGGCTATAAGACGCACCCCAATTTTCGCATGAACTTCCCACAGAAAAACAGATTTTTCTCTCAAAAACCGTGCGCCTTGTAACCGAATAACTACGGTAGTTCCAGTTCTCTACATTTCTCCCTCTCTGAAAAAAGATGTTGTCCTCAACATGAACAAATAGACAATAGTCTCTTCTTGGTTATCTCATATAACAGTTCTTTGTACACTTGTATCTCATCCTGGGGTTAACAAAAGTACTCTGGTTGATCAGGCCAGCTTATGTTGCACTCAAGATGTCACTGTTCTATCTTTTCAATACTTATGCCTTTTTCTATAACACGACTTGACTTCCTTGTACAAAGAATATTCCGAGATAGAGAAAAATAATTCTCTTAATGAAACGAGTTTGAACCTCTATACACAAGCAAAACGTTGTACGAAATTATACAATACCAAAAGGAAACATTTAACAGTCTTATCTAGGATGAACGTAGCTTCAATGCAAATCAGTTCCGTTCTTCTCAAGTTAATGTCTAAGGGCCTGCTAGTAACACCACATAGGCACAGGATACATCGGCTGTGATGATACTGGAAAAGGTGCAAAATAGCTATAGGGCTGCAGAACAGGTTGTAGCATCCATGATACTGTGACAGGTTGCCACAACTGCTGTGGGTACGATACTGTGACGCCTTGAATTCCTGCTGTAGAACTTGTTTGGAAGGACGGTTGTCCCATTACATCATAGGTCATCCTAAGAGGTGGTCTGCTCATACGATGTGACTGTCTTATAGGTAAGCTATCTGCAGCCTCATCATCTACTGTACCAACTGGTTGCTCCGGGTCTTCTTCTTCTTCTCCCTCTGAGTCTGGGGAATCAACTATACAAGGGTCAATGTCCTCTTCAACTACATATGACTCTTGTCTGGTAGACTCGTAAAGTTGTTGAAGCTTATCAGGTGTGAGGCTAATGTCCTCATCAGTAGTTCCGGTTGTCTCTTCTTGTGAAGCCTGCTGTCTGTTGGACCTCCTAGATACTGTACGGCGACTCTTTGATGACTTAAGTGGGGTCTCAACCGGCAAGTAAGAACACGGTAATAGCATGTTGCGATGGAGAACTTTTGACCTTCCATTTCCACTCTCTGGCTTTACTTCATAAACTGGCATATCCTTCCTCTTCTGAGTTACAACATAGATTTCTTGCTCCCAGTAAGGTCGAAGTTTTCCCGGGCCACCACGCTCACTCATGTTTCGTACAAGAACACGATCTCCTTCACACAGCGCAGTGTGTCTGACTTTCTTGTCATACTGTTGTTTCCCCATGTCTGCACTTTTCTTTGCATGGGCAGAGGCTAAATCGTAAGCTTCCTTCATTGCTCTTCGCCAATTTCTGACATATTCAGGATATGTAGAAAATCCCTCTGGAGGTTTCAAGCCAAACATTAAGTCAATAGGTAGTCTCGGGTTTCTACCAAACAATAGATAGAAAGGTGAAAATCCAGTAGAGTCATGACGCGTACAGTTGTATGCATGAACTACTTTATTGAGATGGTCACGCCAGCGGGATTTTTGTTTCTCCGGTAAGGCTCTCAGCATGGATAAAAGCGTCCGGTTGAACCTTTCGACCTGCCCATTTCCCTGCGGGTGATAGGGTGTTGTCCGTGAATGTTTAATCCCACTCAGTTTCTCAAGGTTGTAGAAGAGCTTGTTTTCGAATTCTCCACCCTGGTCATGATGGATGGTTTCTGGGAATCCAAATCTCATGATGAAGTCATTATACAATTTATCAGCAGCAGTCTTTGCAGACTTGTCACGTGTAGCATACGCTTGAGCAAATCTGGTGTAGTGATCCATGATCACCAATATATACTGGTATCCGCCCGAGCTTGGTTCGAGATGAACAAAGTCCATGGAAACAAGTTGGAAAGGTGCTGTAGAAACAATAGGTTGAAGTGGTGCATTAACGTGAGTCGCAGGTTTTCGTTGCTTAAGGCAATGGCACACTTTCGTGACATAATGGGTAATGTCTGCCCTCATGAACGGCCAATAGAAACGTTCTCTAGCTAGTTCCACTACTCTGTCTGCACCCAGGTGCCCCATGTTTTCGTGTAATTCTTCATACACCTTTTTGTGGTATTTCTTGGGTAAGACCATTCGATCTCTAGATCCACATTTGTGGCAAAGAATTCCATCTTCAGAAATAAACAGTTTGTTCCATTCATGTAAGAGCTGTCGTACACTAGCTGACTCTTTCTGTTTCTCCTGGTAGGTTGGACGGCTTCCGACTTGCATAAAATGTAAGACACGACCAATTGTCGGATCTTCTTGTTGAGCTGCGATAAGTTCACTATGTGGCATAGTTGAAACGTTAACACATTCTTCCTTTAAGATATCAGGCACTGTTGTTAGTGATGACAACCAAGCGGTCTGAACAGTGTTAGTTACATGGATTGAGGAAGTGACAGCATCCAGGACATCTTGACTAGCTACTTCTGAACAACTTTCCATATACTCCCCAAAGCTGATTGGCATTCGGGACAGGGTGTCAGCATCCGCATTGGCTTTTCCTGGTCGATACTTGATTTCAAAGTGGAAATCGGCTAATTCATTAACCCACCGCAAACCTGTGGCATTGAGCTTCGCTGAAGTTAGAATAGGGATCCATATTCGTTTTTTCTCCAAGTTGTCAGCCGGGCAAGTATGCAAGATGACATACTTGCCCTGGCAAAATTTTACTTGCCCGTTGAAAAGTGAAGAATGGCGACCGTACAACAAGTAAACGAAAAGTTGACTTTTTTGTTATTATCACATGTATGTAACACTGTGTATACATGAAATCTTCAAGACAACAAATTTGTTTTAATAAAGTTTGATTCACAAGTATTTGTTAATGAGACTTTTTACTTGTCTACCTTGGCTGCCGGTTTACAAATTTCACAAAACATCACGCCCCCAAGCGGCTTGCGATGTTGCGGAAGCGTATGATGCGGGCACAAATGAAAGCCAGGGCCTCTTCGACTGCAACCATGGAAGAAAAGAACGCTTTTGCTCTTCTTATTCATATTTGGTTTGTTTTTCTGAAGTGTTAACATTGCTTTTTTTTCTTTGCTGGCGGCGCCAGACCAAGATAACGGCAAATTTTGATCAAAACATCAGCTGATGCGATCGCCTCGTGTTTTTGCGGATGCAGCTGCAGTACAAAATATCAGCGGTTGAGAGCTTGAAAATTGAGCCTGCAATGATTTCATTGATGGAAAATACCGCATCAGCCAAGATGGCGGCCAAAATTATGATTTTATCGCGACAGAAAGTTGCAAATTATGTTCTGTTTTCGAAAAGTTATGAATGGATGACAAGTGGTCAGAACGCAAGTAACTCATAAGAAAACTTAATAATTGTTTTTTTTTTTTCATTAAGTCAAACTTAAGTCGTCCAGCGGACGAGTTTATGTAATCATTTGGTCGTCCATACGATGTTTTAGTCGTCTCGGACGACCGGACGACTGCGAATATGGATCCCTGAATGTATGTCAACGGGTTGTTATCCGTGAAAACAGTAAACTTTGGAGAGTAATAAAGGTAATCACGGAAATGGTCAGTCACTGCCCATTTTAGAGCCAGAAACTCAAGCTTGCCTGCATGAAGGTGGTACTTCTTTTCGGCTGGTGACAGTGCTCGTGAAGCATAAGCAATTACTCTCATGACCCCATCCTGGTTTTGGTACAACACTGCCCCAAGACCATCTTTACTTGCATCAGTGTGTAGAGTGAATGGTTTTGAGAAATCTGGGTAAGCCATAACAGGTGGATGACTGAGGTGTCTCACTAACTCTTGAAGGGCGAGTTGCTGTTCCCTACCCCAACAGATCGGTGTCTTTGAGGGTGGTTGACCATCCTTCCCAGTGCTAGTTAGGAGATCATAAATTGGTTTCGCAATTTTGGCAAAGTTCTTAATGTACCTGCGGTAGTAACTTAATATTCCAGCAAGCTGTCTGACTTCACCAACAGTTCTAGGTGACACTTCCTTTAACTTCTCAATAGCCTTAACACACCCTGGGTCCATCCGGTAACCATCACCTGACACAACTCTTCCTAGAAACTGGACCTCACCTTTAAACAAACTACATTTACGCGGCTTCAACTTCACTCCATGTTCACGTAACTTTCTTAACACTGTCCTCAGATGCTCAACATGATCCTCAAAGGTCCTGCTAAATACTATGATGTCATCAAGGTATGGAATAGCCACTTTGTCCCTCAGTTCACCCAAACACCGTTCCATACACCGCTGGAAATTTGCAGGCGCATTCATCAATCCAAATGGGATTCTTATCCACTCATACAGTCCCCATGGTGTAATGAATGCTGTGGCTGCTCTGCTCTCCTTGCTTACAAACCCCTGATGATATGCTTTACCCTGATCGAGAACACTGAACCAACTATTACCACCAAGACTATCCAGGGTTTCTTGGACTCTAGGGATGGGATGTCTGTCAGCAATAGTCCTGCGGTTAAGTTCTCTGTAGTCGATGCATAGTCTCAGAGACCCATCTTTCTTTCGGACACAGACAACTGGAGAGGAATATGGAGACTTAGATTCAGTGATAAAATTCTGGTTCAGAAGGTCTTCGATGTACTGTTTCACCTCTGGGTACAATGGTCGAGGGATCGACGTGTACTTCTTTTGCACTGGCTTGCTATCCTTCAGGTTAATCTCCATTTCCAGATCAGGGATGCAACCAATATCTTCTTCACTAGATGAGAATGACTCATGCTCTTCCCTCAGCATTGTCTCAGCTACAATCCGCTGATCATGGTTTAAGCCACTAAGGTCAACTGCTGGGAGATGGTTTTTGCTTTCTCCATCTTGCTGCCCAGAAGGAGTTGGTCTTGTTGGCCCTTGAGGCTCGTGCTCCCTTTGATGTTGTTGGTCGGTCTGGATACTGCATTCACTCAGCCTCACGTCTGCCGCAGTCACTGATTTCACTGCCTGAAGAACTCCTAATGAGGTGCGGCTCTTTAGTGTGATGTCATGATCTGTCCCATTGTATACAGCAACTTGTACACGGGAAGTTTTTCCTGGTTTGATGTTTAACAAAGTCTCATTAACTTCTAAGCCCTCTGGCAACAACTGTGCTAGTCTGTCTGGCTCGAACAACACTGGTGTTTGCTTGTACACAGGTCCTGTATTTGCACGACAACTGACAGCGACTGTGCTATCCTTAGGTATGACCACATCTTTTCTTCCAGTTCTCACTTTGCAAATGGCATCTGAACTTGAACTCTGAATAAAGTGTACCAAGGCATCTAATTTTGTCTTATCTTTTCCAGGGAAACTGTTGTAAATAATTGGCTTTGGATTCTGGTCCTGGCTTACCAGCTCTTCAATGACACTATATCCCAGAATATGACAGTCTAACTTTTCTGATGTTACAAGGAAAGGCACTAACAGTTCTTCTTGACTACTATCACTGCTGAGAGAGGTTAACTTCACTCTGACTTCCACCCACCCAATGTAAGGTACCTTGGTCCCATTTACTGCTGTTAAATTTAGATTTGTATCCAGGAGCTCTGACAACTGTCTAATAGCTACTTGTCCTAGGTGTTGCTGAAGTAATTCGACTGATATTATGGATACCTGGGCACCAGTGTCCCATAACAAGTCACATTCACAGTCATTGAGCAAGCACTTTACCATACACTTCTTACCAACAAGGCCAATAACTTTAGCATGTTCACTTGGAGTTAAATGGCTAACACAGGCTGGGTCTACAAAATCTTTAGACTTACGTGTACTTGCCTCAGAGAGATGACTTATTGCTTGGCACAACACCTTGTGATCAGACCAGTGTCCTTTCTGACATTCTGTGGAACAATACCATACACTTCGACACTGACTACATCTTTTAAGCTGTCCTTGCTTGACTCGGTTTTACAGCAGTTGTTACATTGGTGAGACTTTGGTGGATTTACGACTGTTTCCCGTCTCACAGAAGCAGTCGATTCCTGTTTAACTGCTCCCTGCATCCTCTTGCAAAATGAGAGTGGCTCCCACACTTAAGACAGTGATTGCAATACTCTTTCTTGTTTTCAAGGCAGCTTGAACACAAAGGTGGTCTTCTTCTCTCCGGCCACTTCCCAGTGGGTACACTTTGGTCGGTGCTCTTCTTTCTGACCTCACTTTTCAATGCCTCAACTTCTGACTTGATTGCACTGATAGCTGCTAGAAGATCATTCTGAGGGGTGCTTTTCTTGTTTTCTTCCTTTCCTTTAGATGAGTCATCAGATACTGTAGACACTGATAATGCTGGTGGTTTGGTCTTGCTATTGTTCCTTAGCTTCTTGTCCCTCTCCTTTTCTGCTGAGGTTGCCATACTCATCTGTTGCATTAACACTTCATATGACACATTGGGGTCCTTTAGGAATGGGCGAATCTTAGCGCAAATACTTTCATCCTGTAAACCAGTTTCTACTGTTCGAAGAAACAGACACTGTATGTGCCCAGAATCATACTGTAGGGATGTGTCATCATCTCCTTCACTACATGCAAACAGAATCTGCTGCCTCAGATCTAGGGCATTCATCAAAAACACTTGAGGTGATTCTTTTGAGCTCTGACATAATGATGCTAGTGTTTGATAGAGTTCTGATGTGTTTTTCGCACCATAGTGGCTACGAAGAATCTTCTTTAAACGTTCCAATGTTAAGTCTTTGTAAGTTTCCAGATAACTCCTAAGCACCATCCCAGGTGTGATTGAACGAATCACACCATCAACAATTTCATCTTCGGCATAACCCTGGGCCAACCCTGTCTGAATCTGACGTGCAAGTGAAGAGAAGCTAATCTTATCTTTTTGTTCCGGCTCCCCAATTTGACCACTGATCTTAAACTGTCTACGTAAAGCGCTGGTCGCCAACAGTTTTTGAACTGAGTCTTCCTTTGCTACACTGGGAGGTTTGGAAACACTTGGAACAAACTTGCCACTCTTACCTTCGTCCTTGATCCCAGAAGGTTTTTCTGTCAACAACTTTTTCACATCTTCAAGGTACGGCACGACTTCGGCTTCTTTCAACTTGCCAATTCCTTCCTCGAGTTGCTGAACGATAAATTTCGCCACGAAGAGTTTGCTCTTCCCTTCAATTTCGACTTTAAAGAACTCCGCAATTCGCTCGAGTGAACTCCAATCCGCGGCATAAATGTTAGACTGTATTTCAAGTTGAAGGTCTTCGGCCATACTGTGTCCTTCGTTCTTCTCCACACGTGTTGACAAATATGGCGGGCAACTTACAAAGCACGTGGTCGCGAAGAAAAACACAGATAAGCTCAAAAACATACCAAAATCGTTCGCCACAAGCGGTTCCTACAGTCCTTCATTGTCCTTGAGTTTAGGCCCTGGCGGGGTCGCCAATTTTGTTAGTCCACACGCCCAACAAGCGACAAACAGGAACATCTAACTTTAATACGCACTCGAAGCGTTTCACGCCATCTTAGATTAACAACCTTCTTCGCCTAGTGCCAGTCCCCTATCGTTCTATATATAACTAGTTCCAGTTCTCTACAGGCATAGGGTAACTCGGAAATGGCCTATTCCCTTTGTTCAATTCCAGCAAATCAAATCATGTGTCCCAAGAGCCACTTGTTCCTTGTGCCCCAGCCTCAGCCAGCTAAGAGGGACAAGTGGCTCTGGGGACAAAAATGCTGCTGTCAGTACTTTCAATGAGATCCGGCCAGCACCTGCAATAAGATGTTTCCCGCTTATATTATTGCCCTCCAACAGGTGCTGCACAAGGTCAGCCACCTTCTTTAAATCTTATTGAAAGTCCTGCTGTTTGTAAAATGACACAACCCTCCAAGTTTATTTTTTTTTCCTTAGTGGTCATTTGGCCACCAACTGCTCAAGTTTCGTCGCCAGTGAACAATATTAAGCTCACGCTTTAAATCCTTCTTCTCAATTTAGGTCGCCAATCTGGCGACTTCAGTTCCAATTTAGTCGCCGGCTCCAAAATTTTAGTCGCCATGGCGACAAAAATGGTCTTAACTTGGAGGGTTGTGACACATTGTTTGGTGAGCATTTGCTAACAGATATCAAGATATCTTTAATCAAATTTATTGCTACAGAGGGTATTTTCAGTCATCACTGACAACAGTTTTTAGCCTCACTACTTGCATTGCACACCACACACACCCACTACCCACTTTGCACTTTATATTTCACACCACACACAACACACTTCACACCACACACTTCAAACCTCACACTTCTGTTATACTATTCCATACTATTATTTTTTTCACGCAGGAATAAATTCCTGTATCAGAGCCTTGTTACTATTTCAAATAAACTTTTAAACTGCAATTAGCCTTATTTATCGCAAGTTACTTGCTGTTTTCAGTAATATGCAAACTCTGAAATTCAATCCTCAGCCAACAGTTTATGCTTTTTGCTGCCGTCAATCATCTTAGTGAGCCTATCGGGAAACGGAAGTTCACTTTAACCTGGTCAAAAGGTCACGTCCACCAGTTGTGATTGGTAGATTGTGATCAATTTTGTTTGTTTTTGTTTTTGATGGTTCATTGGCTGTCACGACAGCAAACAAGGCAATCATTAGTTGAATTTTGAAAATTAGAAGTCACATATATTAACTGAAAACCACAATAAATAGAAGGCTTCTGTGTAGAGAAAGTGGGCTTCTTTAAAAGAGACTGACATGACTTGCAACTTTTTCAGGTGAACAGACCGGGAACTATAAGGTTGAGGAAGGGCAATGTAACACTGGAACAACAAACAAGATCACATGTGCAGACGTGGCAGAATTTATGCTGAAGACTCTAGAAAGTAATGAGTACGACAGAAAAGGAATTGCAATTGCTGGATTGTGAAAATGTTCAAGAAAAACACTACCGAACTTTATGTTTGTAAACAAAATATCAAAATAGGATTTAGAGTATTTGATTACTGATCCATTTAGGTTTTTTCTGGCTTAAGATCTGATATCTTTTGCAGATTGCATCAGACAATAACGAAAATATTATTGGCTAGCATGAAAGGCATGCAATCCGCAAGAAAAAAAAATAACAGCTTTGCACAGCCCTTTGCATGCATAATTTCAGCATGCCTTTGATACTAGTCAATACTTTTATTTTAATACAAAACATTGAAACATAGTCCAACCGGTTAATATAAAACACTATCTAGATAATATATATTAAATACAAACCACTTAAAATAAAGACAGTGTCATATGTCAAGCGACAAAAAAGGGTCAGATTTTAGTGATTGTCTTAAGATCTTGCAAAAAGTCCAGTTTCCTGTTCTATTGTTGTTTGATTAGTTACATTTTGGTATTTCTTTGGCATCTGTAAGCAATTAACAGTGGAGCCGGCAAAACTTAACTTACACTGAGAAGCAGAAAAGATGTTGAAAAACTCTTCATGTGCAGCTAAAATTTTGAGCTCCAATTCTCCTTTAATTTTCACCCCCAAAATGCTTGAAACGTGATACTAAACTTATTGTCATTTGAATGAATATGATAATAATTCAATATGGACATTTCAAGATCGTAGTTAGTTACAGCATATTTCACAAGATGGCAGGACGAAACTTTCTGACTGCTTAGCTATTAGGCTGAGTTAATAAAACTTTTATTACGTAATGTTTAATAAATGAGCAGCAGTGTTTTATCAAGTTTGTCGAGGCGCAGCCGAGTGTTTTAGACTTAGATACCACACGAACTGCGAATTTATTGAACGGCTTAAAAATCTTCTGATGTACATTAACTCATTCTTGCACTAATATTTTAGATTTGGGGTAATTTTGGCCTAGAAATTTGGACGTTAAGTTTAGCCGTGTCTTTATCAGATATAAAGACACTCATTAAACATTAATTTCTTTTGTATTTTCTTTATGAATTATTAATGAGTTTTTTAATAAAAGTGAATTTGGAATATTTTTTTAAAACATTTGCAGAAAAATATATTTTAATGTATTCACTGAAAGGGGAAAATTATAAAAACAGGTGCAAGTATGATATAAATTTCACTTTAAAAGATCTGTTTCATTGTGCTCTCTGACACCAGGTATCTACCGATGTGCAACAAAATACAGACTGCAGTCTGGCTGACTGGCATTCCGGTTAGCCTGAATAGCGCCCCGCCTAACCTAAGAAAAGGTCCCGGTTAGCCTTAATAACGGTCCGGCTAGCCTGTTGATAGTTAGCTCTCAATAATGGTAATGATAACACGATATGTACTTAAAAATTTCTACAAGTCTGCTGGGCTGAATTTGTCGCACACCAGTTATCGAGGGTCTAACATAAGGTTGGCGGGATGCGGGATGAGCCTTTTTTCGCTGAGCTGTGATACTGGATGAAAGAAACTTTTGAGGCGCGATGCGGGATTGTAAGGGGTCGGCGAGAAGCAGGAAGTTGGTTATTCATGACGGGACGCAGGAATCATTGTTTTCTTTGTTGTTGTTTTTTTTTTTTTTTTTGGGGGGGGGGGGCGGGAAACGGGATTATGGAAGACGGTCGAAACAACACGGGCAACACACGATAACTCACTTTTTTTCTGGCTTTTTTTTATCCTTATCAGTTAACTATTTCGCTGCCGAACTACTGTCTATATAAGCACCACAGATTTGTCAAAGTTTTCTATAGCTGCCTCGTCCCCAGTAGGCTTTAGTACATTATGCTTTTGTTTTGCCACTAAAATGCTCCATCTTAATGCTCCATTTTCCCCACAAAAATGCTCGGTCTTCCAAAAAAAAAGTCACTAAAATGCTCGGATAATGCTCATTACACAAACGGAGTATTTTAAGTTAGTTTCAAAGTTTTTAACATGGTGTTAGCTGTTAAAACAAAGTCTTACAAAAACGTTCAAGTGTTGCAAGTAACAACAAATGCGTATACAAGTTCATAAATACAGGCAAAAAAAACATAATCCTCGACATCGACTGCGGAGATAAGTACAGAAAGTAGTTGACTATCTATAGAAAGTCATTTGTTGTTGAATTTTGAGTTTTAGTCTTCATTTTCTCTAAAAATAATAATTTTCCGGGAAAATACCACTAAAATGCACGAATAATGCTCAATGCTTTTGCTTCACTAAAATGCTCGAAAAAATGCTAGCATAATGTACAAAAGCCTAGTCCCCAGGTGCCGGTCGGCCGGTCGGTAAACGCGGTAACGCGGGAAAACAGGAAGCGCGGGGGTCGATGGTTGCCCCCGTGCACGACCAAGGAGGAGGACGCCTGGGGACGAGGCAGTTTCTATAGAATTCTAAAAGGAAAGTCACGTTAGCGTTTTCACGCGATAATCTAATCGGCTTAATTGAAGTTAATCGAATGATTGGATTCGTTTAGTTCTCCAGTGCAAATATGGTATACGCGGGTTAACGAGTTACCGTAAAATTCCGGTTATAAGCTCTGGGCTTATACATAAGGGTTTTTGTGTGGGCTTATAAGCGGAAGGGCTTATACCCGGGAGGGCTTATAAGCGGAATAAAAAACGTTTCAAAACGATCCATTGGAGTGTTGATCGAAATACGTTTTCAAGTTAAAAACTCATAATAAAGCAACATTTAGCCCTGTTTAGTACTATCTTCCGGCACGGGGGGGGCTTATATCCGGAGGGGCTTATAATCGGATGTAGTTTTTGTTTCCAGGTAGATGGGCCTATAACCGGGGGGAGGCTTATAAGCGGTGGGGGAAGGGGGCTTATAACCGGAATTTTACGGTATCTAACGTCCAGGTCACAGTATACCTATACGGTCCTGAACGGGCAGAGATCTAGCTACAGCCTTGTGGCATCCGGCGTTCCACAAGGCAGTGTTCTGGGGGCCACGTTGTTCGTCCCGTATACAAGCGATCTCGTGGAGTCTGTACAGTCAGCTGCCGTGTATATGTACGCAGACGACACTACTCTTTACTGTATAGGAAACAGTATGGAGGAAGTCTCAGCTGCCCTTAATCAATCACTTAAAGAATTATACGCCTGGTGCACTACCAACAAGCTCACTCCCCACCCGAAAAAAGTCGGAATGTATGCTTATCCACAAAGGATCTATCACTGTCCCCCTTCCTCCGATACTGCTAGGAGAAAACTGCTTTAATTGTGTTAAACATAGCCGACTCCTGGGCGTTGACATAGATGACAAACTTGAGTTGGTCTCCACAGGTCAATAACCCTAAGAGGAACTTGACAGATAAACTAAACTTCATTAAGAAGTGTAGGTTTTTACCTAAGCAAATTCTTTAAAGTTATACTACAAAGTCATTATCCCGTCAGTCACGCATGGTCTAACCGTCTGGGGGGGGGGGGGGGGGCATGAGTCATCAAGACGACTTTGACGCACTTGAAAGGTTGCACTGCAGAGCGGCAAGGATCATTTTTAACCTACCAAAAGACATGCGATCTACTGAAGTCCTTGACCGCTCTAAATGGGTCACTTTAAGAAATACGTACAAACTTTCCGCGATTCTGAAAAAAAAAATCTACTAATTCCTTCATAATTTAATGCCATGAAACTTTCAACATCTTACAGAAGGGCAGTCTGGAATCTTTTACCGCGAGAGTGTCACGAAGCAATATCCCTTAGGAGTTTTATCAAAATGATCAACATAATTAAAAATTTTAACAACCTCTATTGTAAGAGTTCTAAGCGCTTTTTATCGTTGTAACAATTTAGTAATTTAAATTATTTTTAGCGATAAGTTTAGCGTTTTTACCTTAATATAGTTTAATGTCTTTATCTACTAGTATTAATGTTTTATTAACACGCGACCCCACAATCTATGTAGCTTTTTTTACCCCATCGTATCTAAATAAAGGTTTTGATTGATTGATTGATTGATTGATTGATTGATTGATTGATAATCGAACAAAGACCAAAAAAAAGTGTAAGAGAGAGTAATTGAGCGAGCAATTGCCGATGTACGTTTACAATTTTGTGAAAATTTGTCATTCACTCTCGGAATATGCTGCTTGAGTAATTTAACGTTGAACAGTTTCTCCCACAATGTCAGATTTTGTTAAGCACTACAGTGAAATTAAGAAAAGTTAAAAGGTAATTTTTCCACGAGGTGGTCTATGGTCCGGGTCCACGGAGATGGTCCACCATGGGGTGGATCCATATTTTTACCCCTGGTTCGTCGTATGGACGAACACAGAGCAACATGGTAAGTAGTAAACAACAAACAACTAAACAATCAAACAAACAAACAAACAAACTGGCAGACAGAGAACTCAATCAGTCCCTTTGCTAAGGAGTGGGCCTGGGTAGGGGTTTATATAATTCAAACCCAGGCCTTTCGCATCATTACAAAAGCAAAATGGCGGCCGAAAGTGCAGATTCGAGAGCGTTAAAACTGGTTGTATTTGGGGGCACTGGGGGAACGGGAAAGGAGGTAGTAACACAAGCACTAGAGCAAGGCTACCTTGTAACAGCCGTGGTGAGAACACCGGGGACAGTCGAAAAACGGTACGTTTTTAAGTACAAGTTTTACAGCGAAATTCATTGATCGTTCAGACTGCAAATATTGAACTGATTGCTGTACCACCCCCCCCCCCCCCCCCCCCCCTCCAAAAAAAGAGGCTTAGAAGGGTAACATTGTTTTTCCGGTAATATAAGTCCATATGTTAATTTAGAAATGGAAGGGAGATCTCCTTAGAAAAGCGATAGCAAGCTTGCTGAGGTCTTCCTGCTACTTAAAATTTAATATATTCCTCTTTTAACTGATGTAAAAAGGATTTGAGTGGCAAATAAAGTTGATTGATTGATTGATTGTATGTAGCCCAGACTCTGCATATGAATTTTAGTTTACGTCTTATATCAACTGATATTCCCCAGTTTTGGCTACATCACATGAAGTGTTTAGGCCAATCGTACGCTTAAAAATCTTTGATGGATTGTAAATCCCATGATATGCCCCCCCCCCCCCCAGAGATAAGCCCCCCTCTCCTAGTACATCATTGATAATATATTTGAAATGAAATTGATTAATGATGAGATTTTAAAGCTAAATTCAAAACCAGTTAATGAAAAATAATTTCGATCAATGCTGCTATAGTTCATTGTGACGTGTTTTTTTTTAAGCTGGTTTTAAACCCTCACCCCCCAGATATAAGACCTCCTGTTTATTGGCCCATCCGAAACCCCTTACGAAGTAGTATAAACCCAGGGCTTATAAGTGGAATTTTATGTATCTCCAAGAAAGTCTTATTAGGGCTGACTTACATGTACCTTATGCCCGTCTTGCATTATTTTGGCATCTGTGTGTTCCTGCAGAAGCTATATTTAGACAAGTTGCACTTTCTGGGGTTACCAGTAAATTGCTTCCACTTAAGGAAAACTTACGCTAGTGAACCAGTGAGTCAACATTCTGCACATGTAGCCAGTTTATGTTAAGTCATGATGGGTATTTATAGGTTTGATAAACACAACAATAACAAGATCAGAACTGGTATGCTTAATCTAACTTGTTAAAGTGTGTTACAAGTAGTTGATTTCCACAGACCATCCATTGAAAATTGAAAATTGCTCTAAACACTGCTCATTGCGCGAGGTTCGGATACCTATGCTCTAAAAATAAAAGAATTTGATAACAGTGGAACTTCAAGTAAATTCTATCACACTTTTTTTTATTTTCTTTTAGGCATCCCAATTTAGAATTGGTTAAAGGTTGATTTCCACAGACCATCCATTGAAAATTGAAAATTTCTCTAAACACTGCTCATTGCGCGAGCTTCGGATACCTGTGCTCTAAAAATAAAAGAATTTGATAACAGTGGAACTTCAAGTAAATTCTATCACACTTTTTTTATTTTCTTTTAGGCATCCCAATTTAGAATTGGTTAAAGGTGATGCTTGTGATGTGGAGAGTTTCATTGCTGCTTTAAAGGGAAAGGATGCCGTAATTTCTTGTTTAGGAGTTGTTGCAAGTATTTTTAATCCTACAACTTTCTACTCTGAGTCTATGTTTGCTATACTGGAAGGAATGAAAAGGTAATTTTAAGAATACAATTATATCTACATTTTTGTTCTGTGGGCCTGAATTGCAGAACTCATTCACGTGAATGAGTTCTGCAATTCAGGCCCACACTTGATAATCTAAACGGTTTTTGTGAGTTCCTTGTGATCCGGATAATAGAGGTTTGTCCTTGCATTTCTAATAATATGACGCAAGACTAAGAATAATAAGAAAATTGCTAAAGGCTATGGAGCACTTATTAGCAAGCATTTTTTTAGTTAGTGCTTGTAATGACTGGCCACAAGGGAAATCTTGATTAAGATTTGTTTTTCCTCATTTAGCTGTTTCCTTGGCTCTGTTTTGGAAAAACTTGATGTCCAGAAAAATAAAATGTCAGTAGCATTTCTAAGCGATGGCGTGACATCGCTTTTATGCCATCGAACGATCGGTTCGTTTTGTCTGTTTGGCCCGATCGAACAGAAAATCAAGTTTAACTTAACAAGAAATCGCTGTGTAAACACAAAAGCAAAATACTTCCGTGCAGTTAGAATGGAACACTACAATGTATAAACGAAAGAGACAAATTATATATGATGGGGTCTATTAGATTTAGTTGACAGAAATTTCTAATTCTTATAATACAAAGGGACACTGTGAGCAAGAGACCGTTTGACCTTTCTCGCAGTTTAAAAGCTTGCTCGCGCGTATCGTATGTCGTTTATCCGTGATATCACACTACAGTATAACGCAATATTTGTTGAGACAACATAAGGAAATCTAAAAAAAGTATAAAAATATAAAATAAAATATTACTGTTGTTCAATTGAGAAAATCTACGAAGAAAATATATTATTTGCATCCTTGGTCTGTGAATTCATAACAGCCATACAATTACTAACAAGCTTCTTATGTTTAAAAATGTAAGCTGCAGTTGGATAACAGTTTTTTTCACACACAAGGTGTCAGCTACTTTTATTTACTTTAAGTTTTTCCTCGAAATTATGTAAGACCCCTTGTGAAACGCCATCGCTTCTGCATGCATCGCGTGCCATTTATTTCTTTTTGCCCCTGCATCATTAAAATCAGCAAGAGTTCACTAACACCTTTGTGTGCCACAGGATGAAGTTGTAATGTAACTACAGTCCAAAAATTTGATGTCTTAAAATAATGTACAATTAAACTCATCGCCAATAGATGACTTGTGGGGATGCCACAAAAACCAGTTTGGGGGCCTTTGCTGTTAGTGCTGAACATTTAAACTTAAATAAATTAACAAAATTACAGGTGTGGTGTAAAAAGACTTGTAACTATGACAGCATGGTGCACGCAGCCAGGCCCAAACAATTCATGGCTGGTGGATTGGATTATTAACCCGCTGTTTCTCAATGGTATGATTAAAGACATGGCTACCATGGAGAAGATGCTGGAGAGTACTGATCCTCAAGTGTTGAGCTACACCATAGTTAGACCTTGTGGATTAATCAATGGTAAGTCGTTTGCGCGCAAGCTTCAACTTATGGGTAAAATGATTTTTATGAGGGGTTAAGGCTTATTTTTGGTGGTGGTGGTGTTGGAAGCAACAATGACAATGGTGATGGGTGGCCCATAAAAGGATACCACTTGGTCAAACTCTCTAAACATATTTAGGACATAAAACAGCAAATGAGTTCAATGAACATTCACAGTGGTTAAACACAATTATGTATCAGTCTAATAATATATTAAATAAATTTAGCCAAGCCTAAAAGCGGAGCTCCCTGGTTATTTACTTCGCCCTTTTCGAAAATCCGACCGATAACAGCCCGCGATCCAATGTAAAACATTACTTGGTCAGAGGTAAATTTAAAAAAAAAATTCGACCTCGATGAGTTCTACATGTGAGCCCGCGATATGGTCATTGGATGCTGGTCAGCGGATACCTTGTTTTGAGCGGATACCTCAGCGGATACCTAAATTTGAAAAACGAGAAACCGCGTACAACCTAAGGGACTCTGAAAACAAACTCAATGTTCCATTACCGCGCACTAACTATTACAAAAACAGCTTTACGTACAGTGGCGCCATCTTGTGGAACAGTCTTCCTATTAACGTAAGACAAGCAGAGTCCCTTGGGCAATTTAAAAAACTAATTGAACGAGTACTCTAGGGCACGGCATTCGTGGAAAGCAGCTTTTTATTTTTGTACATATATTTTTATATTTCCCCTCTTTCTTGTATATATATTATAATTAGATTGTTGTATTGTGAGCTGATGAATTTGACCGTGTTTTAAATAAAGATTATCCAATTGACCATGACATGGATGTCCAATATCAAAGATGTAAGCTGACGTTAGTCATAACCTTAAACCTATTTCTGGAGTATGGCCACCATGTCGGGGCGACGTCGTCGTCGCTTGAGCGCACGCGCCCGCGAACCATGCTGCTAGCCATGATGACCATGAAAAACCAAAAGCATGGATCTGTTAATTTTCTGTGGGAATGGGCTCTGCTCTACGGCCCTTCGGGCCGTTGGGAGCTCCGCTAAAATTCAAAAAAAGCTCTGTTAAATCTGTATGGAGTGAGGCTGAGTTATGGCTCAAACGGTTGCAACATTCCAATCCAACATCGCGGAGAGAACATTTTGGAACCGTTTCATTACCTACCCTTTTGGACTGATGTTAAAAGATGTTGAGCAAAAGTGTGCTTCTAAGTCCAATCCCCTCGTACGACATGTTCCAAAATTTGAAACAACGCGTGGAATAGTTAACTTGTTGCAATTGCCAAACAAGGCCGAACATTGCTTATCGAGTGTCGGGTCAAATTACTGGGACTTATATTCACCAGGGGACCGACTCTTCTTTGTAGGTGAACGGACAGGAAACTATGAAGTCGAGGAAGGACAATGTAACACTGGTACCAAGTTTATGATGACACGCGCGGATGTTGCAGAGTTCATGCTAAAGGTTTTGTATAGTGACGTGTACGATCGGAGAGGATTTGCAATAGGTGGATTATAAGATATTCCTGTCTCTCTGTGAGAGTATCTGCCTTCTGTTTGTAAGGCGAGGAGTACACATATACAAACATGACAGGGCGGATCCAGGGGTGGGGTGGGGGGGACTGGGTGCCTAGCCAACCCACTTGATCCACAAGAAAAATTTAAATAAACACGGTGTAAACATTGTTGATATTGTTAGCTCAGACAAAGTTAAACTATTTGATACCATCCACTCCCCCATAAAAAGCCTGGGGCTAAAATAAAATAGTAAACAAACTATTTGTAAACAGCCCCCCCCCCCCTCCCCTTGAAAAATCCTGGATCCGCCTCTGCATGAACTTTTTTGAAGTGCCAAAAATGTATAAACAGTAAGATAAAAAAAGTTGTAAAATAGAAAAAGAATTGATTCAAGCATGAGATACATGATAACAAAATGGGCTATATGTAAAGATAAAATTAAAAATTTCGACAAGCGTGCGTTGCATTTGCATGTTTCGTTTATCATGCCCATAACACTTACCTTACGTATAGCCTTTTTAAAGGGCTGTATGTTCAGGTTTTCGGCGTAGTTCATTGTTTAGGGACCAAAGTATCATACACTGTGTTTTCCATATTTAACGGAATTTTATACTAGGAATGGGAAAATCGTCGCTGTGTAAGTGGTAATTCTTAGGTTGCTTATATGGTTAGGTGCTAATGAGTTGCTAACCTTAAACATCAATATAAATATGTAATGAAGATGAAGTGTTCAACATGACACGAGCATGGGAGCATGAGTCCCCGGCGGGAATCGAACCCATGGCCTCCCAGATACCGGTTGGGCGCTCTAACCAACTGACTTTTGTGAGCTGGGCCATTTACTAGGTTGACAAGTGACACGCGTCCTGCATACTGCTAGGGTAAGCAATGTCGAAATCATCAAGTTTGTTGTAAATAACAGTAAATCATCGAGTTTGTAATAAATATTAATTAAGGTGATAAATTTTGAGCTCGGTAATAAATAATGAAGATGAAGTGTGTCTGTGTATGTCTTGTAAACGTCTTTTCGCTAACCTTGGTAGTCATGTCGTGCCATGCATGCTATTCCACAGCCCCGTACCAATTATTTAAAGAAAAGCTTCTCTTAAAAAGAGGAGCTGAGTTGTAGAACAGCCTATCCCATGATCTACGATCTGTGGTGACTTTACAAGATTTTAAACGTAAACTACGTCACCGCAACTTCGAATGAGTTCTGTACACGGCATCCTTGAAAAGCAGTTTAGTGTGTAATTAGATGTAATTCTGTAATTATAAGTTAGTTTAGTTAGGTAGATAGATCTTCATGCTGTTTATTTTTATACTGTATGCGGAACGATTTTAAACGGTGTTTAAATAAAGTTATCTTATCTTAATCATTTTTTTTTTTTATACTTAACTTTCTCCTTATTGTAAACTGATCGCAGAGAGCCCCCTCTTGTACCCTTTCTATTCGTAGTGTACATACTAGTTATGCAACGCTTTCGAGTGGTATACTATGGAATATCCCACGAGTCACTTGTATTTTCTCGGTATACACACGAGCCTTTAGGCGAGTGTGTATGCCAAGAAAATACAAGTGACAAGTGGGATATTCCATAGTATACCACGAGAAAGTGTTGTGTAACTGTTTTATACCATGCCATAGAAAAAAAGGCTTACTAAATTTCGTCAAGAATACAGTCGCAGCGCACTATGGGAAGGTTGGGTTGAATACCGTCGAATATACAACGGCTTTTCTGTATTATGATTGGCTGTATTTTCTATGGCATGGTATAAATGGTAATACGTGAGATCATGGAGAATTGCTTATTCGTTTAGTGTGAGCTTAGCCGTTTCACAAATTATTCCACTATACAGGTATTTCTTACAACATGTCTACAAGAAATCAGGGAGAATTGCTGATTTGTATAGTGTGAGTTTAGCGTTTTCACAAATTATTCCACCATACAGGTATTTCTTACAACATGCCTACAAGAGACACCATCTGTACTTATGTCAAAGATCTTCGGGATATATAAGAGTACATGTAAGCAGCACCCGAAGACCTTACGACTCTTACCGAGATTATGCGAACACCTGTGACCGACTTCAGTGTTACTTAGCAACGTTTGTCGAAATTAAAATCGTGGCATCAGTCCATTCACCGATTTTGGCCAAGTAAAAACCCAAGTGTGTAGATGGGGCATCGGCTAATGTTGGTTAGAAGTCGCAATTGAGGAAATAATGAAAGTTAGTACTATTTAACAATTAGAATATGAGCTCGAAAATTCTATGAGTTAATAATTGATGAGACCGCGGGCTTTCAAAACGCCATTATTTCGAATCTTCCCATAAACCTTTTTCGCTTGTCAAAATTCTACGGAATACAGAGCACTTCGGCGGGAGATTATGCAAAGAATATTTCGGAAGAAAATTCTGTCTCGCTGGCTTTTCCTCGCGTTATCCCCACGCAACAAATTTTGTCTTGGGACTCCCTTCCCCTTCCCCAAGAGCCTATACGGCCGGGGGAAGGGAGGCAGGGAGGGCGTGCGCTTACGTCAGAACCAAACTTTTTCAGTTTGATGGGTTTTTACCAATATTTCTTAGGTTTAGGGCTCCGCTCGCGCGAGCAACGCTAAACTGCTACAATCCACATCATAATTTGTTAGAACACTTGAGCCGAAGTTCAACTTCAGCTGTTCAATCATGCGTGCCCTCTACCTGTCTCAATGTTGCCATAGAAATATATTTTTTTTTTATGGCGGTAGCAACCGACTACTGATGCCATTTTGACTTTTTTAAAAAAATGAGGGGGAAGTGGAAGTACTGTATCTCTAATAAAGACGTGGATTGCAACATAAAAAACCCTACAGACATGCCGTGAGAGCTTAAGGCTCATTCAGTTGTCACTGAGCTAAGCTCATGTCTAAAGCTACTAGCTTTAGTCCAAAGGTTGGAGCCTAAAATATCGTAACAAACATGTATATGTGTCTATAATCTTCAATGGTTTTTTTATTATCTAGTTCAGTATTATTCTTGCGACATTTTTGCTGAGACCGGGCTGAGACGAGAGAGAATTTTACATGACTTATGCAAATATTTTACCGACTTTAATTGGGATTGAGAACTTGTTACAAAAAGAAGAGAACCAGCTAAAACAAGAAGTAAGAGCAATTTTCTGCAGACGTGAATCGTCGCACGAAGATTAACCTTGTCGGAATCAAGAACGTGTTAAAAAGAACAGCTTTACGTAAAAATCGGTTTAGCTTTATTTAAGTCATTTGTGACATTGCCGATACTGTGATACTTTTTTAGAAGTTTATTTTTCAAGCGATTATTGTATATTTTTAACATGGCCTTTTTATATATAGACCGAGTTGCTTTTTATAGAAAATTTAAAGAAGACAAAAAAGGCCGATATGTCTATATCTTATTCTACTTCCGTATTTTCCTGACGACACTGTTTCTTCCCTCTATTCGCGTAGATCTTTTTCAAGTTCAGTTGTTTTAACTTAAGCTTTTGTGTGGGTGATCGACATCGCGTAACCCAGGCATCAGCGGACGTGTTTAATTTTGGAGTTTACGAATTAGTGTAAATCCTAATCTCGTACCCAGATGTATACTTTATCCATTATCCTGCCAAATGAACTCAAGCTGCACAATCTTGGCTTCTTAACGAAGGATTTATATCGTATCCTGTAGGATTATTCGGATATTTTCGGGACGTGACTTGAGTATGCCCCTCTATCTTAAGCTGCACTAGAAGTTCCTTTACAATATACCGGGCCTTAAAGGCAATCTCGTTATAACTTCCTGAGAGCTGTGAAGAACGAAAAATAAAAATAGCCAACACCACTTGGTGACACCTTATGCATTGCTTGTACTGAAGTAATTATTGAAAAACAACCAGTGGAGTTTTCTAGCGTTTTTCATAGCCTATCTATAACTGTCGTTTTAGATGCGTAGAATTCGTCGATCAAGATTTGCGTGGTTGTAGAAAAGCGAAGAAGGTAGGGATTGTTTGGCGCTTCTCGGCTTTGTCCCTTGGAGAGAAGGCAGGGACCGCGTTTTGCATTCTAGATTATCCCCTAAAATGAATCTATTTCTGCAGCTTTGGCAGGATCGTGTCTAGTTATACAGATAAACGTGCTTCAAAGAAAAACAGATTATCCAAAGAGCCAGACAGGTCACGCCCTAATCCCATTCCGTGTCGTGAATTCTAACTAACATCGTCCGTACGCTCACAAGTGTTCCATCTTGTGGACCTCTTGATCTCAGCCTGTATTTAAGTAACCACACTAAATAATATTTCCTAGCAAAGCAGAATAATCCGCCATTAAGCATTTTTAGCGCCTTTTTCCGTACTCTTGACTGTTAACCCTGGAAAAGGTTTCCTGAAAGTTTTTGTCCTCTAGCTTTGTTGTGTTTTCTTTTTTTTTTCTTAATCTTCACGCAAAGTAATTTGCGGTCTATTGTGAGACCACCCACCGAGTTCTGTAGAAAACTTTAGATCGAATCTAACCTGAGATCATGCCCTCCCTCCCTACTTTTTCCTACTTTTTCCCTCTCTCATCTTTGCAAGGGAAAAAACGCCTGATCGCAGGTTAGATCGAATCGTCTTCTAGTACGAGTGTTATCATTGCGCAATATTACGCTGACGAGATGGCTTTGATGTCTTTTAAGTGGTCGGTTTGAGACACCTCTTTGTCCGGTGTCTTAACTCAGTTCTCGCCACCACAATCCTTCACCCCACCACACAAAAATTACGGAAAGCCAATTTTACCTGAAGGAAAAGAGCGGTACAATTCTGTCACGTAAAGGTGGGCCATCTCTTCAGCTTTGATGCTGACCTGAGCAGCCCGCTGTAATACCCTGCAGAAATGTTGATCGCCTGTGTTAACTCACACACTGGAGCTTAGAAATCTTTCGCTGTGTTGATAAATAGTAAAAGAGGACTAAAAACTAGGAAACACGCGCCAATTCAATAGCGTGGATGGCCTTACTTTAACTTCATAGTTAATCCAGTTTTGCACACATCTATCGGCTAACCGAGAAAGTGTTTTATTTGTCCTTTGTTGTTGCGAAGTTCTGGTCGTAGTACAGAAACTGATAATTCACAATTAGGAATCCAGTCCAAGAAGGGAAAGATTTTTTTACTGCTCAATTATTTGATCTCTTCTTATGAACTGCTGTGATCAGTTATTGTAGTTTTGTTTGAAAATATCTCTCGTGAATTCCATAGTTCGCGCTTTGCAGATCTTATGTTCATCAGGGACACTGATTTGAATCGCTGTAAATTAAGAACAAAGTTGGAAGGGTTTTGAGTTAGCATGCCGAATCTGCAACCTCTAAAAATAAGTTGACGAGAATGTACATTTGTATTGATTATCCTGGTGTATGTAGGTCAGAACGAGAGACAACCGTTGTCGCAGATTTTAACCAAAATTAGACAAATATTGGGCAAAAGAGGTTAGAAATACTTTGCCAAAAGGCCGCTCAATCTACGCACGCAATTGCAGGACGTTTATCGCAATACACAACGATCAAGATCCTTTTGCGGTCAACCACAACTTTGGACTATCCCAAATCTCTCGTTTCCTAAACTTCTTTTTCCAATAGATAATACGTTAGCTGTCCGGCTATGTGCGTGCACAGACAGCTTTCCTTCACTGCAGGGACTAGGTTACCAGACTTTTCTTGTGTGGTTAAATTTATAAATACGTCCTAGAACACTTTGTTGAATTTTATATGTTCAGTGTATGTAAGACATCTTCATCCTTAACCGGCAGATTCATCGTATAACTGCACAATAAACTCGAATTAAGTTTCGTAAATGTAAGCTGAACTCGAGTGTTCGTTAACTAAAAATGACTGAAAATGGATGACTGACTGAAGCCTTGGATTGGCTCAGCGGGCCATGCATGTAACGCGGATTGCAGCTTTACAAAATCCGAAGAGATACCGTTCATTTAATTGTCCCTGATCGTGAGCATGAGTTAAGCGCATGTGTAAAGTTACAAGTCCAAAGATTGCAACTTAAAATATCGTAATAGATAGATCCCTGTAATCCCCAATAGTGTTTGTATTATTATTTTCATCGACTTGTTGGCTAAGACGAGAAATTTTTTTTACAAAGCTTGTGCAATACCGACTTTAAGGTGGACGGGGGGATGTAACGTCAACTGTGGTATTACAAAAGTGAGGACCTACAGGAATCCTGTCGACATGAAATTTCGCACGAAGATTAACGTCTCTTGAGCAGAATAGCTTTACTAAATTATCAGTTAAGCTTTATTTCAATCATTTATGACAATGCATACAACTATTGTGGCCCGTTTAAGACCAAGTAGCTTATTATAGAAAATTTCACGTAGACAAAGACCAATATAACTATTTCATCTTCTTCTTTCTTTCTCTTATGGCAACGCTCTGTCTTCCATTTCTTTGTGGATCCCTTTTTCAAACTGTTTTAGTAAAGCTTTCTTTTGACTTCGCGTAACCCATGCAACAGCGCGCAGTCGTGTTAAATTTTGGGGATTACGACTGAAAGCCATCATCCTCCCAAATAACTTCAAGTTGGACAATCCTGGCTTCCCTGCGAAGAATTTTTATCGTTCCTTGTACTTGGGTATTTTCATTTTTTTTTTTTCATTTTCACTGGGACGTCACTAGTAATTTCAAATAAAGTCGAGAGGTCGACCTGTGGCAAGTCTAGGTCGTGACTTGTGTATGCTTTTTATCTCTATAAGCTGTATTAGAATTTTTTAATATACTGGGTGAAGGCAATCTCGTTATTACTTCCTGAGGGCTGTGAAGTTCTAATTATAATAATAAAAAAAGCTGACAACGCTCATTGCCATCCTGTGAACTGCTTGCTAGCTAGTATTTATTGAGATACAACTAGAAGGGATTTTAAGCACTTTTCATAACTTAAAAAGGCTGTTAATGACCTGCATTTTATTTGCGTAAATTCGTTGATCAAAATTTGCGTGCGGTTGAAGCAAGAAGGTAGCGATTGTTTGACGCTTTTCCGCTTTGATCACTTGGAGAGAAGACAGGAACGGCTTCACATTTTAGATTACCCCTAAAATGTATCTATTTCTGCAACCTTGGCAAAATCTTGTTTAGTTTTACAGGTATAAGCGTTCTACAAAGAAAGAAAGATTATCCAAAGAGCCAGACAGGTCACGCCCTAATCCCGTTCCGTGTCATGAATTCTAACATCGTCTGTATGCTTTTAAGTGCTTCTACTCGTAGGGATCTTGATCTAAGCCTACGTAAAAATGACCGTAGTAAGTAATCTTTCCTAGCAGCGCCGCATAATCCGACATTAGGCATTGATGGCCTCTAGGTTTAAGGCCTTTTTCCTTTTCCTTGACCCTTACCCTGCATGATAAAGGCTTTTTAATTTTTTTTTCAACCAGGCAAGGTAAATTGCGGTCTTAAGTGGAGCCACCCACGGAGTCCTTTAGAATCGTTTAGTTTAATTAGACTGATAGTCTACCAGTGGTAGAGTTATCATTAGGCGGGAAATATTAAAGATGCTATCGACGCTTTGATGTTTGTTGTCTGTTTATGACAGCTCTTGTCGTGCCACAATGCTACACCCCGAGCCTTCATACACCCCAGCAATGGCTTACAAACTCGTAATTAACGGAAAACCAATTTTACCTGAATGAAAAGATTAGGAAGAGTGACACATGGTCACAAAAAGATGGCCCATCTCTTCAGCTTTTATTCTAACCTTCACTGCCCGCTATAATACCATGCTAAAAATGTTGATTGTGAGTGTAAACTCGTACTCTGGGGCTCGCAAATTGTTCGCTTTATTGATTAAATAGAAAAGAGAACAAAACACTAACTAAAAAACGTGCGCAAATTCACTCGTGCGGATGGCCTTACTTTAACTTCAAAGTTAATCCAATTTCGCACACATCGGCTAACCTAGAAAGTAAGAAGTTTTATTTGTTCTTTGTTGTTACGAACTTCTGGTTGTGGTACCTAAAACCTGATAATTCACAGTGATCCAATTTAACACTGAAGAAGGAAAATATTTGTTATTTGGCTTTGTTTGCCATGAAACGTTTGAGTAACCACGGTCACGTTTTATTATTACTTGATGATTTGATCTCTTCTGGTAAAACTGCTACGAAAATGTTTGAAAATGTTGAATCGTAAGTTCCATAGTTCGTGCTAAAACTTTTTAAAAGCTTCGTTAGCGACACTGATTTGACTAGCTGTAAATTAGGAAGAAAGTGGACGAAGGGTTTTGAGTTGGCATGCCAAATCTGTGAAGCTCTAAAAATAAGTGGACGAGCATAAACAGATTATCCTGCAACAGCTTGTGTTCAAGTTAATTAAACGGTCGAGTTAAACGTTCAAGTTATTTAAAACGTTAAGGGTTTTTATTGATTTTAAACGCGCCACGGCTTAAAAATCCTTTTAATCAACCTAGGTTTGAGTTCCTATTGTTGATACTTTTTGATTTGTTACGATTTCTTTTTTTGTTTTTCCTGCCTTAGAAAACTGTCATTTTAACGTTTCCTTCAATTGCGGAAGAAAGATCTGTGTGTTGAACCAAGACGAGCATGACATAGTCCCTTAAAACCTGTATTGACCTATGTAAGTCAGAACGGGAGACAACCGTTGTTACAGATTTTAATCATTAGACAAATATTGGACAAAAGAGTCTGGAAATACTTTGCCAAAAGGCCGCTAAATCTACCCATGCAATTGCAAGACCTTTATCGCAACACACAACGATCAAGTTCCTTTTGTGGTCAACCACAACTTTGGACTATCCCAAATCTCGTTTCAAAAACTTCTTTTTCCGGCAGTTGATACGTTAGCTGTGTCCGTCCGGCTGCGTATGTGAACAGACAGACCTCCTTTACTTAACGGACACATGGTGACAAACTTTTCTTGTGTGGTTAAAACTGTAGAACACGTCACAAGAAACCTCGTTAAATTTTCTTTGCTTAGTGGAAATAAGGCAATTTTAGTCTTAACCATCAAGTTCACTGTATTACTGTATAATAAACTTGAAGTTTCGTAACTGTAAGATTATCAGTCGAGTGTTCGTTGTGGTTGCTAAAAATGACTGAAAATTGATGACCAACTGAAGCCTCGAGTTGACGCAGTGGCCATGTGGCTCGAGTCAGACGAGACATGTTCGCTGTTGGTTCGCACCTAGCTGCTTAGTGTTCTGATGCATTTCCTCCATGTTTTCCAGCTATACTGTGGACACAAAACAAGAGTTCAAATAAACCTACAATACATTTAAGTACTAAAAGCCAAAAATACTTTAAAAAGGATAAGCCCACAATACTTTGAAAATGCTTTTAAAAATACCCCTACCTAATATTTAGGATATAATCTATTCGCTACAGAGATCAAAGCAATTACTTTTATTAGTAAAATAGTCCGATAGATTCAATTTTCCGAACTTGTTTTTAAAAATAGCTAGATATCGGAGTTTTGTTCGTCTCAGTGCAACGCCGAGGCTAGAGTAGGCGAAACTGTCAGATCTTTACTTTGTAGTAGCGTGGGCTTACTATCGCGGAAGGGGGGGGGGGGGGAGATTATTGGAAGGAATTTTGCGATTCAAAAAGTGCTTCCGTTTAACGATACTGTTGAAAAGGGAAGATGCCTGTGAAACATTTTAGGTGCTTTCAGGAATACCGCATAGTAAATCTCTCTAAGCATAACACTCAAAACAAAACAAGTTCTACAGTCTTTAATGAGCACATAGTTAGTTAGTAGATGCACTCTTGGTAGAGGCCATAGGGGACTAACTATTATGAACATTACAGTAAAATTCCGAACAAACTCTAAACAATTAAACGATTTGAGGCACTGAACAAATCCTAGAGTCCTTTAATGATGATCAAAAAAATAAAAATTGCAAAAAGTTATAAAAAGGGGGCTCATATAATCGGAAGAAGGTTTATCTTTCTTTAGGAGCAAATCTGTGTTGTTATATTTGGAGGGCTATATTTTCGGGAAGGCATATCCCAGTAGGAATGTTAAATTAGGCTTTACCCTTAACAGATATTTAAGTGGGGTCGTTTTTCCCGAAATCACCAGGTGCTTCATAGCTATAGTTGTATGGTAGTTTTAGCGCCAACGAATTGGTACAATTTAGACAATTTAGAAATTAAATACTTTTATTAACGAGTTTTGTGGCCAATTTGGTCAATTTTCAGCGTTTGTATGTTCGTGATCGATATTTCCACCGGCAGAGGGCGAGTTTATTTGCGGAAGACCGTGGCTGCTAAAAATAACACTTTGCTGTTTTTCTTTTTGCGACCAGCGGAAAGAAGTAATCCCTCCGTAACATAACATATGTCAAAAGCTTGTACACAAGTGCATGACATTGGCAGCCTGAAATTTTATGTATATTTTGACGGCCACAAAGTATTTTCCGGGTTCTAATTGCGGTGCAGGATGACTTAACTATGCTGAGGGCAGAAAATAAGTGAGCACTGCACGGGAAGCGAGGGCCACGCTCGCGTGCAAGTGGTTATTGGGATTAATGCCTGCGGTTAGATTGTAGAAAGTAGACGCAACGAGAGGAATGCAAATAAATTAAAACATGACGTAACTGTATAAACAGGGCTCGTAGTATTGCTTGTTGGTCTGCCTGCACAGTTTTTACTTCTTGTCTCTGACTCATAACACGTTCAATTTGCTAGCAGGACCTTTCTGTAGGGAAGTTAAAAGAAGCTTCGCTCGCAGGGTGAATACTCATAAAAACCGTTGGATTTTGAGGTACCGTATACGTAAATTACTGCTGACAGTTGTGCGTGGGCTTCCTGTGGTTTGAATTGTCGAACCGGTAGAAGCTGTTGTGGTTGAAATTTTTTCTCCTTTTTTTTTCATTAACAATCACTTACTGAAAAGAAAAACTAAGTCCTTTCCGTTAGTGTATCTACGTGAATCGATTCAGTTAATTCCAAAGTTCCTTAGAGTAGAATATCTTGAATTTTAAGTAGATAGGAAATGAGAAGGAGGTCAGGGGAAAGAACAACATTTAACAAGACACAGATAAGCCCGCTTGTTTGATCATCGCTATTTAAGTGAACTTTGCTGTCATTACAGTCATATTTTATTATCTTTATAAACTAGGAAAATTAGACGTCAATTAACACATAAATAGGTTTATTTGGCCTGCGACATCGCTATTCTCGGAACAAAATACCAGAGATGTTTCATATGGTAATTTTATGAGAATTTTATGCAAGATTTTTCGAGAAGAAATCTTTTTCTTGAATCGTGTGAGTTTATTTTCAAGTAAACTTTTTTTTCTTACAAGTTCATCGTTCATTAGTCATCAGAAGGGCGTTTCATGTGAGGCTGTTTTTCCGACAAGGGTCCTTCAAAATTGAACACTCTGGAATTTTACGAAACGACTCGAGATGGACGCTGGAACAAACTTCAGCTCAGCAATCCTATTTTCTTGGAGTTTGTCTGAATCACAATTGAGGAAAAAAGGAAAATTCAAGGTGCCAATCTGTAAAAAAAAACTGGCTGCCAAATATCAGAGTCGTACATGATAACACGGGTTAAAAAATACTGGAATATTAAGAGAACAGTATACAATGATGCATTCAATACGGTCATAGCTCAAGAAATCAATTATTAAAACCATTTATTGCTCTTGCGCACGATTTGATCTCATTCTTTTGTTAATTATATCTACAACTTCAAAGTTCACTGCGCTCCATGTAGTTGATCAAACTGCACTTGGGTCACCCCGAAAGAGATTACCCGTTCAAACGACAGAAATTACGTATACACTTTATTCATTCATTTGCTTTGAAAGAAACCGTGATGAAAACATTGTTATCCGAGATAATGTCAGCTGGGATCAGAAAAATTCTTAGCTGAGTAAGTACTACTTCCACAACTATTTGAGGCATATACCTAAGCGTACATCTCTCTGCCACAATGTGCAAACATGTATACGTACTCAAATGCATTTTATTTTAGGAAAAAATAGAATTATTTTAACATTAGTAAAAGTGTACCTTTTATAGAAAATTTTTTTTTCTTAGATGGACAGGCAGTATTTGCCGGATTTGCGTCAATTTATGGATCATTTGTATTCGTTAACAGTGTGTGATTGGTGAAAAAAAGTCGAGAAACCTCCATCTATTTTTGTTACCCCACATTCAAGGACAATTTTCTCAGCTTCGCCCCATTCAAGAATTTTAACAATTCAACGATGCATGTTGTGAGAGAAATTCCTTCCCGCTCTGCAAATTCTACAACATTTTGACAAAATGTTTTTTTTCGGCTGCAGATGTATATATCTCTTAATAAAAATAGTAACACCCTTCTACGGATAAAGGTTAGAGTTTTTATACCAACTATTTTGGGGTGAAAGAAAAAACCCTTAGGCGAGAGCCTGTTTTTCTTTGCAGTCACGCCAAGACCCTCGGTATTCGTGTATTAATCGTTCTCGTAAAGCTTACAGGGCAGCAAAATATTCCTTCTTTTATATTTAACTAAAAGGAAGAATAATATTTGAACACATCGACTAGAGAGTTATTAAGCAGACGGCTTTCTCCCGAAGCATTTAGTTTTTCTTTGTTTTAGCCGTTTACAAAGGTTTATCCGCTTTAAGACCTTAGCTATTTAGCTAAATTGAACATGAGAGACTCCTCTGGAGTATTTGAAGCTTTGTCTATTTATCGTGCTTTTCGTTGAGTGCTCTCTTGTGATATATGGCTCGCGATTTCTTTAATTTAAAAGCGCTTGGCTTCAAAACAATTAAAAACACGTTGTCTGCTATTGTCATTTGTGATAAACTAATGATAAACACGCTTGTATCCTCGCATAACTCAGTTCAGTTGAATGTCCAATTTTGGAAATGTTTTGATCCGCAGATCAAAACAAACAATTATCCAATCATTGCTCGAATTTGGAGTCACATGATGCGAGGTCTGTTGACATAAGATATTCCTGCTCTGTCGATCGAAATCTAGAACAGCGAAGTGTACAGAACTCAAATTCGAATGAAACAAGCTTCGTTCTATTAACTAAGCGGAAATTCACAGCTTACAGAAAGAAGAAAATATGCCATTGACCTCTCTTGGACAGGAATAAGTAAAGCGGAGACGAGCGCTTGCATTTTAAATGTTTTTCTGTCGCGCGCTATGCACTTGGTTTTGGTAAATAAAAAAGAACTGAGCTATGAACTCCGCTTTTAAAATAAGATACTCTCGCAGTTTACGCCACATCATGCAAGTATTTAAGCATCCTGGGCCTAACTTTATTCACGGCTTGCAGAAAGAAAAAAATATGCCGTTTATCTCTCTTTACCGAGAGTGAGTAAAGCGGAAACGAACGTTTTCCGTCGCGCGCTATGTACATATCAGTGACACACTTAGCACTTGGTTTGGTAAATTAACAGGAGCTATGAACTCCGATTTTCAAATAAGATACTCTCACAATTATCCCGGGCATTAGCTTGGCGGCGTCTCGAATTCAAAAATTAAATGCGATGTCGCAAACTGACATGAAAACATTTACAGTTGGTATCGTGCCAGAACTGACCGGTCTAACAAATTGATAGTCGAAGGTTTGCATTAGCCGTTAAACTTATTACTTGTTTTCTACGAATTAAACGAAAAAGTAAATAGCTTCGTAGAAGCCACATGAATATTTAGCGCAACTGAGTCAAGAAAATAGAACACGCGTGGAAGGAAGCGACACATTACAGTGGCATTACATTGCTGCAAATCAAACAGCCTGGCTTGGCAACACAATAAAAATATGAGAAAAGAAAAATCCTTCGCGCAGCTCATAATCTGCTGGTCTTGTAGTGAAAACATAAAGTGAGCTGTACTGAGTTTTATCTTGCAATAAAAATGAGTCACAACAAACCTTTCTAACATATATTTCATCAACAAATAGGCGTCAAAAGGTGTCAAACTCTGCTTCGCAAAATAGCTGGCCAGGAAATCAATTAGACCGATGACCTCAACTCGAAGGCTAGCTCAATCATTTGAAAACATCATGGCATTTGGAGTTCCTTATAAACATAACAACAAGACCGTCAGAACTCCTAGCTGGTTAGAATTAAGTTGACTACACTGAAATTAACGAACATACATTGACTGAAGTCTCCTTCGTCTTCCCTGGCATGGCGCAAACACGCAGCTCGCCAGGGTTCTCAGTCATTCCATGTTTTTCTAACTCCAGGTTATCAAGAAATTGAATCGAATCGAGAAAATAATTTCCTTCGCTTCAGGCGAGTCCGTGCTTGGTTTCTTTTGCCAGATACCCTTCCTTTTAATACATTTCAATGTGCTTTTGCGCTTTTCAGCCGCGCGTCGACCTTCGGTCCAAAGAAACCAGAAAGAAAACAAAGCTCGTTGTTGTGTCTTTAAACACGTCCAGTAGATAATCTGTGGCGATCCTGGATATATTTAAGATGTTCTTTGACGTCAATTATCCATCAAGTCATCGACTGAAGCGAACGAAAAGAAGCCCAAACAGATTAGTTGTAAGCAGTCCCACTTTGCGTAGACGATGGCTTCCAGCAAAAATCGCGGCCCATCCACCCAAATTGCGGCCCATCGCTCAGATTTCGCACAGAGCAACTAGAATAACTGTAGAACATCCCTGAATTTTTTCAAGGCTCAGAAAATTTTTTCACAAGAGATACACTGGATGAAAGCTGAAGAAACGACCCGAAAGACAACCAAAACAAACATACGCATCGAAAGTAAATTCTAACCTACGCGCACAATCCGCCGTGATTTTACACAATTGTCACGCATAGCGCTTCTTCAATGCTTTCTTTGTGTTGTGTTACCATCTGGCAGGAAACGCACCACGGGAAAACTTGAAAAACGGGAAATATAAAATTCTAGTGGAGTCCACTCGGGAAGAATTGACAACCGCCATGTTGTTACGTCACGCTATTGTTTTCCACATTTCCAAAAGTGGACATTCTCCTGGAGTGTTACTCGCTGTGCAAATAAACACGGCAGAATAAGCGGATTCGAACGGAATTTACCCAAGGGGGGGGGGGGGGGTTAAATAAACTGCTTTAAGTGGCACAAGAGCTTGCCCATTAACTGTTTCGAGAATTTCTTAGGGACTCATTCGCTCGTGCTATAAACGGTTACACTACCCTGGGTGCCAGAGGGGTTTTTTTTTGCGGCGACAAAGAGCGGCGAAGCCGCGATCGTAGAGTGTCTTTCCTGCAAAAAAGAAAAAAAACCCTCTGGAACCCAGGGTACGGTTACACTAGAAGTAAACAATTCTTGCCGCTGCGGTTTCTGACTTTTTATCTCTTGAGGGGCAGAGCACTAACCTGGGACTCGAGGCAATAATGAGTCTGCAATAAAACAACACGCGGAGACCACTGGACATGACATTCATCCTTACTATGTGGAAATACTGGAACGTGGCGTGGGTAGCCGAAACAAACGCTTATTTTTGGAATCTCTGCATTCCACTGTGAACACCAAAGCGGTTAATGAACGCCAGCCTTTCCCTAAAGCGTATTTGCCACTAATTGTATCGCTTAGGGACCATCACAATTTTTAAAACTTTTACATTTATTCTTTTAGTCATGTTCTGCTGAGCAAGGCAACAGAAAGGTTCCAAAAAATTTAATTTTTACATTTCAAAGGTCAGATACAACCACATTTTTTATTTTTATTATGACTACTGACCGCCCAAACAGCATTGAAAGTCCATTTCAATATTAAAGTTTCAACATTTTCGTTTTTATTGGAATAACAGTCACAATTCAATCCAAACTCCGTAAGTGTTGATCTGTTACAGTAATGTCTGACGTCTTGTTTTAGAGTGGCTGACTGCTCTGTCAATGGATATTATGATAAACTTCTGTTCAGTTTGATACATTATCCCCCGAGTTATCGCAAGCATGTTCGCTTTTAGCCCAACGATATTCTAAAATAAAGTCGAAAAGAGACGTTTTTATAGGCGCCAACATAATTTTTGATACACATGGGAAGATGATGGTGATGTGAACTGATATTTCCACTATGGAATAAATGTTTTCGAAAAAGAAACCGGTTATTTCTATTTGCGGGATTTTTTTTTGGCGAATTATGAAAAATATGCAAACATCGAAAACTTAGTAGACTGCGAGCAGTTGGTTTTTGTTCCTGAAATATACAGATGAGGGTAAGAAACGAAGAGGGAATTGGGCGAGACAGTAAAAAAAAAAAATCCTTCTTTTCGCGGCCGCGCTTCTCGCGGCTCGCTTGGGCTGGTTCTTCGGCAAAGTCGGGGCAGCTGTATCGTAATGATCTACAGTCTCTTCTCTATCGCTCCTATTTGCTTTAGTTGAAACGACAACGTCGCTGTCGCTTTCAAGCGAGCTCGAGGAGGATTCATCCGAATCTTCCTCGATTCCACTACGTTCTTTTTCAGATTCGTTATTGTTTTCACTTTCGTAGCCTCCCTCGCCCTTCTCCTGTTTAAAAGGTTCAGTGGCTTTCTCTTCTTCTGACAATTCTCCCTTTTCATTAGAAAGTGGTTTGCTACCGGCTCTCGAATTCGTTTCTGCCCGCGTGGTGGTAGAGTCCGGTAGGGGATTTGTTTCTGTATGTTCATTCATATTTTGTAACGCAACAGTCGTCGTTGAGTCGTTTGGTAATTCCACCGGTGGAAATGTTTCCTTTTCATTACCTCTCTGTTCATCGAGGGATGCTTTTAACGTTTCGTCACTCACAAACTCAATACTCTCTCCGTCGCCCGCGGAACGAAGGCTCTTTCCGCTTTTTGATCTTCGTCCTGTAGTCTTTTTCAAAAGAATGTGCTTGACCGTCGTTTCTTTTTGATGCTTCTTAAGATTCTCTTCTGTGAGAGGAGCAAGATGAGCTTGAGTCAGCATTATTCACTCTACTGTCTGTTTTAGAAAGAGAATTCTCGCCTTTGAATTGTTGATCATCTTCTACACTTCTTCTTTATGGCATCTTATTGTCACTTCCATAAGAGACTCGATTACTATTGGCTACATTCAGGGTCCTGTAAAATATGGAAACAGAGGGCAATCATACAGATTATTTTTCTAAAACAAGCTCTAAACTTGCACCCCACATTAGGAGACAGTTGTAGCAATCGTGAGAAGTTAAAGAACGTTAACTAAACGTGCGCGCGCTTTATCACACTAATTGTTACAGACGTTGCTGACAAAAATAATCAACTGAAAATGTGCACGTGCCACATAACGCTTTCGAAAATATATCTTTTTAGTGATGCACTTTTTCTTTGCTTCTGTTATTTATTTTGCAGGGTTATTGACTTTTAGCAAGAAAGTAATCGCTAACCAAATACTACTATTCCCGAGAAGCGTGGAAAAATAGCAGATGTCTAATTTCAACTCACTACGTTGCTAGGGTTATGCAATATTCTGTAGATAATTTGTTAGGTTAGGGTTGATAATCTTTTTTGTCCCATAAACGCACAGTGTATACTAATAGATACTAGGGATATTATACGCAAGGAAATTAATTCAATTAAATCCGATTTAAGAAAGCTAGAAAATGATTTTTTTCAGTAGTTTTTTTTTTCGTTACATGCTCGTTCTGTTCTGTGTTGTATGGTGCATGATTACACATGCACAAGTTTTGCCGTTGGTTATTTTAAATAAAAGAAATTTTCGATATTCGTTGCTCGCTCAATGCGACGAAGATCACCCTTTTTTGGAATAAATTTTATTGAAATTAAAAACACTCGTGGAAATTTTGTTAATCAAGGCGTGCCAAATTGGAATACATTTTTACTGTAGGGAAGACTAGCATGTGAAAAAGTACTGTTGTATGTTTTGGAGCATTTTAAGAACATTGATTTCCTGAAAGCTGGTTTTCTTTAATAATGTACGATACTCTTTTGTTTGACTGCACTTTGATGAACTTTCACCATAATGTCAATTAAGTTTCGCTTTTATTTAAATGTGACTTAATTTTCCCACAATTGCATCCGAAATATAAACATTTAAATCCTGCCGGAAAAATTTCTTTCATCATAAAAATAAACAAATATCAGTCGCAAGGCCTATGAAAATAAACTAGGTAAAGTTGAATAACGAAAAGGTGCTATAAACTTCGCTATTGAAAGTCTACGAAGGTACAAATGGTGAAATTCAACCTGAATTTAACCAAACTAGTACTGAGTAGCGTTCGGCAAAAGTTTGTTTATAACTATACTATACAAATGTGGTCTATCGAAAACCACAGAATGAGTGAATTGCTAGTTAAATGGTGGCTTTCCACAAAACATAACAGAAGTACGCATTTAGGTGCAAGCGAGTGTCGACGATTTTTTAACTGCATAACCGATATTTTTGAGCTTGAAATAGAAATTAAATGATCCCCTCAGGGAAAATCGAATTAGCCTTTGTCGTACCTTTTGAGAATTTCCTGCTGCGCCAACTTTATTTCTAAGTTCTATGATATCAAACAAACTTGTTTCCGTCGATTTGTTATGCAGTAGCTTAGTTGTATCAAAACAATTCGTTGAAACCTAAAAACTGGTGGAATTTCTTTTCTTTTTCCGTAGTCAGTTTTCAACGAATTTGCGTGTTTGTAATTCGGTCAACATGCACACACTTTTGGCTCGGAAACATGCTGGAAATCTTTCTTTTTAACCGTACTTTTTGCTATTAATTTAACCGTAAATTTTGCTAATATATATTCTCCGAGCTAAAAGCGTGTGTATTGACAGAATTACAAACACCGGCAAACAAATTTTTGGCTTTGGTAAAGCCAGCGTACAGCAGAATTGCAGAATTGGGTGTTTAGAAGACACACTACAAAAAGCAGTATTTCGCTCATTTTAAAGTAAAATGTACGTATCTTGTTGTCGAGCAAAACGTTAAAAGCTGTTTTTTCTTATTTTTTCTGCGTTTTTATCGCCTTTGCAAAAAGGAAGACAGGATTTATGAAGTGAGAAAAGTAACTCGTATAACAAGGGACAGAGCGCATGTTTTCTTGATCATAAAGAACATTATAGAGGTAAAAACTGCAGGAGCTAGCGACATTCCAATTTATATTTCAACTATAGATGAGTTCCTAGTCATTATATAGTAGCTTTTCGTTTACGATTTAGTAATATCACCATTAGAAAAAGGAAATTAATATGCTTTATAGTTTAACGCTTTTGGTCTCGACATATCCAAAAGCATTTTTACGTCTAAAGACACGGATTCAATAAGTCAGTTATTGCTCTCAGGACCGAATATAAACCACATTGGCCGGCATCAACCGCTTTAAATCAACTGTGGTGTAAACCAATAGCTTTGTTTGCCGAATGTAATACCGCAAAACCTATCGGAAGATATGATCCACAATCTATCGAGATAAAATCGGCGAGATTTTTTAGTAAGCCTGCAAAATGTTGCTCCGACAAAGTTGCTTAAATTATACAAGAAAAACATAGAAAAAACTCATTTACGAGCTAAGCAGATATTCGATCGAAATTATGCATTATCTCGTGAATATCCTAAACGTGATTACATTCCATACCTTTCATCCAAGAAACTATCGATTTCAAGCGATTCTTCCGAACTTGAACCTTTCTTCGCTGTTTGGGATGTAATACCGGCGACCAAACTTGAAGCCGACTTCGATTCTTACAGGTTTTTGCAGAAAAAAAAAATAATTATATACGTATTGATAGTCCGAGCTTAAATATGCACACGCCGAGTTTCTCTGAGTTTCCACGGTATCCAACAAAACATCAGACAGCGAAGAAATGCGCAAAGCCTGTTAGTCGCGGATCGCTATTGGTCAACTACCACGTGCCAATCAGCTAACGAACGGCCAATCTCATCATCTCAAACATAGCTTATGTATGGCTTCCTTCAACAATCTTTTTCGATGTGTCTTGCTGTTACGAGCTCCGTATGGTTTCTGGCTTTCTAGCAGAAATAAAATAAAGTCTATTCTTAGGTTCAAAGCATCTGGTTTGTTATCAATAAACATGGTGTTAAAGTTTCTTGATGTAAACACGAAAGTTAATTAGTGCGACTCACGTTCTGACAAAATAGACTGGCAAAAAAAGGCTTTTTCGAAAATTCTGCAAAAAAAGGGAAAGGAATTTGTAAATGAAGACGATTCCACAAGGTGAAAGTTGTATCAATGAATGATATAAGCACAAAAAATGGATAAGATAACTGTTTAAACACATTATTAATAATTGACAACATCGCTGACTAAGATGACTTAATTTAGCTCACGGCATGAATCTCATTTAGAACAGATGAAGATTTTCGTAATGAATAAACGATTGAACAGCGAAATCATTACTAGTGGAAATTTAGTGAGTACAATCAGGAAAAGTAGTTTTTTTATGAGCATTACAATTGAAAAACGAAACATCTAGTTTACCGCATTCTTTCAAGATATCGAATTTCTAATCACGCAGTACAAGAGGGTAAAAAGTTTTCTGTGAATGTCACGTTTACCGATCAACTTTAAATTTCTCTTTACGATAGCAAAAGACTGCCAAGCGACTCGTGATGGGAATAAAGGAAATAATCAACTGAATGATAATGTTCTGTAGTTCTGCCATGAATTACATCGACCTTGAGAAATGTGACTGTGTTTAGAACTGTGTTAGTGACCCAGCGCTTTTTAATGGCTATTATAAATGCTAAAAACATGGCAAATTTAACGGCTAATATATAGATTTAGGCAAGCCTAAAAGCGGAGCTCCCCATTTATTTAATTTTCACTGGAGCTTACAATGTTTTCATTCTAGTGAATAAGCGGCCAAAGTACTAATGTTTATGGCGGTTTATAGGTGCGACACAAATTTAAATAGCTCACGGTTATACTGAATGTCAGCAGTACGGCAAAAATAATAATCTTAAAGCGGGGCAAAATCATTACTCATGGCACGAAAAATTACTTTAGAGTACAGTAAATTATCTGCTTTCTAGCAATAGAAAACAGTTTCGCAGCAGTTTAATAGACTCCACAATATCTATTACATTGATATAGGATATATTCAACGTGCATTACAGAGTCTGTCGGATTAGCTCAATCGGTAAGGTGCCAGTCTGCTGATCCGGAGGTCGTGAGTTCAAATCCCAGAGGGTCAATATTTTTTTTCTTTTTTCCCTTTTTTTTTTTTTTTTACCCCGTAGCAATAAAATGGTTTGTTTATTCTATCAACCCGATTTAGCTTTCGAATGCTCCTTCATGTACGATGCTGGCTTTAGAGATAGACACCGAGATAATTATCCAGATGTTTAATTTCCAGTTGAGACTCTGATATGCGACCACTCAGATATGGAAAACTTAAAATTGAAAAGCAAGTTCTGCCAGCAATTTGACTGCCTCCTGCAGTACATTTTTCTAGAAGACCTTTGTTTATGTTAACGATGAATAACGTTTTTAAAAGGACAGTCAATCAATTACAAGACTCGCCAAGGTCCAAAGCACATTGGGTAGATTGAGCGGCAATTTGTTGATCGAGTCAATCAATGGCCACCAATGGGGAAAAACGGGAAAAGGTGGCTCGCCGGCTTAATGCTTATCACGTTGGACTCCGAATCGAGCAAAGCGGTGCGGCAACAAGCGTTTTCCGGTACCATTTAATATCATGATCATGTGTTAGTCTTGAATTGGCCAAGACTACCACATAGCACCTCTCCACTCACGAGTATAAATGGGTAACTGTTACGCCTAATTGATTCTAGCGACGCTCAGTCGCGTTCATAAGTGCGCGATTCATTTAAATTTGTATTTTTCTTTCACGGACCCAGCCCTTTGGGTCTTTCAGGCGCTGAAATCGGAAGGTCCGTCCGCCATCTTGCATTTGAATGCCTGAAAGACTGTGGCCCAGCCATGCCAGTTCCAGGTGTTCGGTTAGCTGGGGCCGCGCAAAGAATGATGAGTGAGGAAAACAAGAGGGCTTTTTAGGCTTTCACAGGTAAACATTGGGCACCGTAACTGCACCGAGATTCCGACCACAGCTACATGCCTCAAACGTAAATTTGTTCTTAACTTTTTGTCTTTTTTTGCTCTTATTCTGCTTCTCGGCTTATTTTCCAACAAGAATGACAACGACAACAACCCATTACACACTTTATTTAACAACAATAACATTTGTTTTTAGAGGGGGGTGAATAGGAAAACGGATCGACGGATTTTGACTATATTTTGGCCCGGATTTCGGATTCAGAGCATATTTTTAAACGGATTTTCGGATCCTTCAATCGGATTTGGTCATTAAATTACAACGGATCGACGGATTCGGTCATTAAGGGACTGGTCAATAAGTATCAGGGGGGTGGGCCGGAGCAATTGGAAAAGTGGTGGCTCAAAAATTTGTGGCCCACCCCTTCCGTCTGGCTCAAAACCGACTAACCTACCCCTGACAGGGGGTTGAAAATTACATGACCCACCCCCTTTGCTAGGGACCTATCATTTCTTTATCATCTGTTAGGGGTTGGAGATTTTTTATTTGACTTCAGCTTTTTAAGTGAAATTCCCTACATAGACATTTTCCCTGATGAACACTGCTGTTCCATGTACGTCTTTTTTCCATTTCTTGACACACCAAAGAAGGATGAATTTATCACTTCTCATACTAGCCTTTTGTAAGTTTTCCACATATTTGTGTGTAAAGTCCATGGGGAAATTTAGACACAAACATATGCAAAAAACTGAATCAGTATATGATATTAATTCATAATCAATTATATATTGAAGAGTTCATATTTTTATACAGAAATTAATAACATAAATAAAATACAACCACTGTCCATCATTCATATTTGCAAATTGTTTGAGAAATATATCTTATTAACCACGCGCGAGGGCCGTACTGGGCGAATATTAGCCTGAGGTCTTGACAGTACGGTCCCGAGCAAGCTTGGTTAATAAAAGATTTATTACACGACTAGAAACTTTGTGTAGTGGGAATTGCTACCCGTTAGATGTCGTGGAAAACAATGTGCGGCAGAACTTTTACGCTCGCTATTTATTTCTGTGTTTAAGGTCATTTCATTTTCAAAGCAATAAAAACTCCGAAAAAATCTTGCAAAAAAATCTAGCAAAAATCTTGCGCTAAATCGTGAGGGAATTAGCGCGGGATCATCCGGGACAAAACCCGGTCCGATACTTGGAAAATATCGGCCCTTGTGGGACCGGAAATTAAGTAATCTGATTGACTGATTTAGTTATTAGCCCTCGGACCACCTTAGTTGTGTAATAAGAGTTTACTGGTATTTAAAGGCCTAAAGCGCAGCGTGAATCTATGCAGGTTGAAGAGAGTCAGGTAAAACTAATGATATGATTACAAGCCATCTAGGGGGGTCAGGGGGTATGCTCCCCCGGGAAAATTTTATATTTGGGCCTTTTGAAATCGCTAGAAATTCATTTAAAACTGCTTACATGGAGAAATTTATCAATTTTATATACTGATGAATACAACTTTTCTTGGAACTATAACAGTTAAAAGTAAGTGAATAAATAAGATGACCCACCCCCTACATGTAGATCAAAATTACATAACCCACCCCTTTTCAAGGGCTCAAAAACTGATGACCCACCCCCTTTCTGCTCCGGCCCACCCCCCCCCCCCCCTGTACTTATTGACCAGTCCCTAAATTGTGACGGATCGGCGGATTTGCATACCCCTATTCACCCCCCTCTTTTTACCAAAACAGTAGTGCAATAAGAAAAGAAATTTTAAACTGCATAAAATGTTCCAGTTTGAGTTCTTTAGAAAAGTGGAACACAAAGCGCAGCTGCAGTTGTACTTTAATGTTCTTGTTCCTCAAAATCCATTTTTATCATGTATCGTTCAAGCTACAACACTAAGGTTTGATTCCCGCCGGGCACTGACTCAGAATTGCATAACGCAGAGGAGACGTGGAACCACGATAGAAACAGCACTGAGCCGAGTTATCAGTAAAATAGAACCGCATCTTCCTGTTCTTTGCAACTGGAAGGCTACGGACACGAAGACGGTACTCGTAAGGATAGCTGGACGGGTCCTCCAGGTTTGGGGTGAGCAGGGGGGGGGGGGGGTGATAACCCACCCACTATAAAATCCGATCTTCTTGGATTTCGAATCGGTGGCAGTCACCGACACTGGTAGAGTTCGTCCTATGTTCCACACCGCCAGGAGCCGGGCGGTCTGACGATGGAGAACGCTGTCGCTATCGGTTGAAACAATGGCGTGTTCGCTCAGGGTCTTGGCAAGACAACATCCGGGAATGTGTTCTCTGCTTCTCTCACTGCCTCCTCAGGGAAAAAGGCTGCGACGCACAATTCTGTTGCCTTCACCCAGCCCCGGTCAGGCATGCTGTCATTCTTCCCTACAGGGGATGAAAAGGATTAGGAACAACTGACCACCATTTAAGGAGTCGAAAAAATTTCTCAACCTACCTACAGAGGAATATATAGCTGGATTTAGGAATTCTAGTATTATTTTCCTCGGATTTTAACAGAAGTATGGTATTATCGTTTAATCATTTAAAGATATCAATAGAAACGTTCTCTTATGGCGAATGTTAGTTAGACAAAATTGATGAAATTGTTTAGCACGGCGGCATAATTTCATTTATTCTGTCAACTTTTCCTTCATGGGGAAAATACACCACAAAATGACTTGGCTCCCAGTGGCTTCATAGTTTAGTTGGTGGAGCATCGCACCGGTATCGTGGAGGTCACGGAATTCGAACCCGGTGTTCAAAGCCTTTTTTCACGCATTTTCCCCCGGTTGATTAAATGTGTCATTGCTTGCTTCTTAATGTAAGTTACTTACAAAATACTTGTTTAAGATCCACTATGAGGGATGTGGGCGTATTATCTTCCATGACTTCTGCACTTCCTTGTAGGACTACAAACAGGGTACCGCCTTGAGACCGAAAGCAAAATACATGTATCAGTAAAGAACCAGGGCCCGGTTGCACAAAGCAACTTAAGATTAAGTGCGATTTTCTGCGACCATTCCCTTATTTTCAGAGGATTTTCGCGGCCCGTGCTATTACGGATGAATAGGGCAAAGACGGACTAAAGAGTAAAGGAAAACCCATGACGCTGCAAAAACATTGAGTTGCTTTATGCAACTGGGCACAGGGGGGATTCAAGATTTTCCTTAGGGGGGGGGGGGGGGAGATGAACCAACAAACCACATATTATTTCTTCGCAGAATACCAGTTGTATTTGAAAGTCGCAGGTCATCTCAGGTCGGAGGAGGGGGGGGGGGGGGGCACCCTTCCGGGCCTCGAACCGCCCCTGAGAACTTGCCAATGTCTAAGATGTTTACTTGTGTTGCGTTGCTTATAATGAGTACTTTATGATGTCGCTTACAACCTGATCATTTATTTAATTATATCCAAACATGATTCAGCATACATGCGTAATGGAATGGTGTTGTTGAATTTGCAAAATGAAACAAAACACAACCAAATGTTTTCATCCCGCGAGCTGTAGTTCCCAGGGTCTCTTCTAAGGGGACGGGGTGTAGAGATCCTGGGAGTGATGTCGAGAGCTGTTCTCTTGTTTAATGCTGCTTGCATTGCATCTGTGATTCCAAAACAAATGAACAGCTTATTATTTACTGCTCACAGAACACCAATAATAAGAAAAAGTAGACTAACCTTCTTGGTACTGTCTGGTTGACAACATGACATTATCAGCTTGCACCTCTTTGATAACCATGGACAGAGCAAGAATGTACAGGAATCCTGGTGGACAAGCTTTGAATTCTTCTGTCTGTCAAGAAAATCGCATTCTTGAGTAATGATCATGATACTGCACTTAGAGAAAACTGACATACATGTACGTGGCTCAAATAAAAAGAAAACAGGTTTTCAGAAGCGAGGAAGGATGAAGCATGGAAGATGACAAATGGAGAATTAAAAGGTGAGGAGTGCTGGGTGTGAGATGAGGGATTTTGCAGGAGGGATGCAGGGTGAAGGAAGAGGAAAAAGGGATGAGGGATAAGGAGTATAAGATGAGGCATGAAGGATGAGAAATGATGGATGAGAGGTGAAAGATACAGGATATGGGATGAGGAATGTGAGATAAGGGATGGCGGATGTGGCGTATGGGATATGTGGGATGAGGGATAAGGGGTGAGGGATATGGGATGAGGGATGTGGGCTAAGGGATGAGGGATGTAACATGAGAGATATGGGATGAGATACTATATGGGGTTCAGAATGAGGGATAAAGGATAAGGGATGAGGGATAAATGATGTGGGCTTCGATGTGAGATGAGGCATACAGGATGTGGGATGACGGATAAAGGATGTGGGATATGTGCGCTGAGGGATAAGGGACATACGAGATGAGGGATTCTTTGTTACATTTCTTATGTTCTTACTCACCTGCTTCAAGGTCATCCTCAAAATCTGAATAAAAAAAACAAAAAATGGAACATTATATAACATTAATTACTGCGTTGTTACGAAGCTAAAATGCATAAATATGCTAAACGTTCCCTGTCAGTTTAATGGGTGTCATTTGTTAAGGTTGGTGCAGTGGTTGAGCCCTGGCTGGGGTCATTGTGTTGTGGTCTGGGGGGGGGGGGGGAGGGGGGGAATAAGTTTTCTCTTACAGTGCCTCTCTCCACCCATGTGTATATAGGTAGCAGCAAATGTGTTGTTGGGGTCAACCCTGTGATACACTAGCATCCCATTCCAGCAGGAGGGCATTTTGCGTGCGCATGCGTCGATATGGACAAGTGCGCACGGCAGAGAAGTTCTGCTATCGATTGTTTACATATTTTCCACAATTTATGGCCTAATTTCTAGCTCAAAATAAAACGTATTTTAAATTTTATTTGCTGTATAAGATACTAAGAGTCCTTGCTTTATCTTCTGACAACAACAAGCAAAGTTTGGTGTCGGCGTGCTGTTTATCTGATCGACTTTGGCTATGCTTATTAAACATTGCACGTGGACAAAATGGCGACCGAATGTCGAGAACCTAAATACCTTGCCCATGTTTTTAATAGCCGGAAGATCTAAACGGACAAAGCGCTACGGCTACTTAGTACTAGAATATAAAACAGCAGTTTTAACTATACGATGTTATAATCAAGTATCCCGGGTTTGAGCGAGTGGTCATGATTTTGTTCAGATTTGTCATAAAACTGCAATTTAATCGTTCTCACGATGCAAAAATCTCAAAATCTAGCCTTGATCTCCAGCGTCTACCGATGATATATGGAGCCTGAAGTACTTAAACTATCGTCTAATGCTTCGAAGGTAGCGTTAAAAAATGGTCAATTGTGGAAATTTTTAGCTTTCTTTAACGTACGTTCTCGCTGGTTTATTCTAACAGAGAAACTATCGTTTGTGATTATTTCCTTAAACTTGAGCAATGGTCAAAATAACTTCACATTTCGATGATACCACAATTATTCTGTTGAACAAGAAAATAATTACTGCGATCGGTCTTAATTTTAAAGTGTTATGGTAATTCTTTGCTGGTAGACTATTTGTTGACATTTTACTATGTTAATTAATACATTTTTGGCTCCTTTATCAAAATCTAGCCTTGATCACCAGTCAAAAAATAGCATGAAACGAACAAGCGATATATATATTTTTCAGAAACGTTCTAATAACTGCTGCATAAAATGTCTTAAGAAATAATTTTTTACTATAAACAATGTTATTTTCAATTTTTCATTCAACGTTTATTTCTTTAACATTGATGTTCATTCTGTTATAACGACTGTTTTACTTCTGTGTCGCCTAAATGTGTTTTAAAGAACTGCAGTTCTTGTTCCAGAAAACCCTGTTTGCCAGTCGAGGGCAAGTTGGCTTTCCTTTAGAGTCATCAGTGTGCTGCATTATCATGTGCAGAACACCCAAACATGTCTTTCTCCTCAGGGAAAACCCTTTTCTTTGGTGGCCGTCCCTTTAGGCAAAAAATCTCTCGACAAGCTATAACATTGCTCGCACTCTGCCTGTATCATAGCAATTGATTTGATGTGAAGTTCTGATCCTAATATATCACACTCCAGCACACGGATAAATGTTTTCCTCTTTTTATGGCCTGTTTGATTTTTGTCGGTGAAGGCTTTCCTACCTGTCCCACATATTTTCCTATTATTTGCAAAAACGATCCCAAAGCAGGCCAGAAAATCTGCTTTATAAGAGCCTTTCCACACACAAAACACTTTTTCTTAGCGAAATTTACGTCTATATTAAATTATGTGACGATAAACAGTACAAAAAACAAAGTTTGAATCTTCCGCGCCATTTTTATTCCCAAGATCACGCGGTCTTTGTACAGCGGTTGCACGCATGCGCACGCAAAATGCCCTCCTGCTTCCCATTCCCATCCAGGGAAGGGGATGAAGAAATACTCCTCCTCGAATTGCTTCATACCAAAAAAGACAGAATGAGCTCTTCTGACATGAGCCACTTGGCCTGATCAAGGATGTAGAAATAAGAAAAAATGCAGGAATGTGTTGAACATTTTTTTGATCATCCAACCAGTCTGTTTTCTTTTTTTAATGGACTCATGTGCTCTCACTACATTTCAGTGGACTTGCGTCATCTTTAGCAAAACACAGGTTGAACAGATTGATTGTTATTCAATATCCACAAGATAAAAAGACGATCAAACCTCCAAATCCAAGGCTCCTCCATACTTTGAGTACAGCCTGCCATCTCTCTGATTGACCTGTTGTTTCCACTTGACACTTAGCTCTTGGAGCAATGTTGCCTCTGTTGTGAACTGTGCAATGAAACTTGTAATAAGAATGTGTTGTTGCTATTGTTGTTGTTGTAGTTGATGATCTCTAGCAACTTAATCTGTAAGTGTTAATAATGCAATAAAAAAAATCTTGTTTATGATCAATTGTTTCTCTACAAACCTATTATTTTTTTTTTGTCAAGGAATTGACACAATGATCATGCGAATGCCCAATTTTAACATTATCATATTTGGCTGATCAAACAACTCAGAAGTCAAGTGATTTGTGCTCATCATATAAATTGTGCAATTTTTCCCTGAACTGTACTCCACTCAATCCAATTTATATAATTACTGATTTAAACAGTGCCAAGTTACTGTAATTAAAAAATTAAACTTATTATTGCATAACAATGTTTTCAGTGATACAAAAAGATCCATGTGTTTTTTCTGCTCATAAAATCAAAATCTTTAGCAAAAAAGCTGCAAGATTACAAACTTGTATAAAACAATTTGAACGTGCTTGTAGATCTGTGTCTAGCACTTACTCTCCCGTAAAGCTAGACACACACTAGGGGACTAGTCGCAGGGAATTGTCCCTTAGTGTGTACACACTAGAAAATTGACCGATTTGTGGGACTATTGGTCCCTGCGACTAGTCCCAGAAATCAAACCAGCTTAATTTGTGGGACTAGTCGCAGGGACCAAAAATGTGGTCCCTACGACTAGACTTTTGATGCAAAATACGAGTACACACTATGGGACTGGTCCCCGAAGCAAGTCCCTGCGACTAGTCCCTGCAACTAGTCCCCTAGTGTGTGCCGGCCTTAAAATAACACTGTGTATAATTGCATGAAGTGCAAAGTGTTTAATACCGTATTCATTCAATTAAGCGCCCAACCTCGAATAAGCGCCCACCTCGACTAAGCGCCCACCCTGTAGGCAGGAAAAGTTAATAAGCGCCCAGCCTCGAATAAGGGCCCACCCCACCCCCCTAAAATGAGGGCACAAGAGGAAAGTTTGACTATTGTTAAAGTTGAGATTAAAATTGACTAAGTACTACTAAGAGACTATCGCGAAGACCGAGTTTTTTTTAAGCTTTTTTTACTGAAACTTTCAATGAACATTAAAAATTCAGCTTTCGTACACCTTCACGTTTAGTTATTATTAATACATTGCTTTCTTGCAAAATAAACGTACTACTTGCTAAAAATAGTGAAAATTTAATAAGCCCCCAGCCTCAAATAAGCGCCCACCTCGAATAAGCGCCCACCCTAAAGGTCCAAAAATTTAATAAGCGCCCAGGGCGCTTAATCGAATAAATACGGTATATGAAAATAATAAATTATACACACCTGACTAACAGCATCATGGAAGTTTTCCTCTCGTAGCATAATAACCTGGCATGGCCCAGCCGCCCTGTGGAGTACATGTATGTACATTATATACCTATAATTGTACTACAAGCTCTAGGTTTTTATCAGATGGTAGTTGAAAGTGGTGAAACCCAGAGTCTGCTGTCAAAGTCTACAGAAAACAATGGCAGGTGATCTTTATTGTGTTAGCAGGCGGCTTTTCTAATAAGCATGTACTCATTTATTAATGGTTACTTTACCATTTACATGTTTTGGGAGGGTGGGGGGTGGGTAGGTGACGTGAGGTGAGATGAATCTCCACAGTATTTAAATAGAGTGTGCAAGATACCTGATCTAAAATAGAGCTTGAAGAAGAATCCAATTACAGTCACAGCAATAATATGGATCCAATGATCACATCTGGTTTAAGTATAATGCTTACAGGTCAGAGTGTTTATGGAGCCCTGAGAGAAACTGAATGGGTTAGGAGGGGCAGGTACCATCATGGGACAAGATATGGTAGGGTGCAACACACAGATACATGTTGATGTACAGTACCGCCCGAAACTACTTACCCATTTGCCGCGGTTATACCTCGGTCAAACTGCAGGTTGATACTGCGTTCTCGCCTCGGCATAGACGCGGCGTGCCGCGAAAAATCGCCGGTTTTACCGGGGTTTTTTGCGGTAAGCAATACCGCGGTAATCGGTAAGACGCGGTAGAGTTGAATAGGCTTATTTACCTTTTGTTTAGAGTTCATTAAGAACAACGGGCAAGATTTCACGCTTTCACGCTCCGATGATATATCGCACATCTCTCAAATTCAAAGAAACCACCACTTCAAAGCAGAAATGCAAATAGTCGGAACGTGACTTTTGAGTTCTTTAAACGTTTAAATGAGCAAAACCTCTTTTAGAATAATGTTAGAGCTGCATCGCCGCTAGTAAACAAATGTTTCGTGTTCATGTCGTACATAACATGCGTCTGATCGAAGACATGCTGCCCATTGCGCGTGCAGACTGATCTTGGAGCTTATCATGAATGAGTTGCATCGTCTTTAAGCAATATTTTAATAAATAGTTTTGTTGTGGTTCAGTGTGAGCACTTTTTTTTTCTTCGCTATAATTTTCACACGACACGGCGGCACGTCCCGCCAGAAGCGACGAGCGACGTAAAATATTCGTTCGCCTTTATGATGCGTTTTGGAAATTTGTTAACTTTTTTGCAAGATACAGATTCTGTGTTTAGAACTCGCCGGCGAGTCACGTTTGCTGAAATGTCTATTGTTATGTACCCGGGTTTTGTAGAGTCACGGCAAGTTAAGTAGCGAAAATAATGATATCTCTAGTTCTGTCCGGCCTTATTCGATGATATAAACGGCGAAATGATTTCTGTAGGTAGAATTTATGTTCTATGAAGTCGTGAACATTTTTGCAAGTTCAAGTTTCGCTCTGGCGAGCGCCGGCAGCTTGTCTGGCTGATTATCGATTGTAAACATTTTAGCGTCACGGCAATTATCGGAATAATATCTCTGGTTCTATTTGGCATAAATCGGTTATTAAAACGGTCAAAATACACTGAAACTATCAATATGAACATAGTTAGTAGAAGAAAAGGTGTTTTATCGAAGTTTCTATGACGTTGTGAACATTTTATCACTTTTTGCAAGATAAAGTTTTGGTCTGAGCGGTAAGTACTGTATCCGTAGTTGAGAAGTAGTTCCGTCGAAGGATTGTGAAACTTGAATGAATTACTTTCACGACTTGAGGGAATTAAAAGTTCTGAAAACAATGGCTTGACAATCCCTATCAGTAGCTATTGTTTCTTCGCCGCGGTATACTGCGTCTTGCTTACCGCGGCGTTCGGTCACGTTCGTCCAAGACGAGGTTGAGCTTTCCGCGGCACCGCGGTGGATTCGCGGCACAACCGCGCGGCAAGGACGAGGTTTCACCGCGTGCTAATGGGTAAGTAGTTTCGGGCGGTACTGTATGATAAGGTTTTCAGGGTAGAATCTGTAAAAAATATCAAAGATAGCAGGGTAATACTGTATATTGAACACTGTCACAAGACTAACTGTAACATTCACTAGAGATCACCAAGTAGTTTATCACTGAAACTGGGAAAGATTGTTTATCCTTCTAGCACCAATTATAATCAGAGAAACATGTATGACCATTAAAATAATTCTCTTTCATGCTGTGCATCTGTCCTAACCTGACGGTGGATCTCCTCTCAGTTCCAGTAAAGAAACCTGCACAGCAAAAATAATATCATAAGAAGGTGGGCATGGCATTATGGCTGATTATCCAATGGGGGTCTGAAACACATATAAATTATGCATCTAATGCTCCAGCTTCAAATGTAATAAATAATATTGTTAATAATATCATTGACTATGAAAAGAAAAAGCCTGCTGATGGGTGTTTAGCTAGTTAAAGGCACCTTTCCACAAAATTGGACCTTTCTTAAAAGGCTAAACAGCAAATAAAAGGTGCATAATATTTATATCAACTAGTGATACCTATCGGTAGAAATGCCAACGAGTACAACGGGACACTTTATGATTTTGGTCGATCAATAAACATTGCGCGTTTTCTTTGAAAAGCTTGAATGTTTATAAAATAAAATGGGATTTTATGAAAGCTAAAATAATGAGGAAAAAGTTCTAAAATAAAACCAAAGTAGTGAAGATTTAGTGAGAAATCTTGTAAACTTCATGCTATTTGAGAGTTTCAAGCCATTGTTGTCCGATGCCGCTATTTTGGAGAGGTTTCCGCTGTTTTAAAGTCCTATAGGTCTTAATCAAAGTGGCTATGAGCCACTGAACACGGAAAATAAATTACGAAACAAAAAGCAAACTTTTACAAAGATTTGCCAAAACAAAGCATTTCAAACTTTCCACACTGCAGTTGAATCCATTCAGCACATAAGTATTAAAAAATTGAGGTTTTAAAAGGTAAAAGCCTGTTCGGACAAGTTTGAGGCCAAAGATGGAACAAGTTTATTTTATTATTCCGAGAATAATTCATCATGGGCAATGCGTGATGTCTCAAATGTCACGTTAAATTGTTGTTGTTGAGACACTGCAAATATTGCCTTCAGGCAACCAGCTTTAGCTTTAGGAAAATTAAAGGCCCTGTTTCCCGAGAAAAAAACGCTGGACAATCCAGGAAAAAATGTAGTATAGGGAATTTATTTTATAAATTCAAGAAACGAAATAAAACTCTCTTCTGATCGATAAAATCCGTGTTGTTTACTTAGCCAGACCTAACTTAATCATGCATGCAAATTTGTATGACTTCGAAATTTTCGAAGCTCTGGAAATCTTGAAGCTTTGAAATGCATTCCTTGCCTTTATCTTAAATGAAATTAAATTCTAAACAAAGTTTAATTCAAGTTTCTTTCGTATTTTTTCTAGTTTGGGAATATTGGCTTTTTGAAGCGAACAGATTTGAAACCTCTTTGTTATCTGAGACACATCTTGTCTGGGAATTTTAGTTGCCAATAAATCATGTACGTGCTGAACAAATTAGTAGCGCGCTGATTGGCCAAACTACAACAAAGTGTGCACCTGCTGAACAGATCCTGCTGAACGGATTGGCTAAAAACATCAGAAATTGTGTCGTCACGATCTACCTTACATTACATAGCATTACTTACATTACTCGACATTTGGAGTGTTTCTGAGATTTTTTTCGCATATACAAATCTTCTCGCGGCTCTATATTCTGCCGCCTCGTCAGGCCTTCTGGTCTTCCAGAAGGCCTGACTCGTTGGCAATAATTGCCACTGGTACCTTCCTCTCCAAAAGAGAACCCTCTGTCTCCAGCATCAAATGTAGCAAGCTCCTGATTTCCAGTTGAGAACTTCACCCTACATACAGAGCAAATAACTTGATCATTGATCAATTCATACATTCATACTGACTGCTAATTAAAGGAGAGGGGTGGATTTCAAAAAAGGGAAACTTACATTTATCAATTGTTTATTGTATAATTTAAATATAACTTACTGTCCATGAACTAGAACAAACATTTCTTGTCCCTTCCATCCTTCTTTGAAAATAATGCTGTCAGTAGGATACAGTACAATAATTGCTGCAAAAAATTACAATTAATTAAAAGTAAAGATAATAGTTTTCCCTCATGGCATTTCTAAGTTAAACTGTCTGGTAAATTCTTTTTTCCTGAATTAATTACATGCAGTTTGGGGTTCAGAAAGTTTTGAAGTAACAGTAGGCATACAGCTTTATTATCAAAGTAGTTGGCCAATTTTACCATCACTTAGTAAAGAATCAGAGGATATCCCAGCAGAGTAGATGGCTTATTGGAGGCTGGGCACTTACATGTATTAACTTTTCCTACCTTCAGGGTGGGCGCTTATTCAAAGTGGGCGCTTATTCGAGGTTGGGCGCTTAATTGAATAAATACGTACCTAGTTTATGACCAAAAAGGTGTGAAATAAATAATAACATTAATATTAAAATTTGCTTCTCCATCCACCAGAGAAAGCTAAGAATACCTACTGCATTATATCTATATTTTTAAAAAACATAATTTTAAATTAACTGACCTGGCTTTATGGTGGTGACCACAGATGCTAAAGACTCTTTTCTCCAGCTGTGTACCACTGGGGACTAAGAAGAAGAAAACAGTAAATTTTATAATTATTATAATCGTGTCATTTCAACTCAGACATCTGGGATCAATAGTAACAGGGACGGCGGAGCATTTTTCCAAGTGGGGGGGCTGACTAGTGACTTGAAGTGGGGGGGGGGGGGGCTAAAAAGACTCTTCTTTTAGTAAGTCTTTATTTTTTCGGAAATTCTGGGGGGACTGAAGCACCCCCCCCCCCCCCCCAGCCCCGCCGTCCCTGAGTAACTATGGCAAACACAGTGTAGTTACGATGTGTGTCTACCAACCTTTTGTAACACATCTATAGCAATCTCCTTTGACAGCTGTTGGTTGTCAAACAGTTTACTGGTGTCAAGGTATCTCCTACAATTGACATTGAAAACATTGGAGGAAATATCATTTATAACATCTGCTACTGACAGAACAACTTTTCTTTATTGCAGTCACTGACACTGAAGCTACCATACAGTAAACAAACTTAAGCATCCCATGCAGCAAATGACAAGTGTGTGATTAATTGAGCAGACTAAAGAAAATGATAATCAAGAAGAAGAAGAAAGTGCCCTGAATTAATGCTGCAAACAGAATCTTAAATGTTTCAGACCATGGAGCATAAACTTTGACTGAATGTCTGTCAACATAATTCAAGTGCTTTATCAGTACTTATTAGCCTGGGAACAGAAGCTATGAAAACTAATATTTTAAATTTGGCCACATCAAATTTCTGGCAGTGTTTACAAGAAATAAATTATTTCACCTACTAACCCTGAATTCAGATAGGTAAGTTTAAGTCTGATTTTGAGCCAGTAGAGGCACATCAGGCCAGAGCTTATTTTGGTTTCTGTAGCACTGAGTGAGCATTTCTTCTTCCCCTTCGATGGGATGCTAGTCCATCACAGATACGAGTTATGCCAAGCATTACTTAGACAGTTTGCTGGTACCCATTTACATGTATATGTTGTGGTTTAATTTTTTCTTTGGTTTAAAATTTTTCAAACCAGTTTGATTTTTATTTCCCTTTGTTTCAGATTATGTTAATGAACATAAGACAATGAAAAATAAAAATCAAACTGGTTTGAAAAATTTTAAACCAAAGAAAAAATTAAACCACAACATATACATGTACACCTGCGGGGTTCATACTCTTTTGAGCTTTTGAAATTCCATGACTTCCCATGACCTTTTCCATGACTTTCAAAGTTTTTTATGACCTAAATTTTACCATTTTTCCTGGATTTTCAAAAATTATCTTGATTTCTGGAACCTTCTTACCCTTTTCTTCACAAATTTAATTATTAATAAGTGTTTTTTTGTACAATCAATACAATTTTCCATGACTTTCCATGATCCACACTTAAATTCCATGACTTTCCAGGCCTGGAAAATGAAATTTTAAAATTCCATGACTTTCCTGGTTTTCCATGACCCGTACTAACCCTGACCTGGGTGGTGAGAGGCACTATAATTATAGTGAAGTGTCTTTCCCAAGAACACAATGCAGTGACCCCAGGCAGGACTTGAACCGACTGCTCAATCCAGGGTCCAGGACACTAACCATAAGGTCACTGTGGCTTCAGTCTCCACACAACTTAGATGGGGTAATACAAAACATGTTAAAAAAGAAAGAAGAAATGACAATTCCTTATTGTTACTTATTTTCGCGGAACTTAATTTTAGTGATTCTCGAAAAAAAAAAGCAAAATTAAAGACCCGTGACAAAAACGTTCGATCGCGAAAATAACGACGCAAAGTTTAATACCGTTCTATATTATTATTGATTAAACGTTATAGTGAGTTTCCTAGTACATGATTACCTTGGTTCAGTCTTCAAACTCGCTCTACTTTGTTACAAAGGAACAGCGTCCAAATTTTTTAAGTTTCATTAAATGTTTTATGGTTTTGTTCAGTGTCATTGGAAACTATTGCTGTGGAAAAGAAGACTTACTGTTTGTTAATGCAGACAAGTAAATTTTGACAATTTTTCGCGAAATTTAGTTTTATATTTAATGTATTTTTTGGCCAAATCACTTAATTAAAGTCCTACGAAATATGCCTGTTCCATTTTCACGAAATTAAGTTCCCACAAAAATAAGTAACAATAAATAAGGTAACTTGAAATTGCTGCAGAACAATTCTGTATGAAGTTAACACAGTATTTTCACCAACCTTTGTTGAAACCACTGCAGTAGAGTTATCTCACTGGGAAACGTGAGCAGCTGGCGAGCATCAGAGGTCTTCAGAAGTAATATCACACACCTTGTTAAAATATAATACCGGTAATTGTACAACACATTTTAAAAATATTTTAAAATTTGTTACTATTGCCATTATCATGCATGACATTGAAAAGTGACTTGCCAAATTAAGGCATATTTATTTTATACAATTGTAGTTTTACAGTCGAAGCTCTCGTAAGCGGACACCCTCGGGACGCGAAAAAAGTGTCCGTAACTGGAGCTGGCCGCTTACGAGAATGGTTCTCGTAAGCGGCCACTAGAGGTGAAGGGAATAGATGGCCGCTTACGGGAGCTTGCCTAGCTAACAAGTGGTGTTTTAAAACCTGGCTGAAGTTGTCTGCCAATTCACTGCCAATTCGACCGGTTGAAATTGTCTGCCAATTCGAAGTAAGCATCGAAAGAAGAAACTATACATTAGGAACAGTTAAATAACATTACCAATTGACCAAAAACATCTTTTACGTACATTTGAAACCTTTAAATTTGCGGCAAACTCTCTCCGAACTCTTATACAAGACGCCTCATATCTGCTCTGTTTCGGTGTTAATGATTTTTTACTTGGCTTTTCAAACTTGGAATATTTAGCATCATTTTAAAGCTTACCGTCTCAACAGTTCATCTCAATGTTTTCTATACCCATCTCAACGCAATAGATGGCGAGAACACTCGCGAAAACCGTGTATTTATTAATTCACGCACTCTACATGGCATTTCCGGAAGTCAATAACTTATCACGTGACATTTCAATCGTCAACTGCGTGATATATTTTTAAAGCTTACCGTCTCCACAGTTCATCTCAATGTGTTCTATACCCATCTCAACGCAATTAAATGTCGAAAAACACTCGCGAAAACCGTGTACTCATTAATTCATACAGTGTACATGGCCTTTCCGGAAGTCAATAACTTATCACGTGACCTTTCAATCTTCAACTGTGTGATATATTTTTAAAGCTTACCGTCTCCACAGTTCATCTCAATGTGTTCCTTACCCATCTCAACGCAATAGATGGCGAAAAACACTCACGAAAACCGTGTATTCATTAATTCATACACTGTACATGGCCTTACCGGAATTGAATAACTTATCACGTGACATTTCAATCGTCAACTGCGTCATATATTTTTAAAGCTTACCGTCTTCATAGTTCATCTCAATAAGTTCTATATCCATCTCAACGCAATTAAATGTCGAAAAACACTCGCGAAAACCGTGTATTCATTAATTCATACAGTGTACATGGCCTTACCGGAAGTAAATAACTTATCACGTGACATTTCAATCGTCAACTGCGTGATATATTTTTAAAGCTTACCGTCTCCACAGTTCATCTCAATGTGTTCTATACCCATCTCAACGCAACAAATGTCGAAAAACACTCGCGAAAACCATTGAGCTTTTAATTCATACACTCTACATGGCCTTACCGGAAGTCAATAACTTATCACGTGACCTTTCAATCTTCAACTGCGTTACATATTTTTAAAGCTTACCGTCTACTCAGTTCATCTCAATGTGTTCTATACCCATCTCAACGCAATAGATGTCGGTAAATTGTCGCGAAAACCGTGTAGCTATTAAGTCCTGCACTCTACATAACCTTACCGGAATTCAATAACTAATCCCGTGACAGTTAATATTAATAGCTACATGGTTTTCGCGAGTGTTTTTCGACATTTAATTGCGTTGAAATGGGTATAGAACACATTGAGATGAACTGTGGAGACGGTAAGCTTTAAAAATATATCACGCAGTTGACGACTGAAATGTCACGTAATAAGTTATTGACTTCCGGAAATGCCATGTAGAGTGTGTGAATTGATAAATACACGGTTTTCGCGAGTGTTTTTCACCATTTATTGCGTTGAGATGCGTATAGAAAGCATTGAGATGAACGGTTGAGACGGTAAGCTTTAAAATGATGCTAAACATTCCAAGTTTGAAAAGCCAAGTAAAAAATTATTAACTCCGAAACAGAGCAGATATGAGGCGTCTTGTATAAGCTTTCAGAGAGAGTTTGCCGCAAAGTTAGAGGCTTCAAATGTACGTAAAAGATGTTTCTGGTCAATTGGTAATGTTATTTAACTGTTCCTAATGTATAGTTTCTTCTCTCGATGCTTACTTCGAATTGGCAGACAATTTCAACCGGTCGAATTGGCAGATTGCGAATTGGCAGTGAATTGGCAGACAACTTCAGCCAGGTTGTTTTAAAATGAAACCGGACGTGGATGACGACAAAACAAACACTGAAATATGGTTCTGTTATCACTGTAAAATCATTGACGAACAGCGATGTAAAGTTAATAAGAAAAAACAAGATACAGAGGTTGTTTGTTTTTTTTTTTTTGGGTGTCCGCTTACGGGAGCTTAAAAACAAAGAAAAGTCAAATTCGTAATATCTGAAAGTGTCCGCGGCCGCTTACGGGAATGTCCGCTTACGAGAATGTAAAAATACAGAGTTTGTATGGGAGTTAAAACGGGGTTTCAAACAAGGCGGCCGTAAGTAGAGCTGTCCGCTTACGAGAGTGTCCGTTAAGAGAGCTTCGACTGTATTAAAATTACTGTACTAGCGCAATGTATCCATGGGAGGCATGGTGGTCTAATGGATAGCGCGCTCGACTCTGAGTCGAGGTATGAGGCCTGGCTGGGGCGCTGCGCTATGTTCTTGGGCAAGAAACTTTACTCTTTTAATAGTGCCTTTTTCTACCCAGGAGTATGAATGGGTACCGGCGAATTTACTGCTGGGGGGTAACCAGGGCTGCGATGGACTAGCAACCCATCGGGGGGGGGGGGGGGTAGCAATACTCCTAGTCGCTTAATGCTGTAGAAACCGGGAAAAGCTCTGGCTGTATGGGCCACTTGGCTCGGACACAGACTTAGTGCAATTAATCTGTTGAAGAGGAAAGTTTTCAGGGTTATACACATGCACAAGGTTTTGTTCTTAATATAAAATGTCAGGCAGACTTTTCAAACTTTGCTCATTTATCCTGGAAAATTGGGTAGGACGGATAACAATTTTCACAACCTTCAACAAATAAGTAACTTCACCTCAGTTAGGGAAACCTGATGAAATGCTGCCAGAAGGATTAAACCTAGAGACCAATGAGCCTACGACTAGAACCGACATGCACATAATTATGTACCTGTTAGATGACCACACATCAGCTGTGCACTTCATATTATACAGCACAGAAACCTCCCCAAAGCAATCACCCACTTGAATTTCCCTCAAGACAAACTTCTGGTTTTCACTGAAAACAGTTACATTCCCTGACACCAGCACATGAATTCCAGATGCCTCTTGGCCTTTCCTAAGTAGAATTTCTGGGGCATCCTCTGTCTCTTTCAGTTCTACACGACGTATCACTTCATCCCGAACACTTTTGTCAAGAGCAATAGGTAGTCTGTTCAAGCAGTCAGTGAGTCTGACAATAGCTTCTGGTGGAAGTAAAGGATTGATGGATGATGCAAATTGTGGACGTACCAATTGACTTTCCCGTCTTCTACCACTCTGTTTGTTACCCATTTCTGAGTAAATGGAGTCAGGAGTGTTTCTAATCCTGTTCAGTCTAACATGAAATTGGAAACAAAATCAAAGAATAGGATAAATCAAGACATAATAATAAAGATGTTTACAGGCAACTCTCTTTAAAACGGACACCGTCGGGAACGGCTTAAACTGTCCGTGTTAGAGAGGTGTCCGTCTTATAGGGAGTTTAGTTGCAGTAAAATGACTGAAAAACGACAGGGACGGGGCCAACACCAGGTGTCCGTCTTAAAGAGGTGTCCGTCTTATAGAGGTGTCCGTTAAGAGAGAGTTGACTGTAGTTTGTTTTTGTTCTATTTTTGTTTTTAGTTTGCTTTTGATTCTTTTTTTTTTTTACAATAGAGATGTATATGGATAAGGCCCTTGTAATAGGTGAACCTGTTCTGCGGAATGGTAGTTATGACAGAATGGCATTAGTTTGCCAGTGGCTAGCTTCACCCCTGTTGCTTGTGTTTAGCTTCACCCTGGTTTGCTTGCAGTTAGCTTCACCCCCATGGCTTGCTTTCTTTTTTTTTTGTTGATTAGGACAATACTACATGTAAATGTTGCCCTAACCAAGAAATAAAAGCTAACCACGTACAAGCAAAGTGAGGTCAAGCTAACCGCAAGAAAACCAGTGTGAAAATTAGTGCCATTCCATCAATCCGCCATTCCACTGATTATGGTCACTGATTCCTTTGCAATGACATTTTACAAGCAATGCTTCATGTCGCTGCCTACTTGAACTAGCTTGATTGCCTAACTACTGTATGAAATTTCACCACTGTGAAGCTCCTGAAGATCATGTGTACTTTAACGTTCCAAAACGATCTTAAACAGAACTTTACTTACAGAAACAATTGGAAATAATCGATTAACCAGTACAACAAACTTTAACATACAAGCTGCCCTAATGTTTGCTTTATACAAGCCTTATTTCAATTAATAATTATATACAATTAATTAATTAATTTGACTATATTATTATTTGAAGTAATTAAAAAAGTAATTGCATTGCCAAGTAACCCTTTTTGCAATGTGTGTTGACCAGTCTAGTCAACCATGTAAATAGTCCACGAAAAGCCAGCCCAGGGTGACATTTTGACAAAATAGCCACATTTGTTTGCTTTCTCCTTTCTTTATAAACCACTACCGTTCAGTGAGACAAAGATTTGTTAAAAAAGTGGTATTTTTTTTTTCTTTATAGCTACCATTTCCAGTTTTTGGTGACAACAAGCTGACTTGGGTCAGCATTGTGGTACAGAACAGAACTTTGATACAACCAGGCAACTCGAGTTCATGTAAACATTTTTTTTTACACTTAACTTGCCAAGCAGACCCGGGCTAGTTGCCAGCTTAGGGTCGTGTAAAGAGACCTGATTCTGACGAGGGTCCCTGGGTGAGGGTTGCTACTTTGGAGTACTTTCGGAACTTAAAACTAGGCTACCAATATGTATGTTATCTTAAGGACGTTCGCGCTTATTGTTTATGCATGCACATCCTCACTACATGTGCAAGTAATTCAATGTTGCAACGTCATGCCATGCCATATATTGAGCCCACGTGCTGAAAAACGTTCTAAGGACATAGGGTGGGTGGCTGTTCTGCTCACTTCGCTTGCAGTTTGCTTTCTTAAATGGTGGGTGACCCCTTTTTTAGGCCCTCCTTTTTTCTTAACAGATTACTTTTGTTAATATAGATCTATGTTTTGCAAAAAAATTTTTAAAAAAAATACATGGAGTGGGAGTTTGTTTTTATTGTCACACTGATGTTTGAATTTCATGTTTTGAGATTTTCGTTTTGCCGTACGACAGTTTTAAATGCCTTTTTCCAGAGTAAAGTCTCACAAAAAGGATATCAACACAAGGAATAATAACCAAAATGGCAGTCGCTTTTGCCAACATCTTTATGGCAGAGGTAGAAACACAAATTCTTAACCAAAGCGCTCTATTTACGTAACAGATGCCCTCCAATTTCAAAAATCAGGGTAATTTCTCACACGCTTTATCTCTGAAACGAAGTTGGTGATCGCAACTTTGTGTTTTGCATTTCTGACACTTTATCTGGCCGCAGTAATTAAAAATAAACAAAAGTCTATCGAGTAGAAAATTTTGGCGCGAACGTCCTTATAAGCTTAAGCTTACTTGTTTGATGGCTGACAGAACCCTCACTGTGATCAGACCGAAGAGTGTAAATAATAGAAACGCAGTAATAAGCTTACCTCACTCCAACATTATAAAGATGTACGCCTAACCTAACCTAGTCTACTTCGTGACGAGACCAAACTATGGAGTTCAGCAGCCATCTTTTTTTTAAGGCGCGTTGCATTCTGGTCAGTTTAAGGATTGCACCCAGGCCCCTGTTGCGCCGTATAAATCCCTTTCTTTCTTTCTTTCTTTCTTTCTTTCTTTCTTTCTTTCTTTCTTTCTTTCTTTCTTTCTTTCTTTCTTTCTTTCTTTCTTTCTTTCTTTCTTTCTTTCTTTCTTTCTTGCTTACTTGCTTGCTTGCTTGCTTAATTGCTTTCTTAATTGCTTGCTTGCTTGCTTGATGGGCCGCAGTTAGGCAATTTTCTAAAAATCGCAAAATTCACTCTAGAGAGCAAGCAACTTTTCTAAATTTTGGTGGCAACTTTTTGATATTTGAGCAACTTAAGAGCAACTTTTGGGTATATTGTGAAGCAACTTTTCCTGAATTTATTAGCACAATCTATTCATGCCTAGCCGCTGTTCGCAAGCGCGAAACGGAGGAATTATGTTTCACCCCCCCCCCCCCCACAAAAAAAAAAAAAAAAAAACCGGCAGTGGAGAAAAAGCTAGAAAAGTAGAAACCGTAGCTCACTAACTGCTGTCAGTGAAATGGCACATCAGTAAGATCTGACGAAGGTGTAATCGAAGGATAGTTAATCGAGGGTACAGGAATAAGAAATTTAATCGCCACCGTGGAATAACCGCTAATCGCGGGTTGTTTCAATTGGCTGGGCAGCTGATTTTAAAATAATTATGTTCACGTTGTAGTTAGAACAAAAATGTTGAACTCTTTATGAAATTTAAACGCAGTAAGTTAACTAATCTTGACTAGATAGATCAACTTTTTTTATCTTTTTTGCCCAAAAAAAGTTTTCGCTGTGGCGCCTTTAATATATCCTTGTTTTTCGTTTTGCAAACAGAACGTCAGGAACCAGACATTAACGTCAACTTCAAGACATTACTTGACAAATGGAATTCGTAATGATGTAAAACAAAACAAACAGTAATTTTCCCTAAAAATTAGAATGAAGAGCAGCTGTAAGGCATTGCAACTGGACTTCTCTGTGTGGAATATTTCGTATTTCCTCCCAGTTAAGTGGTTACGTTCCAACATTACAAGACAAGGAAAAGTTGCCATCTTCAGGTAATTTCAACTACAGTTCTCTTTTTTTGAATAAGAGTTTACTTTCAATTTATATAGGAAAACTAGACCGACAAAACCGTTTAAAACAAATGCAAGGCTGGTCAAACAGCTAGCCCTGATGAAGCTAGATTGGAGTCAGTTGTCTTATCGAAATAATCAGATGGAATAAAGGGGTTGCGAATAAGGTATCAGCCTTACATAATTTCTTTTGAAGTTTCATTTTTAATCCTAATCTTTGCAAGGATTCCGGCAACAATTTCAGTGATGCTGTTTGTTCAATTAGCCCTTCGTTGCATAGCAGAAGCGTAAACTTTATCCAAACATTCAATAGATAACGCATTTTCAACATTTTTAATTTATCTACCGCGCACAATACCGTCGCAACCGATTTTTTTCCACACTCAATCAAGAGAAACTTTGAAAACGAGCAAATAAAAATTCAAAAGGAGAAAGAACTGAGGTTTGCCAGTTCAACACATTCGCCCCTTTTAAGTCGAAATGGCTGATCATGACATACCTCAATACACAAAGGAAGAACCACTCCTTTCGCCCTTTAAAGCATTCAAATTTTGTTTTTGCGAGATTGAAGGTGGCAAGTTATGAGTCTGTAAAAATGCTTCACTGTTAGACAAGCGGTGAGCTAGTTATACAATGAATGTGGGCATTCTGTCGATTCATAACAGCGTTTAGCATTAGTTTAGTACCTGTTAAAATTCAACATGGTTTTGCTCAAAACAACCTGTGATATAACGGAACAAAATGTGAAAATGGTACTTTTGGAAAATAAAATTAAACAAAAGGAAGACTTTCGAGTAAAGGGCTAATTAAAGGAACACAAGAAATAGATGTTGAAATTTTAAAACCTAGAGCGAGCTAGTCAACACTTTAAATTTGAATAATAAGATCGCGAATAAGGTCATTCTGACAAATTAAGCATTTTCACCTCTCATATGCACCTTCCGGTATTTGCGAAATATAAATTCAAACAATGCTTTATGCTTGCAAAGCCTGCAGTAAAACAAGAAACACTGACCTTCGCCAAAGAGTAGGAAGAAGAAAATCGAAAAGGCGCACATTTAAATTTTTGTTCCGAAAAGGACACCAACGAAAGTCCTCGGTAATTTTTTAAAACCATTCCTTAGATATGCGAAAACAAAAAATTAATCACTAGCTGGCCAGGCTCATGACTGCGACACAATAAAATGAGCTAAAATGAAACTCAAGAAATTAACACCGATAGAAACAGCAATACCGGTACCTGCTCTTTCACGAAATCTAACTATATTTTCTAAGGTTCATTCCAACAGCTTAATCTTAACTCGAGAAACTGTTTGTAGCACAGACTACATCTTTTCTTTGTCCGAACATATTTTTTTTTTTAAGTATTCAGCCTCATCGCACTCTCTCATAGCCGTACAGCTGGTACAGGCAAAGGGAAAGTGTTTTCTTTCTTGTTTTCTTTTAATGATTTGCAAACCAGGCTACTTACAGCAGCTATTAACTGCGAATAGTTCTGAATTTATAATCATTGCATTCAGAAAAGACTCGACAATTAAGGAAGTCGTTCTAGGCCGGGAAGGAAATAGACGCAAGGCGGAGTATAATTTCACGGTTCGAAGACATGTGTTGTTTATAGTGACAGCCAGAATGTATGCTAGTTGCATGTTCCCTAACATTATTGGTCTAGCAAAATGTGGGTTTAAAAAACATAAGTGTTTATTGACAAAGAGACTGCGACAACAGATGTCTAACACTTAATGGCTGCTAATTTACCCCACAAAACAATGATCGCATCGGCGGAGGGTGGCCGAAAAAACAAACAATAAAAAACCAATAAGTTTTCTCAAGAATTCGGACTTTTTTCAATTTTATTTTTGGCTCCAAATGAAATATTGAAGAAAATGAAGAAAAACAATGCATTTTGTATAAAGACTGCATGCAGGCGCGAAAAAATGTCGCGATTAACTCGAGTAGGTCGCTTATTTATTTAAACAGATGTTAAACAAATTCTCCAAATTCACAACATTTGTCGTAAAAGATGACAAAAAAGTGCGGAAATTACGTGTTGTGAAAATCGCAAAATTAAGTTGTCAGCTTTTTCCTCAGATCCTACGCACGAGCAAATCAACGGAAAGAAAGAAAGAGGAAGTTCTTGAGGTTTGCGTTTCACCGCCTTGCTATCAATTTGTCGCCGCTTTGCTTTCTTGCACCACATGAAATATACTGTTCGTAGCTTGGAATTAGAAATTAAAAGGCTGTAATCTAATGCAATCTTAAACAAAAGCGTGGGCGCTTTTCCCGTGAAGTAGTTTGTCGTGAATTTTCAACGTCATTATATTGCAATGGCTGAAATTCAATCTATCTCTAATGGACAATTTTACAAAACGTCCGGTACAAAAGCAATCATTTTTTAAACTCTCCAAACATTTTCAAAATCCTACAAGATATGCAGATCAAGGTTTTTTTTTAAAAGACATCGTCCGAGGTGCTTATAATTCTTTCTCTCTGTGGCCCAATTCTTGTACGTATGCCATGTATAACGTCACGAACAAAACAAACATGCCAACAAAACATCATAAATCAGACATGAACGTCCGAGGCATTGACTGACAAGTTAATTTATATGTTAAATGGAACGCATACGGTAAACTTCCTTGAACTCAGTAAACGTACACTGTTGCATAATGAACGGCAGCCGAACAAGATCTCAAAAACACTAAATTACCGACAGTACGATCATGACGATGTTTTTTAATTCTTGTAAATCAAACGAATTTTGCCAATCTAAAGTATGATACGTCGATTCAAACGAAGAGCCTACTCTAGCTTTTTTTATTCGAAGTGATTGATCATCCTCCGAAGATACTCCGAATGCACTCCGAAGATATTCCGGAGATTTTTCGAAAATTGTCAGAACTCCGAATATACTCTGAGTGATGGTTCTCCGACGATTGCAGAAAGACAATACGAAGATCCCCGAAGAACTCTCGAACCTGAAGGTGAAAGAAGAACACCCGAGGGATGCCAAAGAAGGCCGGACACTTGAGAAGATTAGGGAAGGCTTTCAAGGATTCGTCTGAACATTTTGTTCGTGGGAACATTATTCCCTTTAGCTTCACTAAAAAGGAAGGGTTGGAGGATTCGGGAATGGTGACGTGCCATGAATTCCAAGTTTCGGATGCATAACATTTTTTTTAAGTCACTCCGTTGTTAAGTTTTTATTCATAATTAAAGAAAAGCAGTCATCACTAGTCTTTGGGTGCACTTTGCAGTAAGAGATCCGATTGTCTTAGGTGAACTTTAGCTGGACTTAGCTGTCTCGCCCTGCTCCTAACAAGCGTATGTCAACCAAGCGTGGTATTTATCTGAGCCGCGAGAAACTGACACGAGACTCGGAAAGGTAGGAGGAACAGTGCTCACTGTTTGGAGCAGTCAGGGAGGTGAACATGGCAAGCATTAGCCCGTCGATCACTCGTGATCACTTAACAAACAAAGTCTTCACAATGCCTTAGTTCTATTTTTTTCGGGTCATCATCGGCAGTCCTCAGTAGTCCTCAGTAGTCTTTGATTCTTCCTTGGGAATCTTCGGTTGATTTGGGTAAATAAAGAATAAAATTAATTTGGTTGAATTCGTCTCTAACATTTTCGCTCAGTATTTTGGCAAACTTGCTGCACATACACTGAATTAATTTTGAAAGCTTCTGTAAACAATTTCTGGCGGAAAAAGTCGACCATCGAGTACTTTTTTAAACCGCGCTGTGTTCTCTTCGCGAAGTGAAAGTTCTTCCCGGAGCGTCGGAGTTTGTTTTGAAATTTGTCAATTAAACAGCCGAATTCTGCCAGACGTCTTTCTTTCTCACATCCTTTACTGTTGTCCTTATTATATAAGGCCTTCGCCGCCCTTTTTTTTTCAAAAATTTTCTTCAGAGATGCAATATTATAGCGACAAAAGAAGCCTCGAGAACGGATTTCGGGAGCCCAAGAACTCAAAAGCTTCCGCTCCCATCGCTTCGCAATTTGACACGCAAGTGTTGACAACGTGTTGACATCTTGCTGTCAACGCTCCAAGCGTAGGCCAATCATATTTTTGCGTTTTGAGAGCAACGCTTAATTCAAACGCTGTGGCTTTGCCGGTAGTCCCATTTTTTTTTTCGCTTCTCGCCTCATTCTCGTCCCCATAGCCCTTTCGTTTCTCTTAGCCGGCTGGGCCTTGGCAAGAGAAAACGAAGGGCTCTGGGGGACACAGGATTTCCAGTCCTAGATTCTAGGACTTCCGGTCTTCATGTATGCAGTCATGACGTTTCAAAAGAATGTATGAGAGAGTAGTTACGTTTTCGACTTTCGTTAAGGAATTCTTTGTTCCAAAACAGCCAATCAAAAAAATGCGAATTAATTCAAGAATACTATGTCCCCAGAGCCCTTCGTTTTCTCGTGCCAAACCGGCTAAGAGAAACGAAAGGGCTATGGGGACGAGAATGTTCTCGCCTCGCCCCGCATCGTCCCATTTTCTGGACTGCTCGTAGTCTAACCGCACGTGGTAAGGAATTCCAAAGGGTAATAGCGCTATATCGTGCGTTGTTCAGAGGCCGATTTATAACCTGGGATATTGAAACTGTTCTTCTTTCTCGTGTTACAGTCATGCACAACAGAACGTGTTACAAAGCGATCACACAAATAATTGGGCGCTAGTCCCTTGACACATTTAAACCCAAGAATACCTACCGTAAACGTCAGATAATTAACTACTCACGGGGAGCCAGCCTAACTCCTTAAGATCTGGTGTTATATGGTCGAACGGCACGCTTTGCGAGCGTTTGTTTTGACTTTGATTCTGTCGCTAAAGGAAAACGTTTGAAAATCGAAAAGATTTGGGGCATTTTGCGGCCCAAGCAGGCAGACGGAAGACTCGACAAAACCTTTGCAAGCCACTGACGCTATTAAGCTACTCTTTGTTATAAATTAAAATCGTTTTAACGAATTCTTTCATTATTTTACCAGGGTGAAGTTAGCAAATGATTGTGACAATGAACATTGACCGTGCACAGATAAACAGTGTCCGTAAAGTGGGGTTGACAATGTATAAGAGTTTGTCACTCAGGTGGGGACACGGAAAAGTGTCCGTTGTCCGTATACACGAGTGTCCGTATAAAGTGGGTTTATTTTAGAGAAAATGTATGAGGTTTTCGTCGGGACCAACGAAACTGTCCGTAATACCGGGGTGTCCGTATTAAGCGGGTGTCCGTAAAGCGGGGTTCCACTGCGGAGTTTATTAAAGTTTAGTTCGAGTGTCTGACTAGATCGTAAGATTTTCGTTCACAGTTTGCATGTGTCACAGTTAAAGTACAATTAAACAACGTTTTGTTGCCGCAGAAACGTTTGCCTTCGTCTTTGTGTCGATAAAACATGTATTTGTGACTTTTTTCTGAAACCCCGCTTAATACGGACACCCCGATAATACGGACAATTTGGCTTGTCCCCTTGGTGTCCGTATTAACGGGGTTCCACTGTACTGTTTTTGAAATTGTGACCTCGTGCCGTGGGGTTGCAAGTAAGGCTGTAACAAAGATGCGCGAAATTTCCTAAAAGGCCCAGTCCACTCGCCTGATGACATTTAGCGATGCCGTCATGACGTATTTCATTACTTAAAAAGCAGTCACTGGATGAAAAAACAGATTTGACATCAGACAAATGCAGTCCAAATGTGGTTCAAATATGATATTTGTCACATTTGTCGGTATTTGATTTGAAGACAAATATGACATTTGTCCCAAAGATAAATAGGATAATTGTGCATTTGCTTCTGGGTGTAAATGTGGACAAATGTGGTGTAAATCTAAGTTCAATATCATGATTTGTCCTGCTCAAAACACAGACAAATGCGTTAAAGATAATATTTGTCAGGAAAAATTAAGGACAAATGCAGAGCAACTATTATCTTTGTCATGGACAGTAATCCAAAATTCTCTTCCCTTCATTGTCCCTGTTTTAAATTTGTATAAAATTGATTTTTTAACATATTTCACGTTTTGGGCTGCAAATATCCAAGCGCGAGCCACAGTCACTTCTACCTTTACTAGTAAAGGTAGAAGTGACTGTGGCTCGCGCTTCTCCCTTGCCATGGTAATGTCAAGTTCCTGACACAACATTCTATGCTACCAAATTAATTCCAGATAAATTTTAGATAAACTCACAAAGTTTGGCAGGGTTTGGCTGAATCGTGAAAAAGTTATAAGCGTTTAAAGTCAGGGCGGGCCTCAAAAGCCCCACCCCCGGGCTGAATAGGAGGTATTCCGCCTATGGACGTTTTCGATAAAGAAAAAAAAATTAAAACAATTGCGATAAAAACCATTTGCGGCACTGACTTAAACTGAGATACCTTAGAAAGAAGCCTTTCGGGCCATTTGTGACCCTGATTACGCCAGCATTACCCGCTGTCTGGTCAATGCCAATAAAAGTCCCTCCTAATTCACATGTTACGCATTTGCTGATAATGAAGCGTTTTTGATCTTCAGTAAGATCATAGGTAAAGGTAAAGGTAAACTTTATTTATGCAGGGTGGCCCATTCAGCACAGTGGCTGGTATCCAGAGGCCAAGATCATAGGTAAAGGTAAAGGTAAACTTTATTTATGCAGGGTGGCCCATTCAGCACAGTGGCTGGTATCCAGAGGGGCCCTGCTAAATACATTTTCTAAAAATATAATATATCTAAAATTTAAAAATAGTTGTAAAAATAGAGTTTAAACTTATGTCTAATACTTGAAATAGTTATATAAAAGAGAGTTTAAAAACTGAAACGGATTACAAGCAAGTAATCAAAAGAGTCGGAAGTAATCAAAGGAGTCGGAAATCAAAAGAGTCGTAAGGTCCTCGGAAATACTCTGATACGTTTTCGACCACAAATGAAATGTTTGAGAAAAACAGACGACCCCTGGCCAAAAACCACTCCTGAACATTCTAAAACACATGGAAACCAACAAGAAACCGATAAACCAAATGCAAGGCTGATTGTCCGAGCAGCCTTGCATTTGTTTATCGTTTTACTCTATATCGCTGATCCTGATCTACGCCAAGATCCGGCTTCACTTCGCTGCTGTTTAATTTGTACAAGTGGGCCTTGTATTATTTTGGTACCGTTAACAAGAAACCCCTCAGACGTTCTTTCACTGGGCAACATAGTGGCGCCTTTTCTTAGGTGTAAAGTTCTACTTCTTTAAGTTATTTTGTATAACTGGTCTCTTGTAACCCTTCCTCCATTGACTTTATTGCTTATAACTGACTTTCTTTATGCACGTCTTATACGTATGCGCTTGGACGTGCTTTCGACCTTTTCGGACTTCTTCAATATTTGGCAGTGGTAGTCGTATGGTCGCTGTAATGTTCTTTGGAATGTTCCAGATTTCCTGTAAGAGATCCGAAGCACTCGAATGCTCTTCGTAAATAATCGCACGAGACCGAAAGATAGTCCACACTAACCAAAAAAAAAATCTGTAAAATTAAGGTGAGGTAAAACTAACTGCTTTCTGTCAAAATTAGAACCGACAGCTGAGAAATAGGTAAGATGTTAATCGATAGTTAAGAAATGGCTGAGATCTTAACTGATAACTAATATCCAGCACCCCACCCTACCCTTAAGTTGAATTTTTACCTGGCACATAAATTAATAAAATGTCGTTTCTTTGTAAAGTGAAATGGCAACTTGGATAAGTGAAAGTAAATGAAGAAGCGTTCTCAAGTTGAATACTCGGAAAAAAGATTTTCCGAGTTCCCCAACGGGAGTCGAACCCATGACCTTCCAGAGCGTCCAACCGGTATTCTGGAAGGTCATGGATTCGACTCCCGTTGGGGGAACTCGGAAAATCTTTTTTCCGAGTATTCAACTTGAGAACGCTTCTTCATTTACTGTCGTTTCTTTCTTTTAGCAAAGTTTGGAAAGAACTTGTTAACGATGTGCAAGTGGATACATTTATGTCTGCTCGTGATTGTCGTGTGGAATCTTAAAGGTAAAATGTTGGATGATAAAATCATTTGAGACGAAAACATTTCTGTGGCATGAAAAACATATAATTGTCATGACATGTATAAACATGGGATTATTTTGTTTACAGTAAAAGGTAGATACAGTAAGTAAAAATCGGACAAACATGGTAAAACGCTGGTTATACCTCTCTGGGCTTAGAATTTCGTCAGGGGTTTTGGCTTGGCTGTTTACAGTTGAGTTTATTTCAAAAAGGGGTTTTCAGTAACGTCATATAAAAACCGTTTCGCTAACATGCAGCGTTTTAAAGTATCTCATGAGCGATGTATTGCAAAAGCCACTAGGATGAAAAGATGTAATTGATGTGCACTTTGTTTGCAAACTTGTTTATTATCCATTTCACATTGAACTACAATGTTCTTTGAGGAAGTTACTGGGTTTACATGGAAATTTTGGATGGAAGGGAAATTATATCCAGGGGTACAAATAATCGGAATAGGGAGGGTGTGAAACCGACATCGACGGATTGAACATTTGAAAGTCGGTTATATAATTTAGAGAAGACTTTCACGTGTCTAGCAGCAAGAAAAATTGTCTACTTGGCGCCGAGTTTGGATTTTTTTCCGCTGCGAAAAAAAAAACATTGCAATTTTGATTGGACCAACGACCTTGCTTCCAAAACATAAAAAAACATCACAAGGAGTAATCTGAGTCAATTAATCTTCTACTTCTTAACAATATGTACGCTATTTTTGCTTCCGAGTTATTTGCTTTTTGAAACAGCCTAAACAATATCACATTTCTCATAACAGTTTGATTTCCTTTATCTTACAAGTGTTGCAATTTCTCTTTTTTTAATTATAACCGCATATCTGACATTATCGCATTCTAATTTACAGTTGTGTATTGCACACGATGCGACTTTGACTTAGATGACGCCAGAAGGACCATTAACTTCAATTCATTGGGGAAGCCTCGGTGGGTCTGTGTATACTTACATTGCAGCTGTGTTATCACGGCCTTACCGGGACATCATATCCGGTTAGGCTTTGATATTTTTCAACTGGCGGATTTTCTCTTTAACCGATATACCACGATACAAGACTGGTTGTCTATATACGACGGAAATAATACACAGAATACGTTATTGGGAAGTTTTACCGGAACAAAGCAATCATTCACAGTGCAGTCAAGTGGCCGTTTGATGATGATCCAGTTGAAAACGAATCTCTTTTCTCGCACTATCTTCAAAGCCTCTTACAATTACAGTACAACAAAAGGTAAGCAGTGTTTATCGTCGTACAGAGGGTTTATGTCAGAGGTTGAAACTGTTACATTCCGACACTTACCGATTTAACCGTCAGACGGACGTTTGAACATCTTTGAGAGAAGCTTTAGTTGACGAACCTTATATTTTACACAGTTGCTTTTTTATCCTTTAACAAACGCTTTGCACAAGGATCGGTAGAAGAGACGGAAATTTCTAGGAATAAGTGAGTTAAAGTTGGAGACAATTTGGATAGTATAATGTGATAGGGAGGGAGAATAAATATATTTTGTTACTTTTAACTTGATTTATTTCCTGTTATCTTCATTGGAGTCATCGGCTTCTTAGTAAAATTTCTGCTAGTATACTAATGCAAATGCTGTAATCTGATTTGCTCGGCTACTGTACAGTACAGGGGCGGATCCAGGGGGGAGTGTATTGTGTGGCTAGCCACTCTCGATCCAGCAAAAACTAACATAAATACAATGAAAAGGAAGTAAAGATAATGGCACTTAGTAACGTGTAAAATTGTTGATATTGTTAGCTCAGACAAAGTTAAAATATTTGTTAACATCCACTCCTTCCATAACAAGCCTGGGGCTAAAATAAAATAATAAACAAAATATTTGTAAACAGCCACCCCCTTCGAAAAATCCTGGATCCGCCCCTGTACTATCAGCCATTGGTTTGCAGTGGCTGAAAGTCGTCAAGAGAATGGCGACATTTTCTTGTTTCTCGTAAGTTTTGATAGAACGTCTAGAAATATAATTGAAAAAGACTAAAAGAAGGAAATTTACAGTCAAAACGTCAAAATTTACCGAAGGAACGGATTAGCTTCAAACCACAATTCAGTCCGCGAACGATTTCATTAAAGCGTGAAATTTAATGTTACTTCAAATGTGAAAAATAACTCCATGTGTCATAAGAAATTGTTATCTAGAGGAAAATGAGTTAGAAACAATTAGATTATTCTCTCTTAATTATATTTAAACAATAGACTGTTTCTGTCGAGGAACTATCGGCTGAGAGAAGCGAAGCTTCAAAGGGCTAATATGCTAAGTTTAAGAAAATCAAATTTTTAAGGAGCAACTATCAGACCGATAGTTCCGAGACTGAAACACTCTATCGTTTTTATTGTTCACCACTAAATTTTCTTCCGCGCACCCATTCAAAAACGAGCATCGTAAATTATTTTTTACTTTTCAGGATAAAAACTCAATTGAAAGCCGAAATTTAACAAACGAAACAAAACCAGACAAGAAACCCACGAAATGCAGTGATTTTTGGTTGGGTAGTTTGTGTGTAGACACGCTTGTTTACAAAAAACTTTCACGGGCGGGCACTATCTATCCGGGCATTTTTCTCGAGCGGGCACTACTTTAACAATAGAGTGTTTCTGTCGAGGAACTATCGGCTGATAGTTGCCCCGCGGAAAATTGATGTTCTTAAAATGCTTAATATGTTAGTTTTAAGAACATCAAATTTCCAAGGGGCAACTATCAGACCGATAGTTCCGAGACAGAAACACTCTATTGTCTTTATTGTTCACCACTAAATTTTCTTCCGCGCGCCCATACAAAAACGAGCATCGTGAATTAGTTTTTACTTTTCAGAATTAAAACCTCAATTGAAAGCCGAAATTTAACACACGAAACAAAACCAGACAAGAAACCCACTAAATGCAGTGAATTTGGTTGGGTTTTTTTGTCTGTAGGCACGCTTGTTTACAAAAAAAAATCACGGGCAGGTACTATCGATCCGGGCATTTTACTTCGGCGGGCACAATTTTAACAATAGAGTGTTTCTGTCGAGGAACTATCGGCTGATAGTTGCCCCGGGAAATTTGATGTTCTTAAAACAAATATTAGCCCGAGAAGCGAAGCTTCGAGGGCTAATATGCTAGTTTTAAGTACATCAAATTTCCAAGGGGCAACTATTAGACCGATAGTTCCGAGACAGAAACACTCTATTGTCTTTATTGTTCACCACTTAATTTTCTTCCGCGCGCACATACAAAAATCGGTCCGCGATGCGTACGTGTGGGGGCTTGATAATTTCAAATTTGATTCTTCTTTTTTGTGAATTCATTTAGTACATTCAATTACCTTAAGGCTGCTATTTATTGCGGCAAATAATCTTTGTGATTTTTTGCAAATTCATTCCTTGAAAATTTATGAGCAGCAGGTGATTCAAACATTTCTTTGATGCACATGATAACAGATAAACAGCGGAATGTCTGTTACATTGATATACAATATTTTCGCCCTTACGTCATTAAGAATGTAAGCGTAGCGCAGTTGGGTAGGGATCTGACTGGGGAACGAGAGTTCGCCAGAGGCCCGAGTTCGAATCCCAGAGGGGAAAATTTTTTTCTTTTTTCCTTTTTTTTTTTTTCTTTTTTAACCAGTAGCACTAAAATGGTTTGTTTATTATATCGCTCCGTAGGTATGCATTGCAGAATAATTTACATATATCAGAACATATAGCCATATAGACTGATTCAAGTACAAATGTATTAAATTGTGCTGTTTCTGCGGCTTTCAATATTGGCTTGCGTAAGCGTAAAAGCTCCTCTTGAATTGATGTGCAACCTGCACAGACTTCCAGTCAAACGAAATGTTGGCTTGTATGACTTCGTGAGCTGCTGTAATGACGAGCAACTAAAAGGACAGCTCAGTGAAATCAAAGAAACCACACGAAACGTACAACACGCCAAGATCCAATATGGCCTACTCGACACGCACCGCCGACTCATCCCCAGGCTCTCTCGCAGAAGACCACGTGACACAAGCAAACCCACACACAAATAAATAAATCCCGCAGTCGATAACAATGTGGCGGCTTTGCCCCCACAAAAACGAGCATCGTGAATTATTTTTACTTTTCAGGATAAAAAACTCAATTGAAAGCCGAAATTTAACAAACGAAACAAAACCAGACTAGAAACCCACTAACTGCAGTGAATTTGGTTGGGTTCTTTTGTCTGCAGGCAGCTTGTTTACAAAAAACAGTCACGGGCGGGCACTATCGATCCGGGCATTTTCCACGGAAGGGCACTAATTTAACAATAGAGTGTTTCTGTCGAGGAACTACTAATAGTCTTTACAAGAAACCTACTAAATGCAGTGAATTTGGTTGGTTTTTTTTGTCTGCAGGCACGCTTGTTTACAAAAAACAGTCACGGGCGGGCACTATCAATCAGGCATTTTTCACGGAAGGGCACTATGGGCTGATAGTGCCCTCCGGCGGACGGGCACTATCGAGTCACGTGTTCAATTTAAACCAATCAGAATCGGAGAAAACTTAGTGGTGAACTATAAGGGCTGATAGTGCCCTCCGGCGGACGAACACTATCGCGTCACGTGTTCAATTTAAACCAATCAGAATCGGAGAAAATTTAGTGGTGAACTATAAGGGCTGATAGTGCCCTCCGGCGGACGAACACTAGCGCGTCACGTGATCAATTTAAACCAATCTGAATCGGAGAAAATTTAGCGGTGAACTATAAGAGGTGATAGCTGATTTGGCCATCGGCCTCAACTATACATCACCTCATAGAAATCTCGAGCTCTTCTAATTGTTAAATATTATACGCAACAGAGTTTTACAATTAAGAAGCTGGCTATGTAAGATCGGACCAGTCAATTTTCAGCGGAAAATGAAAATCTTTTATTTTCTTTACGAAAGTTAAACATCCTGTGCCACATACAATTTAACAAATCGTAAACGTCACATCGTGCATTATTGAGTTAAGGATGCACGCGGGAGATTGCTAGGCAAGGAAGAACTAAGAGTCGCTCAAGGCGACTCTAATAATATTTAAGATTTCTATGGCGCAAATTAACGTGTAAATATGACCAAATGCGCCTATATTGTCAAGTGTTTGACAGACCTCCCAAGTGCATCCAGTTTTTTTCCCATCAAGGGGAACATCGAAGGGAAACAAACTCACTGTTTCCCGCAGGGACAATCATTAAATGTTTTGTTATACCTCCTAACTGAACTTAAACGCTTTGTTGTCTTCATTCATTCATCACTAAATTTTCCATCGTTGAAAACTACATAAATTTATTCACTGAAATTGTTAACACTGCGCGATACTTCAAGCTTTCCAATTTGCATTGAGATGTATTCTTCTTTGAGCCAAATGAAATTTTTGTATGTAAAAAACATTTTATAACTTAACTGTTGACTCCCGAGTACGAAGAAACACGATGACTAAAAGTTTACCGTTTATCCACAACTTTGAATTGCTTTGCGTTAATACCGGACTTGATACCGTGGTTTACTGATCAAGTGCAAGTCCAATGTTGAACCTGTTGTCGCCCTAGGGAGTTAGTGAGTTTTGTTCGCCCTAGGGAGTTATACAGTTTTGACGCGCGTCACGTGATATGCTCCCGTCCATGCAATAAAAAACTGCATTTCAGTTGGGGGTATAACAAATCTTGATAGTTCACGCTGTGGCGTTTACCTTTTCTTTGTAGCACAATTTTATGCGCTTTACTGCAGTTTCTCTGTATTACAACTGCGCGGGCAAAAGTTACTCTCTCAATTCAGAATTAAACTTTGAATTGGATTCTGAATTCTGAATTTTGAATTTAAAGTAACATGTGTAGTACTCACCTAATCCCGGACAAAACCTAAAAAGAGATAAATTTTTAATAGGTGATTTTTTTCTGTCTATATCTTTCTCAGGTTGTTTTCTTCTGGTCAGATTTTTCTCAGTTTTCTTTCTTTGCTTGCATCACTCTTTTGATCTTCTTCCTCCATCTTTCCTTTTGCAGTAGACCTTCTTTTTATTTTATTTATTTTATCTTTTTTGGGGGTAAATGATCGGTTAATCCAAAAAGACAGAACAGAGATGCTGGAAGAATTCTCGGAGCAGGTTCGAAACCCGCTCAAGCGGTGAAAAAAAAAAAACCGTCGATAAAACACAGTGTTGTACAAAATTGTCTTGTGTGGAAAAATAATTTAAAAAAATGTTGATCGAAAACATAAAATGCTAAAAGTCGAGAAAAACCGGAATGTCAATCAAGAAAGACAATAATGAAATGTTGAAATAAAAATCATGTTTTGTCGTCTCAGCGCGTTCGAATCACAAATCTTCTAACTTGTTCAAAATAAGTCAAATAAGAAAAAGAGTAGAGTAAAAGGTGACCAAAAAAAACATAAAAATGAAGTCTGCTGAAAAAAAAGATGAGGAAGAAGTGCTAATAATAACGTCTCTGAAGAAGAAAAATAACAGAATATTGAAATTTAAAAAACAAACAAAACCAGTAACAAAGAAGGGAAGGAATGGTTAGACGCGGTAAGGGACATGAAGCAGTGGTGGCGCCGTGGTGAGAACGCTCGCCGCCCACCGATTTCTCCTGCGTTCGATTCCCAGACGCGGCGTCATATGTGTGTTGAGGTTGTTGCTGGTTCTCGTCATTGCTTCCCGTTATCCTGATTCTGGAAGCCGGTGCACCAAGAGTGTTTAGAGGAGTGCAAGAAAACGAAGAAAAGCGCGAAAAGGGATCCGTTTTGTCCCCAACGCTGCAACCCGTTCGAAGGTGGGACACGCCTTTCTGTTGTATGACGAAATGAGGGCAGAAACATTTCACGATCCGTTGTAGATCATGGAGAGAGCAGTAACCATATCGGCGTCTCGTCCTCTCTGGCACTACCCTAACGGAGAATATTTCGGCCTCATTCAGGACGCGTACGAGGATCGCGTATACGCCGTTGCTCTAGGAAGGACGGAGAAAATATTAGATAACATACGAGAAAATGTTTGTTGTTACGATCCCATATATCCCAAATATTTTGTTCTGACGAAGATTATTATGCTTCAAACGGCCACGTCGCTGAGGACCATTAAGACGACTTTTTCTTCCTTTCCACATATGGAGCGAACGGTACTTCTGGATAGAAGAAGGAGAAGGCTGGTTCGGAGATATCTACAATATGAAAGCCAGTAGAACAGAAACTGTCTATCTAGGATACTATCGAAGAGACGATATACTGGATCACAGATGGTTTGAGAGAGGTTTAAAAGAAGCCATTAATATCCGAACTCACATAAATTTCCTTTCCATGCGGACAGAGGTAGATACAAACCATCGCCCGTATGAAACAGTGTGCTTGAGAGCGGACCGAATTCGGCGGTGAACTGAGTCGAAAACAAACAAATCAGACCAGCTTGATAGATTTCTTCTGCAGGTAGGGTTCAAAATCAGCTGTAACAAGACAGAAGGCTTGCTTATGAACATCACAGCACCATTGTCAATCAATATTGGAAAGCTGCACCTTGTGATGAGCCAGTACTTCACCTATTTAGGAATTACAGTCTGCAGTAAAGAGGGAACCGACCTGGAAAACTGACTCGTGATTTGCAAAGCGACCTTTGTGGAGGAGCGGATAGTCAAGCCCAAGGCACAAACATAAAGATTTACCAAGCTTGTGAACTCTCCGCACGACTCTTTGGACGGATTTGAATTTTGGAAAACGATTGTCAATGATCTAAAAAAAGCTAAATGTTAAAAAGAAAACTTCATGGGGCCATCGCTATATTAAACAAATAGAAATATGAACGTAAATTCTAAACGAAACTTTATCCCGCCTAGGCTCCCGGTACAAGACTATAAATTTCGCTCCGCGAGGGAAGGAAGGGTACATTCTTATACTTTTGGTATCTGTTTAATGATCCTTGTTTTTTTTCACATGTGACGATTTACTTGCAGAAAAAACAAAAATAATTGTTCCATGGCCACTTGTGAGGACAGTACAAAGTCATGTCGTGTGGTGTTCTGCTGAGGGGTTTCCACCCATTAACATGACGTTGCTTCGGAACTCTACATCTTTGGCTAATGGAATTGGAATGGTAATGAAAAAAGCAGACAAGGAAGACAACTACACCTGTTTTGCTAGGAATGAGGCTGGCACTGACTCTAAAGAGTTCCCAGTAACATTTGTGGGTGAGTCTCTCCCTTTTTTTTAGAAGTCATACCTAAAATTTACAGAAGTGAGCTCCTTCCTTTGATGATACAAATTTATAAATAGTGTGCTATTGTGCACTGTACGGTAGGGTGCGGTTAGTGTGATGCAGTATAGTGTGTTGATCGGTGTGATGCGGTGTCCTGTAGAGTGCTGCACGTGTGCGGTGAAATGCGGTACGGTGTGGTGTGGTGTGGTGCAGTTTGGGGTAGTGTGGCTCGGTGTGGTGTGGTGTGCTTCGGTGTGGTGTGATGTGATGTGGTATGGTTTTTTGTGTTGCGGGATGGTGCGGTGCGTTGCGGTGCGGTGTGTCATGAGTTGTGGTGCGGTGCGGTACGGTGAGCGTCGTGCATGTGGAATGGTGTGCTATGGTTGTTGTGGTTTGGTGTGCTGCGGAACCTTGTGGCGCAGTGTGGTGTGGTGAGGTGTGTTGTGGTGTGGTGTACTGTGCTGTGCAACGGGTGTGGTGAGGTGCGGCAGGTAAAGGCGTAGTGGAGTGTGGTGCGGTGTGGAATTGTTTGCCGCGGTACGGTGCAGTGTGGTGAGTGTGTGCGTGTGGGGTTGGGTGCGATGTCGTTCAATATGGTTCGGCTCGGCAGTTTGTGGTTTAGCGTGTTGTAACGCAGTGTGGTGTGGTGAGGTGTGGTGTGGTGTGCGGTAGTTTCTATGAAGGAATTTAAAAATATGCCAAGTGTGCACAATGGCTTATAATGTTGTAATGCACACGACTGAAACAAACTGATATATTTTAGTTACACAGGCTCAATATCATCTATTTTAACATTGCCTTGTTTTTTTAGGCGATAGTAACCCTCATTATTTTTAAGTAGAGAATCCACTTTAATCCGAATGCTAGCGCTGTTATATATGGATGTTTTTCAGGTTGCGAGAATGTTTGCTCTGGCGATGGCAGCGTTGATGAAAAAGACCAAGTTAACAATGACTTTAGTTGCACGAATATCGGCTCAACGATTGACCTATTCAATTGCCTTCCGACAACAGCGACAAAGTTGTAAGATTTTGCTATTCTTTATAATATGTTTTCCTCTGTTTCGGTGTCTGTCTGTTTGTCTCTGTTTGTTTCTGCCTACAAAAACTTCCTTTAAAGCCAGTTTATACGAGCAATTTTTATGTGACAAAATTATTTGCTCGTGTAGACGAGGAAAGTTGGCCAATTTTTATGTGACAAATATATTTGCTGAGAAGCTGGCGCGTTAGCTTTTATGTGACAAATAAAAGCAGTCACATACGAAAAATTGCTCAGGGTAGACGACTCGTCACATAAAATGTGGCAAATATTGCGTTAGCACATATTTGGTGAAAACTAACCGCAAGAAAACCGGAGTGAAAGCTAACCGCAAGCAAACCGGAGAGTAAGTTTGAGTCCCGAGCTCGAGACCTGAGCTCGAGTCCTGAGCTCGAGTTCTGGCTCGGTATTTAGGCATCCTCTTTTATTAGAAATTTATACGAACTTACACTAAGGTTTCTGAAAAGAAGGGGGCCATTATATGACTCAAAGGGGGAAATGAATTTTAAAGAACGGTCGATTATTAATGGCAATACGGTTAAAATGGTGTAGGATTGTAAATGTGAACTAAACGTAGGATACTAAATTGTATCTTTCTCATGCTCATTTTCAAATGGAAACAGGTCTTTACAAAGGAATAAGATCAGCAATCTTCCCACGGGCGCATTTCGTCATATGGCTGCGCTGAAAGTTCTGTAAGTTTATATAGATTAAGTCATAGAAAGAGCGACGTATGGAAAACGCGCAGCGAACGAGTGACGAATTTTTGCAGCGAGGGAATGAAATTAACTTATTTTAATCATACATAACAAGAAATAAACCATTGTAAATCTTTAAGGTGGTAGACTGGAGTTTAACAGGTCCATTTTGGATGGAAATTTCTCCAAATCAAGAAACCTGGCTAAATGTAAAAATATTTCAGGCTAAGTCAATAAAAGTTAAGCTTCAGAAAAATTGATGTCCGAGGTGACAATTTTCACACCTCACCTGAATTTGGGGCTTATAAAATTTTTTTTTCGTTTTACGGCTTTGCAATTATAAGAAAGTCAAAAAGAAATGCAGGAGTCTATTTCCCTATAGAAAAAGAAAAAAAACGTACGGGAGCCCGGAGCGGAATGTTTCTTCTTTCTTCAGATATCGAGTTAAAAAGAAAAAAAAACACGTGCTAAAGATTTACGTGGCGCTCACATCTCGAAGAAAACTCCTTTCGCCCCGGGCTCCCGTGAAAAGTTTCTTTTACACCACAACAACAAACCACGCAAATTTAATCCAGATACGATAAATGTACATCTTTATTCTGAAAATACCTTTTAGTGCGGTCGGTGTAGATCTTTAAATTGTGGTAGTTTCTCGCCGATATCGCATCACAATATCGTATTTATCGGGCGCCATTTTGAAATCTTCTTAGAAAACCGCTGTTCGAAGTGTTTGTGGCAACACATGACCGATTATAGCGTGAATAATGCCGAACATCTACGATCTTCTTCGTCCCTTGACGAAGTTCAACATGGCGACGTAAACAATTACGTAATGCATAGCAACGATGTGAAATTGAGACCTCGGCTAATAAGCACAGCGGAAGATAGGAATCTCATGCTGTGCGGCAAATTCTTGCGGTGTTGTATAAATGTTATGTCACGAGTCCCAGAAACGAAATAAACCACGATATAGCCATTAAATGGAGCCAAAACACCAAGGAACCACACAAAGGACATAAGTTAAGTTTATTTCTGATTTCGGCTTATAGTTGATATTTCACAACGATCGATAGTGTAACACAATGCCGCTTTGTAAATCACGTTCGTCCGATATAATTATCGTCATTTAGCTTCTTTTGTAGAATATATTGCTAACTCTTTCACAGGAAAGGTACAGCGGATCTGAACTTGCGTCTTCCAAGTTGTAGCAAAGCTTTTCAACGGCACAACCAGACTCAAATCAACTTTTGGTATGTGTCACACAATAAATTCAATATAGCGGCGCAAAGTGCTGGCCTAGCGACCGACTTTAAGCTTTAATTATTCCACACATAGCCAGAATGGAGCGCTTATCTCTTGGGATTGTGAATAAATCTATGTTATCTTTCAAATCCTTGAATGTTTTGATATGTTTAATTTTCGAGCCAAACTCCATTCTACCACCTTAAGCGATATTTCAATTTATAATCTGTCATACAAGGCAGCGCGAACAAAACAAAGCTGCAAAATGCACATTGATTTTCTTTACATAAACATTGTAAAACGGCTAAAAATCGAAACTTAACAGAAAAAAATAGTGACAAGAAACTCTTCTAGATAGAAGATTTATTTAAATAAACACACTGATGCATAACAAGGAAACTTCGCAACAAAGGAAATCAAATAAATACGCTGGCGACTACTGAACAAAACTATGATAGCACAAGGTCAAGGAGCCATTACGACCTAATTCAAAAACATTAAAACATGCAATTTATCTTACCATGGTGCTCGAATATCCGTTGAAAGCCTGCAGATGTGTTGTAAGTTCCGAAGAACTTAAAATGAACGGGGAACTTAAAATATCAGTGAAATCTACACAAATTAACTAACCAAAATGTCACAAAGAATACCAAGTATCTGAATATGAATGCAAAATGTCTACAATTTATTGCAATAAATCATCGTAAAGTGTTCACATTTTCTTTGTAAAATCAACATGTAAAAACAAAAATGTGCAGAAATCATAGCTCATAAATTCAAATAACCTCTACAAAAAGCGAAAAAAGTAAATGCTTTTAAGCACTTAAAAGTAAGTAATAAGTGCTTTTAAGCACATTAAAATGTACACAACTATTGTGCATGCTTTATGCTTTAAAAAGCATGCACAATAGTTATTTACATTAAGCACTTATTTTTTTCGCTTTTTGTAGAGGTTATTTGAATTTATGAGCTATGATTTCTGCACATTTTTGTTTTTACATGTTGATTTTACAAAGAAAATGTGGACACTCTACGAGAATATAACTCAACTAAAATCGTGACAGGGAAAGTGGGAGGTACTCAAACCCACCGTTATCTTAATTGTATGTATTTTGTAGTTGTATTTTAAACTAATAAATAAAGTTAAAGCTGAGTTGAAGTTGTGACAAGAACAAAGCACGCAAACAACAATGTGGCTTGATAAGGGGGGGGGGGGGGGAGGGGGCAGCAATGTGGCAGGTTAAGCAAGATTTTAAGCAAGATTTTAAGTATTTTTATTCCCCCTAATAATGTTGGAGTAAAATAAGAATATTGTCAGATTTTTCCTTACTGGCTGGATCGGACAAGATTAAGGCAAGGGTATATCATGAGATGGCAGCAAGACCGACACAAAAGTAGCTACGCAGACTTAACCGAACCACAAGGAGCTTACAAATTGCCCTTCACCAATGGAGGGAGGGCGGGTAAAACAAAATTATTACGATTTTAACTCTTTCGTGCAAAGGCTGCCAGAACAATACTTAACAATTATTCGCCGAAGGCGAAGTGATTATTGTTGAATAATCTCCGAGACGAAGTCGAGGGGATTATTCAACAATAATCACTGAGCCTGAGGTGAATAATTGTTTTAGTATAATTTTCAGAGGTGAATATCAAAAACTGCAAAATAACAATAGAAAACACGAAAACAACAAACAGAAGTGCTGTTTAATTCATCGATTGAAATCATAATTTACACTCAAGTTTTAGCAATACAACGGAGCAAAACAAACACTACGAAAAAGATAGATATCCGGTACCTTTGTTTGATCGTTGGTGACTTCTGAGAAATTGTGTGAATCCTCTCGAAATCACTAGCTCCAGTGAGAAGAGAACTAAATAATGTTTTGACAGTCGATCTGACTGAGTACATGGCCGTTTGCGATCACCAAAACCACCATGTTTACGATCAATTCTAATGCCTTGAAAACCATCTCTTGAAAATATTTTCGGTACAAAAGCTTTGGTAGGAAATTTGCAAAATTCCCAGTGTTTCAAATATCCAGGATGTGGAGTGATTTCTTTTAAATGAGAGAAATTTCATTCAGCAAATGCCGCCATGTTCACTGGCCTGGATGGCAAACGTGGCATGGCTTAGTAGCCAAACCTTTAGATGCAATATTCACCGCCTAGCGCGGTGAATATTGCGTCATAGTCCGAGCTCCTCGACCAATCAGAATCGAATTCACCTCTGGAAATTATACTAACCTGGGATATTGCTCTGCTGCTTTTACAGCAGGACAATGCCTCAAAGTTCAGCCAAAATATAAAGTTGTATTATAAACGAATCAAAGTGGCTATGAGCCGCTGAACTCTGAAAGTGACTATGAAACGAGAATATAAAACCGAGAACTTTGAAACATAAAGTTTGCCTAGAACAAGTCAAGTTTTGAACCGATAATTAAGTTCAATCCCGGTATCTTAAAAACTATCTTTGTACTGATACGTATAATATCAACTTTTGTAACCATCGGAAGCTCCAGCTTATTTTCCACACTTTTGCATTCGAGGTAAACTTCGACTACCAGCCTAATATATTTAAACTGTCATTAACTTAATTCAACCCGAAATCAAATCACTTTAACACTCCTGCCAAAGTTTGCCACAACTTCGGTACTGGCAGAACTCACTTGAGCCTGCTATGGTGCTGTTCATAACTGATTACCACCAAACAATTATGTTGTCGCGATACAGTGTGATGGATGAGCTTCTGGACTTGTAATTCAAAATAGAAAGGGAAGTTGTGGGTTCGAATCGTTATCGGGAAACTTTTTTTTCTCCTTCATTTTTTTTTGTCCTCTTCTTTCTTTCTTTTTCTTTTTGTTTCGCTACGAATATACCATTTTGTACCGTTGTCTGCATGTTAAAACCATTTACTGAGACGCAAGCATTACCGAAGTCGTTGTTTGATCTTTTCGAATTTTGGACGATACAATCTTATCAACATTCTTGACATGAAGAACTTTACGTTTACTTTTTATTTACGTCACGCGACTCAGAAACGAATGTTACCGGTTGGGGACGTCGGACATAGGGTACAGAAAGTAAAGTTCAATTGATCATTTCTGTGTGTAGTTCTCTTAGTTTCTAAGAGTTCTTCAAGAAATATAATTGTATTCATGTACTCGTTGAATGAGAATTGCTTAAGTAAACGAATAGGTCACGTGTCATAATAAATAATTTAATCCTTCTAATGCCAAAAAAATAAGAAAACAAGTGGCAGCTTACAAAGCAGACATACAGTGCTATTATGCAGTTCGACAGTTAAACAATATTTGTTTAAATTTTTGCTGCATAACCTTACCCAACCTTACCCCATTTCAAAAACGTATTAAGTGACGTCACAGACAAAGGTTGGACCTATAAAAAATTATATATGTTTGCATCCTATTAAACTAGTGAAACCCTCTGTTAATTTTAAAGACTGACTAATGCTGTGTTCACACTAGGCCGAAAAAAGAGTAGTCTGATCGCGATGAAAACATGTTTTGCTATGAAAAGTGTTCACATCAGACTGCGCATTGCGCGAATCATGATCGAAACATGTTAATTCTGATCATGATTGAAACAACCTCACGAGGTAGTTTCAATCATGATCAGACAAAACACGTTAGAAATGACGGACATGCGGAGAGGAGGCAAATCGATTAGTTGATTTTTTTTGCCTTAAGTTGATTTTCTTTTGCCTTTGAGTTAATTTGCCATAACGCAGACATTGTCTTTTGCCATAACGCAGATTTTCCTTTGTCGTCAATCAGTGATTTTATATTACCGTGCGTTGAGTTTCCTTTGCTGTGCATTAGTTTTCGTTTGTTGTGAGGCGATTTTCTTTTGCCGTGAGTTGATTTTCTTGTCTCACAGAGAGTAATTATCTTTTGCCGTGAGTTGATTTTCTCTTACTGTAAGCTGAGTTTGTTTTACCCTGAGATGATTTTCTTTCGTCATAACTTGATTTTCTTCATTTGCCGTAAATTGATTCTCTTTTGCGTTGAGTAAATTTTCTTTTGCCGAAATTTTATTTCTTTTTTGAGCGGGTTTATTGTCTTTTGCTCGGTTCATGAGCTGATTTTTTGGCGTGAGTTTTATATATAAGTTTATTTTCTTTTGCCGTGATTGATTTTCTTTTGCGGTGAGTTAATTTTCTTTTACCATGAGTTGAATACCTGTTTTCCGTTAGTCGGTATTCAATTTATTCTATGGGCCACCGTACTTTAAATATTTTGTACGCTTAGTTACCACGTTAAATATATTATTGTAAAGTCCTGTAAATAATGAATAACTGGGGAGCTCCGGTTTTAGGCTTGATTAAATCTGTACCGATCAGAGTCGAATTTCTCTTGCCGTGATTTTTTTGCGAGTTGTTTTCTTTTGCCGTAAATCAATTTTGTTCTGCTTAAAGATAACTGTCCGGTGAGCAAATTTTGCTGTGCCGTAAGACAGTACCATAATTTTTTTTGTCGCTTCGCTTAAAAACCAGAATGGAAAGTTAACACTATTGTAAATTCTACAATAATAAAAATATAATTAAGTGGTGTGCTTCGCTTTTAGGATTGCATTATTCTAAATACTACTTCTTACGCCATACTTACGCTATTCGATATACTACCAATAATGGAAATACTGCGCAAAAATTAATTTAACTTAATTAACTATAACGTTCATGATTTAATTAGTCCTGAATCCGAATCTTATGTACTTTAGTAACATAAAAAACAACCGAATTTAAGGCATCCGCTACAATAAGTTTATTTTAGAAGACGTGTTTTTGCTGCGACTCATTCCGATTTATTCATTGTTTTTTTTCTCTATTTTTTAACAGAGATCTACAGCTGAATGAAATCAGTAGTATATCTTTAGACGCCTTTGCTGACTTGAAGGGACTTAATACGCTGTATGTTAATTTATAAATGTAACTACATCAATCGCAAGTCCCTAATGTCGCCTTTCACCAAAATTAACGCTTAAAGTTTAGCCTCCATAAACGCTTTAAGTTTTGTCCCCCAAGCAAATTATGCTAAGTACGTGGTTGCATTTGCCATTTAGATACAACAAAATCAAGAAATTTGTACGCCTTATTTAACGACGTCCTTACTCCCTGATTCGTGAAGGAATCCAAAGTATCACAATAAAACAAATACGGTAAAACAGGAACAAAGGTTGCCTTTCCTGGAATGACCAAGAGTATTAAGTAATTTTAAATAACTCAGTTTTCTTTCACTTTCTTATTATTAGGTCTGGATAAGGCAGGTGTTATTAATATACGTGAACGTGGAAAATTAACAAAAAGAAAAACATCTGGATGATTTTGTTGTTCGTATTTTGTTTTTTCTCCTCGTAGAAACTTACAAAACAACCGTATTCAGAATTTAACAGCAGATATCTTCTCACCTCTCCTGGCCTTGCAAACGCTGTAAGTACGTCAAAATTAACAATCGCTTTTAACGAAGAAGCCAGCCAACATCAAAGAAGTCAGCCAATTTTGATAACTCAGTTCTCTTTCATTTTCTTATTTATTACAATTAGCGCTAGGATTAGGCAGGGATCAATAAGTAAACGTGGAAAAGTAAACAGAAATAACATCTGGATGGTTTTTGATTGTTTGAATGTTTGTTTTTCTCCTAGAATCGTAAAAGACAATCAACTTCAGAATTTAACAGCCGAAATTTTTTCTTCTCTCATGGCTTTGCGAGTGCTGTAAGTACATCAAAAATCGTTTTGAACGTAGAAGCCAGCCAATTTCAAATAATCTTTTCCTGTAAATAAAAAGTTTAATGATTCCTCCTCGAATTATTACACATTGATTAAAATAAAACGGATCAAGGTGTAATGATTTGCACGGCAATTTGTTAAAAAGTCTGAGATGATAACTTTTAATTGCCATCCCAAGCTTTACGTGAAAATGCTAAAATTGAGTAACTTCAGAAGCTTACAATGTATCTTGGTATGTCGGACGCACAGATACAATTAGCGCGAACGTCCTTAATATGTTGTTAGTCAATTTTGATTTTGTTCTTTTAATATTATGTATAAAACGGAAAAGAAATAGATGCACGCACCTTTAAATCTAAGTGACAAGTTGGTGGCCCATTATAAACCTCGCATTTCACATCTGCCGAATTTAATACCCGAATTTGAAGAGTCGCAGTTAATTCATGAGCGAGTTTCATTCTCGTCACCATAGTCCTTTTCGCGTCTCTTAGCCGGTGGGTCTTGGCATGAGAAACGAAGGGCTCTGAAGACAAAGGGAATTCAAATAGTTTCAAAGTTTTTGATTGGCTATTTTTCAAAACCCAAGCCCTTGATGCAGAATGGAAAAGCGCGTTTTAAACATGTGTATTTGGTAGGAGAAAAACAAGAGCTGCACATCGCACCCGATTCCGCCATTTTGTTTCTGTCGATGCGCTCATAGCATTTAGGAAAAAATGAAGAATTGTGAGTTAAACATAATTTAAATCATTTTGATTAATTTATGCATTCGATTCGGCACATGTCAAGTTCGTCGTATAAAGCGACTGTCGAACCTCTGTCAAATATTCGACTGGCCCAGTCGACGATGCGACAGAAGTCGTATTTAATCGATTGAAACGTCGAAATTCGCAAACACTTAATTCCCGAATTGGATTCGGCAAACGCGAAATTCGACGTATAAACCGAGCCTAAACTCAGGCGGACTACTGGCTCGTCCCCAGGCGTCCTTCTCCTTTGTGCACGGTTCGCTTGTCGTTGTGGGACTGACGTGCACGGTTCGCTTGGCGTTGTGGGACTAATGCGGACGGGAAAAAGGACACAGCCGAGGCATCAACCCTCGCGCTCCCTGCTTTCCCGCCTGACTTTAACCATCTGGCCGATCAGCGCCTGGGGACGAGGCAGGGCGGGATATATACTCGCTGTTACGTGACCAGCATCACGTCAATATGTTTTGACAACTTTGATTTAGAATTAGCTTTCTTCATATTCAACATGGGTCAACATCAACAGTTCTTTTGCTCAGTTGTAACTGAGAATCCTCATTTTTCGCGGAAAGGTCTGTCAAAAATATTACTCACACATGTGCGAGAGTGGTAAAGTGGTAAAGGGTTTTATTATGATCGATGAAAGGCCCTTTTTCCGTAAATTGTGTAATTTTTTTTTTCTCGTAAACGTGATTTGGTTACACTGTTGTGAACTGTGAAACGACTTTTCTATGAGAATTGCGAAATGACTGTTGTTATTTCAAGTTAAATGTGACTGTAAATCGTGTTTTTTTTTCCTTCCAGAAGATTCTCTGTAAACGTTTAAAAACAAGACTACGTGTTGTAAAATGCGTGACTAGGGACTGATCGCCTGGCATGAATTTTAATCAAACTTTATCGAACTTATACTTTGGATTGAGTTCGATTGATTTCGACAATCGAACAAAATCGAACACGCACACACACAAAAAGTTGCACAATGGTCCATTTTCATTAAAAATTGCTATATTAAAGCAACGAATTTAACAAGCATTTTTGGCTGCGGATGGCTAGGATGAAAATGGATTGCAATTGAAAAATTCAGTAAGGCTAAACTTTTCAAAGTTTTCAGTTTCGCGTGTCGTAAAAGATCGATATTTGTGCCGAAGTTTGATTATGATTATCTACAAATTAAGGCTGTATCTCCCATGAGATCGATGTTCAAAAAATGTTTTTCATGGGTTAAGTCGCTATCACTAATTAATTTCGGAACAGTTTAGTTCAAAAATCTGCAAAATTCTCGTGACGTAGCTCCTTTAAAAAGTGTGCTCAAGATCTATCGACGGGAGCAGTTTATAAAACTAACTGCAGAGACTGTGAGAGAGTTTATATAAGACAAACATCACGAGCGTTAAGATCTAGAACAAGAGAGCAAAAAAGAGCTGTTTTTACGGTTGACAAGCTAGAACTTTCTATTGGTGCAAGAACTCTCTGTTGCATGCAAAACAATCGAGAATTCGATTTCGACGACGTAAAGATTATAGCCGTTGTTCTTGTGATCAGACTGTTTTCAAAAGCGTTACATTCTATTCGAAACCGAATTCGACTAACAAACACATGTACACTCCCGACATGTACAAAATCCTGTTCTGAATCACTAGTGGGTTATCGCCTTCTTTAAAAAAAGAAAAAATATTTACATCTGGACGCCCTTTTCAATTTGTGTTAAGAAGGTTATAGCATTTTTAACTGAAAAGCCAGATATTCTTTACAGTTTTAGTCAGTGAGAACAATTTTTTTTTAGTTTTTATGCATAAAACGTGAAATAGCCAATTTTTTTTGGGTGAGTGTTTTCCCCTTTTCCTTTTCCCCCGTTTTTGGAAAACATTTAGGCCGTATTTTACTTGTTCTTTTTACCTTGTTCAATCAAGTAAATCGATCGTTTGGATATTCACCATTTAAAATTAATATTTTGCCAATTTGACAACAGCGACGAACTTTCGTCTTTGCCAGCGCAAGCCTCATTTGCCAAATTTTTTTACTTAATATTTTGATAGTATCTGGTCATTTTGACTTGACGTCCAACACACCAAGATGCATTTTTAGCCTCTGAATTTACCAAAGTTTTGCATTTTCGCACAAAACTTGGGATGGTAATTATTGAAAGAGTGTTGTTCAATTACACCAGATTTTTAAAAGTACCATTGCTAGAAAGCAGAACAGCAGCGCTCTCATTAACATGTACAGTTAATCTTCTTTCATATTGTTGCAAACGAAGCGCTACTTTGTAACAACATGTCTCTTTTAAAAAATTTTTATTGCCCTGTGCTGACGATAATTTGTCTCCTTTTATTTCAGGGACTTGTCATCCAATAAAATTCCATATCTACCCACAGGGTTATTGACGAAGCAAACGAGCTTGGCAGAGTTGTACGTTTGTCAGCATTTTTCGTTCTTTTCGTCAATCTTATTATAATATAAGTTAAAAGGACTAGTGTCACGGCTTGGTTTAGTTTTGCCAATTACTCGCTATGAAAATGTCGACAAAGAACCATACCGCAATCCGTTAAGTGGTTTATTTTATGTTTCACTTAATTCTGTGGCCATTTTTTTCATTTTTAAATTTGGCTTAAATTCATGACAAGTTCCTTAAGTTTAAGAAAAGCCGTCAACTCATACAGAAGGTAGGCCGCTTTTGTACGCGCGCTGTCTTATACTCTCTTGGTTCTTGGCATTAAAAAAATCTTCCGGCAGGAAGATTTTTCAAGGAATTAAATTTGGAGCTAATCCTTGTTGTTTTTGTCTTATGAAATTAATATTAGGCGTCTTTTCCAGAAAACATGTCAGAGTTTGTTATTTGGGCGATCAGTGTTTATCAAGTTAGCTAAAAAACTTTTTTAAACTGATCTAAAAATGTAAAAATGATCTTATAAACACTTTTCAGAAACTAAATATTTGGCAAACGTTCTGTTGCCTTCGTCAGACGTAGTTTGAAACAGTTTCACTGCATGTACAATCGGGTCTTATTAGTCTCCAAAGATGCAGACAAAGGTAACTAAACTTGTGGGAAATGTAAATGTTTAGGAGCGAAAGAATAAAGTAAGCACTTGCAAACCTGCGGCACAAAATAGAATTATGCAAAATAGAAGTCATTCTGTAAATGTTCGTTTACGGAGTTTCGGTGTCGATTAGAATGCAAAACGTCCAGAAAAAGGCGTTCTAGTCTGTTCAGGTTTCTTTCTAGAATGTCAACGTAGTCTTGGTCAATGTCGAAATCTGTTGCTCCCTCAGAGATTGGCCAAAAGTGATGTCAAGAAAAAGAAAACTAAAGAATAAAAAGATGAAAATTTATAGACATAGCACGCCAATAGCACAGAGCTTAACATTGGCGACAAATTATTAATTAATGAAATCCAAGACCAACTGGAGGAAGGAATCGTGGAGAGAGTTAATGTTTAGCTTAGGAAGAAAGGGGTTTTACCCTTAAAAAATGGGTAGGGTTTTTTTTTGGCCGTTGTTTTTTTTTCGTAGGAGGTGATTTGTTTTGGGAAAAAAAAAAAATTGTACGTTACTTGCTTATTTTCGTCATTCTGAAAAATGAATTTTTAATATCCATGTTCCGTTATTTATTTTTATTTTTTTACCCGTGAACCGTGCCAGAGACCGCCCTTGTAAGACTCGCTACGAAGCAGCACAAGAGAAAAAAGCAGAAAGCACAAATATACGAATCATCTTCGACGCATCAGCTAAGGAATATCAAACTAGTTCCTCCTTAAACGATTGTAGATTGGAGACTGAGCCTCCACTCTAAAACATACTCTGGATTGTGCTGGTTCAAAACCGTTTCAAAGCTAGCTGTTGCGCTTTGTGGCGATTTTTAGCAGTTAGTCTTGCAGGTACACACATGTTTTAGGCTTTGATATTTACTTGTCCGTTGTTAGGTTTAACACAGCCACTGTTTCTTCTTGGTGGAACTCTAAAGCAACAGCTAGAAAACTTGAAAGCCAAATATCACGAAGATTTTGTGGATCGTTAGTGGAAGAATTACCACTGCCCAGGGCGCAATTTATAATTTGAAAAGGTTACAGTCTTAGAATATTGAGAAGCGGAGTTTAAACTACATACATGCCACTCTTATGTGGTGGTGGCTAACGCTCAATTGAGAGACGAAGGGAAAATATATGACAAGGAAAATTTGTGCGTGAAAGCCAAAAAAGCAAAGTTACCGAGACTATTTTTGGAGCAAGCAGAAAGATACCATGGTCGTGATCTTTACTAAAGGCTCTGTGGAAACTAGTTAGAGAGAAACTCTGAGTAGTTAGGCATTAGTATTTGAACCTCTTGGAGTGGCAAGCTTTCTAGCCCACAGCCTGAGTAATGAGGCTGGAGGGCTTTTGCTTCTTTGAAGTGGCAAGTCCAACAGCTTGGGTAAGACGATCTATACTACAAATCGACTCGCAGAGAGGTTTGCGTCAATACCTACCGGGGGACGGAAATAGAGAAACTGGTAAAACAGTGTTGCAAGTTCAAGGAATACCTTATTTATAAAGTAAGAATTTCCTGCAGGCTAGCTACAGCCAAAGAGCAGTCCATTTTTTGTTTACATGTCTTCGGTGATACTGTTGGCACAGTAACTGCGACGGCAGTGTACGGATTATTCTTTAAGAGTCGGGCGCAAACCAAGATCTTTAACCCGAGCCATTCACCTCGAACTGGTACCAAATTTAACGGATAAGCAGTTCATCAGTATCCGCACATTTTGCATCGCAAAGGAGCAAAGTCCAATATGATCAACGCTTATAACGGTAGAAATTTTACAGGTACAGCAAACAGGTCGAGTAAGGTGGTGATCCCAACTTCACTTTGACAGTTTTTTGCCAAAACACGCAATCAGTTACTATACAAGGAAATGTTCATATATATCAGATTTTTGACAGTTCGAACCATATTTCAGCTTCGATGCAGTTAATATACAACAGACTTAACAGCACGATTCACTTTAACCCTAAACAATACAAAGAAGTTCAAAGATAGCCTAAGGAGTCCTTTCATCACTCGTGTTCCTGACGCAAGAGGGACTGGGTACACAGGCATCTCAGCGAAAATAACTACACTTACTCTTGGTGATGTGGGTGGGGATTACTATACAGGAGGCTATTACGAAAAGGGGATGCCTTTGTCAGACTGGAGGTATATCACCCTGTATGTCTGCTTGCCTGTTTTTTTTTTTCTGTCCAACTCCCTGGCTGCTGCATGCCTGCCTGCCTGTCTGTCTGTCTGTCTAGTCTGTCTGACTGTCTGTTTGCCTGTTTGTCCGACTGTCTGTGTGTGTGTGTGTCTGTCAGTCAAAATGTTGCTGAATTACAGAAAACTTCTTAAAAGTGGCTCATAACAAATAATTTAAGTTTTAACTGTCGTGGGCCACATAATAATTACAATTGGTGACAATAATTATTATTGGTGGCTTGATGCAAATATGACAATATATCACTGTATATAATTTGCTTATCCAGCTTTCGCTCGATTACTGATTACGGATTAATTTAAGGGCAAACGGCCGTAAAGTTTTGAAAGTAACAACCATTGTTACTGTCACATTTAACAGTGTTTTCCTTTCATTACTTCTGGTGGGTAGCTTCGTTCGAGGGGTCGATACTTTTAATCATCTTAAAGGTGTGGCATATAAGGGTCGATCTGTCTTACTGTAATCGTACAATATGTGATTTTGTTTTTCGCAGGTTGCTTAGACACAATAAAATAGAAGTGCTGCCTGAAGGAATATTTGAGAACCTATCAAGTCTAAATGGGTTGTAAGTACATGCATCTGACAAGTATTTAATTAAGGAGGCTATCAACGGTTTCCAGCACTTTCCATCTCTTATACTTTGATGGATCAGTACTGCAAACCCTTTACAGTTGCTCCTACAATAATGGTACCAAACAAATGCCCAATCATTGGTAACAACAGTTTAACCTGTTTAGAACTGCTACAAACTGGATAATGATCAAAATATTAAAATACAACTTTTTGCAAAACTAAAAGGGCAGACTATAAATGAATTTTAAAATCAAATACAAATGTAAATAGCCTAATTAATTGTAAATATTTTTAACTTTTAATACTTTTAATTTACAAGACCCCACAAGCTGTAAGCTTTTATCCAAATCGTGTTTTTAAATAAAGGCAAATTACTTACTTACTTACTTATTGAGCTTGAACTCTAATGTTTATGCCGAATATAAAACCGACTGACTTTTTGACTTTGAACGTACCAATTCTCGTTCCATAAACTAAACTGATTAACTGAAGGTTAATGCTTCGTTTACTGGTATTTTACGTTGTTCTTGTTAACCCGTCTTGTCTGTTTCTCTGGCTGGCCGAATTTTTTTTAAATTACAAAATGGTAAAAATTGTTATAATGAGAATATTTAAAACTAGCTCATATCAAATAAATTAGTTTTAATCGCCTCAAAAACTAAATTTGAAAGTACTGCTTCTGATTATAACGTTGCCAACTTTGGCTATTCTCGTGACTTTAAGTTAGGCGTTACGAACATGTCTCTGCTTCCCAATCTCTCGGTATTTGCATGGATGATAAAAGACTGTCGAGGAATACCCTAAATTTGGCGAAAAAGGGGTCATTTGGAGTGGGTGGCAGTGGGAGGCTGTAGTAGTGTATTACATGTAGCCCAGCGGTTACTCATAAGAGTACATCCGGGATGCGAAGAGTGTGTAGTGAGCGGGAAAGCATGTACTGTGTGTACGGGCGTGTGTTCTGCTTTAAAAGCAGCTGTAAGCCTTTGTGGCCTTTGAACACTAAAAATTGGCGACGAGGATGTCGCACTCAGTGGAACGAGCGTTGTCGCCCTAAGATTTAACCGGTTCTTCCTTTCAGGTCGCCAAACGGTGGCGACAGTGGAAGCGATTTTACCAATATTACATCGATGGCAAAGGAATTACGAACGCCTCTCGAAAGAAAGCTCAATTACTTCATTTAGCGGGCATGGAAGTCCAAGATATTTTCGAAGTCGTTCCGGATTCAGGACCGATCAATGCCGAGGAGGGTAACGAGTATGTAGTGTGTCTTCGTACGCTTGATGGAGGGACTGGATGGGGGGGTACAAATGTCAGTTGTCAGTTAAATTTTAGGCGATTTGTCAGTTGTCAGTTAAATTTTAGGCCATTTGTCAGTTGTCTGTTACTTGACTGTTAATAATTAACCGTGTAACTAAATTATTTACTTCTGACCCAAAAGCTAGCTCGATTGGCACATATAACGTAAAGTATATCGTTAATTCAAGATTCTTACTTAAAGAACTATTGTTTCTCAGATTTGGAGTTAAAACCATTGCAATTGCATTACAACCTGAGATAAAAATTTAAGCGTTAACTTGCCTACCGATGATCACCTATATCAGTCTAAATCTACCTATTTATCTTCAACACTTTATACTTAATAGACCTTAATAAATATCAAGAAGAGTTTACGGAGCAAAATAAAATATCTTGAGAATTTGAGTAAAACCGCGAGTATCGTATTTTCTCGATTGAAAAAGCTGGCTTCTAATAAAGCCGAGTTTCCACGGTGGAAGTATGAAAACCTGTACTGGTCTGTAATAAAAAATGTGCATTATACTCAAAAATAATGTATAAAGGTCTCCGCACACGTGGGGTCAAGACGCAGGGACATGTTGCAGCAATATGAAGCAGCGACAAAATCATGCGTTGTTCACACTGAGGGGACATGCAGCAGGGACGATGATATTTGAGTCAGCATGAAAAAGTGTCGATAATCCAAGGAATTGACCCTGAGAGTTATGATAATCATTAGTGAATTGGTATTTCTAATGGATTGGTATTACATTTGCAGTGCGAAGTGTTTTCAGTAACATTTTGTTTTTAGCTGTGAATTACCGCTATTTTTAGCCACTGTTTTAACCCTTGAATTACATAATGGTCAACTGATACGACTGAAATGTGACATGTACATGCATTATAACCAGATTTCTACCTGAAACAAACGCGCTCGGTGGTTCACATTGCCGCAACGTTTCAAAATTTAGTTTTATATACACAGTGCCACAGTAATTATAACATATATAACGCCAAGAGAAATAATTAAGTATCAAACACATCGTACATTGCAACCAAAATCGGAACAAGAAACACGTAGTCGTACCTGGTAGGATTTCTGGACTAACTGGCATAATTCATATTTATATCAATACAAAATACAAATGCACTTATAATACATACTGTTCATTTCGCTTCCTGTGCTATCCAGTAAGCTTGGTAGTTCGAGCTTCCACTGGTCGTCTGTGGTGATGGCGAAGTTGTCGCTTTTCCCACTCTCATTCGGTGCCATTCGGAAAAGCTTGATGTCAAAGTCACCAAGGCCGCATTTTCTAGTTAAATCTTTGAGGCCAAGGAATGCCACAAGGTGCTTTTTGAGCGCATGAACTGTATTTACATCATTTATCGGAATACGGCTTCTAAATCGATCGAAAGCCGAGTTCGAGTCAACTCTGTAAAAGCTTACAATAGCTTTTACAACGCCAGCATTGGCGGCCATTGCATAAACTGGCGCGTGTTCAGCGTAACTTTGAGATCGTAGCTGGTAATATGACCCTGATGTACATGGGTCATACAGTGAATCATTAACGAAATATGAAACCCTAGCGTCCCGCTGCTGAGATTCGTATAAAACGTACATTTGTTTGACGAAAAGAGTCAAAGAGTGTTATTTACAACGGGTTTTTTAGGATTAACGATGCTCATGTGGGTTATTTAGGACAGTTTGGTCAGTTGTCAGTTGTCAGTAAAAGCCACTACAAATGTCAGTTGTCAGTTAGATTTTAGGCGATTTGTCAGTTGTCAGTTAAAATTTTGGCCATTTGTCAGTTGTCAGTTAACCCCATCCAGACCCTCTTGATGCTCACTTTCGCGCCGTGGACGAAGTCCATGTTTTTTCCACAGCCGCCCAGGCGTTGTATTCGATTTAGGTAATTATAAGACAATGTATGAGAATACTTTGAAAATTGCTCGAAATAGTACTTGTATGAAAGATTTGAATAAAAATTTCTTACCTTATGTTTATCATGCGTTATTTTGACATTTCTGTGCCTCTGGAGTGGGTTTAAAGCCGTTTAGACGAGTTTTTCTTTCCGACGTTGTCGCCATGGCGCGGTCGCTTAGCTAAATTTTTGAATCTTGTGCCCAAGATAACTTTTCACGCATTCAGACAAAGCAAAAGTGGAAACCCAGCGCTCGAACACGAGCGTTTCTCGGGCGGTTAAAATAAACTTTGGAACCTTAAGCGAAGGAAATCGAAAGAAGAATTATCGACGGCTGTATTGAAGCAATTTTGGTGAGATTCGACAATTTTTGTGGTATTTAAGGAGCTTCGAGTGCGAACCGTTGGCGAACTAGGTCACCTGCCTTTCGTTTCTCTTTAGGGGAAGCAACGTCGGAAAGAAAAACTTGTCTAAACGGCTTTAAACCCACTCCAGAAGCACAGAAATGTCAAAATAACGCATGATAAACATAAGGTAATACATTTTTATTCAAATCTTCAATACAAGTTCTATTTCGAGCAATTTTCAAAGTATATTCATACATTGTCTTATAATCACCTAAATCGAATACAACGTCTGGGCGACCTGTGGTTTTTCGACAACTTGCGTTGACCAAGGGGGAGACCGCTGATAAATTTATGGTTCGTTTACGGAAACAAGCTCGTCACTGTAATTTTGGCGCAGCTTTGGTAAAAAATTTGTCAGATCATCTGATCGAAAAGCTCCCCGATGTTGAACTGAAGAAGAAATTACTCGAGGTGAATAATATTACGCTAGAGGCTGCGATGGATAAGGTCCGAAAGTGGGAAGCTTCGCGTGAGCAAGTGAGTCAAATGCCGGTTACGCCAAGTCAAGACCAACAAGAACCTGGAGCAAGTGTTGGAGCAGGGACTAATGCTGTCGAACAAAGGTCTGGGCGTGGATCGAAAGGTAAAAGGGTTTGTTTTAACTGTAGAAAAGAAGGTTACTTGGCTAAAGACGGCAATTGTCCAGCTCGTGGACGGAAGTGTAGGACACTATGCTAGCTGTTGCAAGGAGGGAAGGATTCCAAAGTTTGGAAAAAACAAATTCCACTTAACGACGGGGAGGGGAAGACATCAGAGTCGAGGAAAAGCAGGTCAGGCCAATCTTGTAGAGGGATCGTTGGAACCCCCCAGGTGAGAATGATTCATTTGCCTTTACCGTAGAAGAGCAGACATGCAAATTTGGCCGCTTCTGCTGAGCCAGTGCTTTGTGTAAGCATTGGGGCAGTAAACAGGGATGTGTTGGTTGACTCTGGACCTGGGAGCAATCGTATAAGCATAGACACTGTTAAGGAGTTAAAACATCAGTTACTTAACATTCAGGCGTAACTGTGCACAAGAAAGTTGTATGCTTATGTGAGTCGTGCGCTTGAAATCAAAGGTCAGTTTCAGTCAGAAGACTGTGTTGGTAAAACGAAGATTGTGGCAGATTTCGTTGTTGTCAAAACAGGTCGTTGTTTGTTAGGATATTCGACTGCCACAGATCTTGAAATCCATCGTGTATCCAGCAGGAACTCTTGCCACAAGGAACTGTAACACTGTTAATAGCACTTTTCAATTCAACCGCAGACACCCTCAGAGGTTCGTAGCTTGTTGGGTCTCGTTGGATTCAGTGCCAGGTTCATACCCGATTTTACAACAACTGCTGATCCCCTGAGAAGACTTGCAAGGAAAGGAAAACTGTTTATGTGGGGCGAGGAGCAAGAGAACTCATTTCAGAAATTGAAAAGTCAAGTTGCAAGAACGCGTTTAGGTATTTTGATAAGGGTTTTTTTTTTTGGGGGGGGTTTTTGTTTGGACCTACTCGTGTTATTGCAGATGCCAGTCCAGTGGGGCTTGGAACAGTGCTGGTCCAATAGAAGAATGGAGATAGTCGTGCTGTCTGTTACACAAGTCGTAGTTTGAGCCAAGTGGAGGGCCGCTATAGTCAAACCGAGAAAGAAGCACTAGCCCTAGTTTGGGCATGTGAACGTTTCCACTTCTAATTGTATGGGCTGCCACAGTTTGACCTCGTAACAGACCATGAAGCACTCAAAATATTCTATTCCAAGGAAGTCCAAACCTTCAGCCCGGAAAGAGCGCTAAGTTCTGCATATACAACCGTACAACTATCAAGTCTGTTAGGTGTCATCGAGAAAGAATGCCGTAAAATTCCGGTAATAAGCCCCCCCGCTTATAAGCCCCCCCCCCCCCCCGGGGGTTTTTTTTTTTTTTTTTTTTTTTTTTTTTTTTTTGCCCCAAATATTGCAGATGCCCTTTCCCGACTGACAAATATACCTGCCTCAGATCAGTCCCCGGAGGACGATGGATACATACGCATGGTAGCTCTGTATGCTGTCTCCGCTGCGTTGATAATCAAAGAGATTGAACGGATTGTAGCACAAAATCCAGAGTTGCAATCAGTCATAATTTGCCTCATCGAAGAAAAATGGGACATTGTTCTCAAGTCATACTTGCCAGTGCGCAATGAATTGACCTTTATCGGTCATGCAATTCTACTGGGAACGAGAATTGTTGTACCGCAAGCTCTTTGCAAAAGAGTTGTCAGTTTGGCTCACGAGGGGCATGAAGGAGTCGTGAAGACAAACAATAGTATAACAAGTGCTAACTGCGCTAGCTGTACAACAGAACACCAAAGTGAACTGTGAACAGTTTGTTTGGGCTTTTATAGCTAAAGGGTTGTCTGCTGGGAATGCCAGTAGAAAGAACTGTACTTCGGCACAGCTTGGCATTACACGTGTATAATCTTAGCCATGAATAGTGCTGGTCGGCGTCGGGAGCGAGGACGAGGAAGCACTGCGTGCATCTGAAAGCGGGAGATTGCATCGGCGATCTCATTTGAAACCCCGGGACATAGCAAGCCCGGACTACAAAGTTGTGCTGCATAGAAAGGAGCACGAGCCGCCTGACCAACTCCATTATGCGTGGTACTTTGTAACGCCTAGAATTTATATTAGACACGACCAATATGTTGTCACACCAGAATTGGAGGCGTCTCCCGGAAAGAAAGGGGTGCCACATGACGCAAGCAACAACGATGGGAAAGAGTTCTTGCAATTCGATACCTATTTCCTGTTTTTGGTTCAAAAGCATGTGGGGAGGCCAGCCACCCTGGAACCACCTTCACTGGAAATAGCCCCCGAAGCCTAAAGAGCCCGCGGCATCGGTGTAGAGTTCTAGATTCTGAGCTGGAAACGCCCGTTCCAGTTCAAGAGAAAAACTTTCCACATTTCAAGATCCTTAAAGAACTCCTTATTAAGCCGCATGCGGTGGAAACGGCTTGGGATCCCCTCCTGGTCAAATTAATCGCCCGCTGAAGGAAGGTTCTCCCGGGCACCACCACCTTGCATGCAAACTGAAGAGTCCCAATGAGTGATTGTAGCTCTACCAGGCGTACTGAGCGACGTATTTTGAAAGAGTTCAACAGTTCATTGATCCTGGAGAGTTTATCCTGTGGTAAGCGGGCCTCCATGCGGACGCTGTCTAAAGCAATGCCCATGAACTCAATCTCCTGGGAGGGGCTTATTGTCTTGGACGCTACGACAGGGGCCTCAAGGGACATAAATACCCGTAGCAGAGTGCTAAAGCTAGTTAAACATGCCAATTTAGACGGTTCGGCAATGACGAAGTCGTCCGTCCACGATGTGAATAACAAGCTGGAGGCCATAGTTACTTTTAAGGATCCATTCAAGCCCGTTCGACAGCTGATTGAAAAGGAACGGGGCACTTCGAAGCCCAAAGGGTAAGTACATGTCTACATAATATTGGGATAGCCAGCTACAGTGACTAGCCAGCAAGCTCCAGTCGTCCAGATGACTTGGTATCAGGCGGAAGGTTGATTTAAGATCAGTATTGGGGCTGGAGAATACGGATGGCATCGTCGACCCGCACAAAATCTAAGGGAATAAGGGGTCCTTTGGAATGTGCTCATTAATGCTATCGCCCTGGGGGTAGCAGAGGTTGTAGATAGTGCGCCAGGCAGTTGAATGTTTTTTGGGAACCACGGCCACCGGACGACACGGAAACTTGTGCAGGGGCAGGGAGTGGTAGGGACCCGCTACCCTTCCAAGAGCTACTTCCTTTTGCAGATTGAAAGAAACTTCTTTCGGGTGCTGTACTACCGAAATACGGTTAGGGGAGATGGAGGTCGATGTCATCCGATCAACTTCCAGTAAAACCATCATTCATTGCCTAGATGCCCAATTCGCAAGACATGGATTGCCCAGAGGCCTGCGCAGCGACAATGGTTCAAACCTGGTGTCCAAGGAAGTAGAAGGGTATTTGAAAGAATCGGAGATTAAGCACCATGACACGACACCTCTGTGGCCACGGGCAAATGGCCAAGTGGAAAGGCAGAATAAGACGCTTCTGAAATCTGTTAGAGCAGCTCACGCAAAAGGAAAGAATTGGAGGGAGGAGCTAAACAGGTTCCTGTTGGCATACAGGTCAACGCCACATTCGACTACAGGGAAGAGTCCTGCTGAATTGTTGTTTAGAAGTAAGCTTAAAACCAAAATGCCTGAGCTGGTCGATTTGGAAGAGGAGAAAAAAGAAGTCAGCGACCAAGGAATCCGTGATCAGGACACACAGAGAAAGCAGTCGAGTAAGGACTACGCCGACAAGAGGTTTCATGCTAGAGACCGAAATGTGAGAGAAGGAGACACTGTTTCGCTAGAGAAGAAGAATGAAAACAAGCTGTCGTCTTGCTATGAGAATGAACCATATCAGGTGATGTCTCGTTGTGGAGACCAGGTGCTATTGAGATCATCACAGGGAGTTCAGTACAAGCGAGACCTTCTGCATATCGACACAATAAGGTGGTTAGATGACAAAATGTAACAATGGAAACGTTTACAAGCCTAACTAAATGTGCAATTAGAACCAAGCCCTTTAACAAGCCAGATCAGAAAGAACAGGGAGCTCCACTACAGGATGCTGAAACACCGACGAAACCGAAGACGGCCGAGATATCACCCATGAAAGAGAATCCAGTACCAACGACAGATTCACCACCTGGCCTACCTGCTGCTATACCTACAGCTGAGCAGCCAGTTAGAAGATCTGACAGAATTAGTACTCATCCGAAAGCACTGAACGATAATGTTCTGCACTAAACTTAGGGATTTTTATACTGTCATATTCATTGCTGTGTTTCAAAAGTAACATTTGAACATTTTTATATGAATTTAAAGGGACCGTGTCACTGATTTAAGCCAAACTTAGGCATGGGAAATGACCATCAAATTCGTTTAAATGTATAAAATTACCTCTTACAACAGTGAAGGAATATTTAAAGAACACACCAAATGCAAAAGAAGGTACGGATGGCCAAAAGTGTCGAAGATTGAAAAGGATTGCGATGTGGGCTTTTGAAATATGGTCCGGCGGAACAGTTTTCAAAGTTAATCTTGTCTGCTTGTTACTTTAATTTATGACGCCCTGGAGACACATTTAGCTGCAAGGAAATTATGGTTTTGTCATTTAGTATCAAAGAATTAAGAGCGAATTTTTCCCGTGACCGAGTGAGAGGTGGTACAAAATTTTAAACAAGCCTACCCTCAATTTTTTTTCAGAGATACCTTATGGTGAGTCGATCAACGTGCTATGATTTTTTCTTTATGAGCTATCTTTGTTTGGCAGAAAAAAAAAATTAAAACTGTCACGCCCGCCGACTGCCATGAAATGGTCGAATTTCATACCACGATTAAGAGCATAAGAATGATACTGCTCACAAGCGCAAAATAAAGCAGACTTCTCTCGATTTTGTGTATTTGTTAAGGAGGCATTTACAAATGATTTAAGTTTAAGAACAGTATTACAAAGATCGATTTGAATATTTAGAGCCTGTTTAAATATTACAAAAATTTGATTGCTTAAAAATCTCATTTTGGAGCATTTTTTCAAAGAACTCTTTTCCTATGCGGTATAACTCAGAATTACTTAAGACTTAGGCTTTAATAAGTGGAAATGATGTTCTTTTTAATGGTATAAAAATCAGTCCTGGGCTTTTAATTGCTACGAAGAACTTCCCCTTTCAATTTGGACGAAATCACAACACCGACTTGTCAACAACCGCAAATAATCGAATAAGGCTCGAATTACGCTTTCCGTTCTCAAAGCCAAAATTCCGACAAAATCTTATTAGTAAACACCCTATTTGATCCAAAACTCAATATTTAGCTTACCTGGCGTAACAATTTGTCGAAGATTGCTTTGTATCCTACTTTTGTTTCAAATACGTTACCAGCACTCGAACGGTGTTTACCAAATCACAGTATTCAGAATTCCCGAGAATTTCAAATCAGCAATAACTTTGCCAGAAGGTCCTTGAAAAAAAAAAAACACCGCATTCCGGTCTTCACAGTTCCAACCACATTTAGTGAAAACGGCCACTTCATAGAAGAAACTTGCTTCACAGTTTAAAAACCGCGTTTTGGCCGTTGTTTTTGCAGAAGATCAACTAGAGCGAAAATGGCGGCTTGACATCTGTCACGCAATGATATGTCACTTGAGGGGAGGTTACTCATTGAATTTAATTTGGTGGGCTATGTACTTTGAGAAATACCGTAAAATTTCGGTTATGATCCCTAGATTTTTACAATTTCGTAAGTGGTTTTGGTGGGGCTAAATATAAACGTAATGGCACATAAACGGGGTAATAAAAAGTCTAAAAACCCTTTCCAAAAAGTCACGGTATATGAAAGTACGTTTTCACGTAAAAAAAACATCATAAAGATACTATAGAAAAAAAAATTATTAAACCTGAAACGGGGAAGGTCACTGAGTAACTGTTGCCGTTGTTGTTGCATTTTTAACGGAGTACTGCAGCTGTATTTTTGGTTGTTTTGTTTTTTCGAAGTAACTTTTATTTTTTTTATTTTTTATTTTTATTTTGGGGAGGGGTTTTAACGTCAAGGTCTGGCACGGATTAAAGAAAGGGGTCACATATTTTTTGTTTTAACAAAGAGGAAATAGCATTTTTAAATATCAGAGATTCTATTTACAAATCAGAAAGGAAAAAAAAAAACTAGATTAGGTGTAGCTCTAACAATGATGAGCGTCGCGCCATAGTTTCCAAACCAAACAAGAACTGATATTTTGTTTATTCGTGCTTTTAATGAGTAGAGAATTTTACAGAGTATAGAATGAAAATCAATTACTCTTTTCAAAGATTAGTTGGGGGATACTGCTCCCAAGATAAGCGAAGTCGAGCTGCGGAAAAAAGTCCTGTTATACTCCCTCTGCGTTCATGTGAAAAAGATATCTCGGCTCACAAACTGGCTGCGGGTGTTAATGATGTTGGAGTCAGAAGTAGATATCATTTTAGCACGGCATCAATCTTCAATATTTCTTTGAATATTTCGGACATTACTATCTGCCCAGCTCATCGGTCCTTTCTGGGCAATGGATGGAGAAGAGGTTCGCAACGCTGTCGCGTTCCCGCAGAATTATCGAGGCATGCCAAAGAAGGGAAATCACGCAAGTCTGACCGCGGAATCAACACCCGGGGGGACTGCTATATGAAACGGACGGGGATGCTCGTCAGAAATTTTGAAAAGAACCCTTAAAAGATAACAATCTGGGTGTGGTTCGAGCTTTTTTTGACCCTCTAGACGACTCCAAAAAACTAAAAATAGAATTGCTATTTGTATATTTCTGCGTGTATAACCCTGAACGAGACCATTTTGGCTGAAAATATTGCTATTTTTTGGCGAAAGACCATAATATCCAAAATTTACACCCCCGACGTACGGGCATATTTGTCCCAGCTGGGTCTGGTAAGTCTTTGCGATTTTTGTTAATTTTCTATAGAAAGTACAGTCGAACCTCGATTATCCAGATTTCCGATTGTCCGGAATTCCAATTTTTCATGAATATTATATTCAAGACCAAACTCTTTCAAAATTTAAATGTCACTTTCTTCCTCCAGAAACTATGTAATTATAATCGGAATCGTAAATTACCCAATAAGCGAAGCTTCGAAGGATAGAAACTGTGACGCCTCGAGTGCGCTACGTTCGTGAATGAGCGTTATCGTCATAGAATTCGAGCTAGAAGGGGTTTATTGTAAGTCAGTTCTCAGTCCGTTTAATATAGTGGTTATATACAATACGATATGATTAAGTTTAAAAAGGAGAAACCTTACACAGTGTGATTTGTTCTTTTTTTCTGTTTTAGTCTGATAAATTCTGACAACGGTGGTGACGGATATATATATATAAAATCGAGCTTAGCGCCGTCTGATAACAAATGTCGATTATGTAACGTTTTCCTGACGTAATAATATGCTGAAACAAAAACACCGCAATCGAGTGAATGCTAGCCTGCGCGGCAGGCGTTAAAAGGGGAGGGAAAAGGGGAGGGAAAAAGACGGGGAAGAGGGAACGCCTGCCTTAAGAACCCCTACGTTTTTTCCCTCTTTCTCCCCCCCTCCTTCCTTTCCGACGCCTGCTATGCAGGCCTAAGTGAATGCAGTCGATCCCGTTAAAAGTGTGCGGGACGTTCCTAGCGATCTCGTACTGATAAGTTGATCACCCCCCAAACTAAAATGAATAAAAGTAAAAACGTTTATGACAGACTCCTCTGTGTATTGAAAGCGGGAAGGGTGAACTCCCATATTATGGTTAAAATACGGATTTTGGTCACACATTTTGGGTGTTCAGGACGTGGCAGGCTGCCTGCCAGTTTAACCACAAAGGTTTCGTTTTGAGCTGCACTTAAAGGTAAAACATACTCTCGTGATTTGTTGGCAGTCTTCAGATCATTGATAAGACATAGAAATGGTATCCGGCCCCGGGGTCAAATTAAAAAGCTTTTACCACGCCCAGATGGGGTTCCGTATAATAGTATAATAATTTTAACAGGAATAAAAAGCCTGTACAAATTACCGTACCGTTGGTGCTAGATGCAGTGCTTTTTTTCAAGTCTGTACATCTTGATTTTTTTGGTATTGAATAAATAAAAGGGAAAATGGAGTTCAAAAAGCGGCTTTTTTATGACCGAGTGAGAGGTTGCACATGTGGACGAACAAGAGAGCACGAGAAAACTTTTAAAACGTGATTTCGAGTTATCGGGAGTCGACTGTATCTAAATGGCAGTTGAAAAAATGCAGACTTTGTAGGGAGCCCCCTGTAGTAGTACAGTACCCACTCACCCCCCGAGAGTTCGTGACTCATTGCGTGACAAATACGAGGGTTCACGAGCAATGACATGTAACCGTTCTTTGAATTTCACAACATCTCATTTGAGGCTTAAAACGTCGTTAAGTGAATCTGTTCATCGTGTTATCAAGTCTTGTACGAATGGCTAAATGGAACCTGAAATGTGGTTAAAATTGTCAAGAAATACAATGTTTACGAGGGCCTTTGCTAATAGCGACTGATTGTATAAAAGCAACATAGCCGCTTGCCCGTGCAATTTGCCGATAAAAGAATGTCAAGAATGGGGAAAAACAATGTTTTACCACTGCTTTTGCAAGGTAAGAGTAAAATATTAATAAATAAACTCGTGTGTAGCTAAATGATAAGATTGTGTTCGAATTTTCGCTATATTAAGAGAAAGTGTACTGCGTAATTCGATTATTTGCTTTGTTTACATAAGTCACTGTCGAGCGATTTCTTCGAAGTAGGACGGTCTATTTATTGGATAAAATCAAAAGCCCAGAGCAAATTTTTATATACTTAAAAAGTACATCATTTCTACTTATCTAAGCCAAAGTTTCAGGCGAATCCGAGTCATACCGCATAGGAAAAGTGCTTCGTGAAAAACGTCTCCAAAATGAAATCTGTAAACAATGAGAAAATGGTGATTTTTAAACGCCTGCCTGGATTTCATAGTTCAGTTGATTATCCTTATTTTAGACTCATAACATTCGTCAATGCCTCCTGTACAAATATACAAACTTAAGAAAGGTCATCTTCAATTTATGCTTTTGATGAGCTAAGTTCTTGTGACCATGTTCGTCGCTCTCGTTTCGGCCATTTTGTGTCGCCGGGCACTCGTTACAGTGTCTGAATATTTTCTCGAAAATTAAAATAGATTTAAACGAAAAAAATACACCACGTTTATCGACTTACCATAAGGTATCTCTGAGCCAAAAATGAAGGTAGATGAATTTGGAAGTTTGTACCGCATTTTTTTGTTTTCACGCGGTCTACAAAAAAATTCGCTCTTAATTTCTTTGCAAACATTTAGTTTCATTGCGAATATTTGGCAAAATTTAATAACATAAGATTAACTTGGCCGTGACATAGTCCCTTTAACCGCAGGGACCATGTTTATGACTAGTGAGTTTGAACGCGTGTTTAAAGGAACTTTTCTGTTATTTGACGTAAAGTATTTAAGCGAAGGACGAGATGGATGTAATGTATTACATGTTGGCCAGCGGTTACTCATAAGTGTACATCAATACCCTCAAACGATATGAACACCTAAAACGGACTCCCAACAATATTCACCAAAACTACCAGCTGGTTACTAATCGCACTTGGTATGTTCCCTCAGCCGTCGCACTAAAACAATTTCAATTTATTCATGACTTGTAGTATTTAAGATTTGGCAAAGAACCATACCGCAATCCGTTTACTCTTCTCAATATTTGTCCATCCACATTTTCTTTTGAATTTGCTGCGTTATTGATATGTTTCTTCGTCATTGTAAGTGGTTAATTTTATGTTTCACTTAATCCTGCGGCCATTTTTCTTGTTTACATTTGGCTTAAATTCATGACACAGTTCCTTTAAGAATATCAGTTGACTTATACAGAAGGTAGGCCCCTTTTTGTTGTTGTCTTATTCATATTCTTTTCCAGAAAACATGTCACAGTTTGAAAAAAAATACCATATTTATTATTTACTATGTCACAGTTTGTTATTTGGGCGATCCGTGTTTATTATGTCAACTTAAAAACATTTTTGAAACTGATCTAAAAGTGTAAAATGATCTTATAAATACTTTTAAGAAACTAAATATTCGCAAACGTTCTGTTGCCTTCGTCAGAAATATAGTTTGAAACAATGTCACTGCATGCATAATCGGGTCTTATTTGCTGCTAGTCTCCAAAGATGCAAAAAAAGGTAACTAAACTTGTGGGAAATGTAAATGTTCAGGAGTGAGAGAATAAAGTAAGCACTTGCAACCCTGAGGCACAAAATAGAATCATGTGAGTGAGTCCATTTAACTTATAAACATGATTCTATTCTGTAAATGTTCGTTTACGGAGTTTCGGTCCTGGATGGAATGCAAAACGTCCAGAAAAAAGCGTTCTAGTCTATTCAGGTTTCTTTCTAGAATTTCAACGTAGTTCAGGTGAATGTCGTAACTGTTGCTCCCTCGGAGATTGGCCAAAAATGATTTCAAGAGAAAGAAAACTGAAGAAAAAGATGAATGGATATAGACATAGCAAGCCAATAGCACAGAGCTAAAAATTGGCGACAAATTATTAATTAATGAAATCCAAGACCAACTGGAGAAAGGGACCGTGGAGAGAGTTAATGATTAGCCTTAGAAAGAAAGGAAGTTTTGACCTTCTTTACAAAGAGGGGATACTTTTGTGATGCGTGATTAGCAGATTTGATTTGCCGTGAAACGTAAATGTGAATTTCTTTGGGTAACAGCGAAATAGAAAAGTAGTACGTTACTTGTTTATTTTCGTCATTCGGAAAAATGAAATTTTAATATCCGTGATCCGTTATTTATTTTTATTTTTTCTACCTATGAACCGTGCCAGAGACCGCCCCTGTAAGACCCCCTACGAAGCAGCAGAAGAAAAACAAGCAGAAAGCACAAATATACGAACCATCTTCGACATATCAGCTTAGGAATATTAGACTAGTTCGTCCTTAAACGATTGTAGATTGGAGACTGGAACTACACTCTAAAACCATACACTGGATTGTGCTGGTTCAAAACCGTTTCAAAGCTGGCTGTTGCGCTTTGTGGCGATTTTTAGCAGTCAGTCTTGCAGGTACACACAGGTTTAGGCTTTGTTATTAACTAGTCCGTTGTTCGGTTCAACACAGCCACTGTTTCTTCTTGGTGGAACTCTAAAGCAACAGCTAGAAAACTTGAAAGCCAAATATCACGAAGATTTTGAGGATCGTTAGTGGAAGAATTACCACTGCCCAGGGGCACAATTTATAATTTGAAAAGGTTACAGCCTTAGTATATTGAGAAGCGGAGTTTAAACTACATACATGCCACTATTAAGTGGTGGTGGCTAACGCTGAATTGAGAGACGAAGGGAAAATATATGACAAGGAAAATTTGTGCATGAAAGCCAAAGAAGCAAATTTTCCGAGACTTTCTTGGAGCAAGCAGAAAGATGGTTGTGATCTTTACCAAAGGTTCTGTGGAAACTAGTAAGAGAGAAATTCTGACTAGTTAGGCAATAGTATTTGACCCTCTTGGAGTGGCAAGTCCCACAGTCTGAGTAAGGGGGCAGTGAGGCCTTTGCTTCTTAGAAATGGCAAGTCCCACAGCCTGGGTAAGACGATCTATACTACAAATCGACTCGCAGCAACACCTACCATGGGATTCAGTGCTAGAAATAGAGAAACTGGTAAAACATTGTTGCAAGTTCAAGGAATACCAAATCTATAAAGTTAGAATTTCCTGCAGTCTAGCTACAGCCAAAGGTGGTCCATTTTTTTTTTGTTTTCATGCCTTCGGTGATACTAGTGGCACAGTAACTGCGACGGCAGTATACGGATTATTCTTTAAGAGTCGGGCGCAAACCAGCATCTTTACCCCGAGCCATTTACCTCAAACTGGTACCAAATTTAACCAAATTTAACGGATAAGCAGTTTCTCAGTATCCGTACATTTTGCATCGCAAAGGAGCAAAGTCCAAAAAGACCAACGCTTATAACGGTAGAAATTTTTCAGGTACAGCAAACAGGTCGAGTACGGTGATGATCCCAACTTCATTTTGACGCTATTTTGCTAAAGCACGCAATCGGTAACTATACAAGGAAATTTTCATATACATCAGATTTTTGACAGTTCGAACCATATTTCAGCTTCCATGCAGTTAATATACAACAGATTTAACAGCACGATTCACTTTAACCCTAAACAATACAAAAAAGTTCAAAGATAGGAGTCCTTTCATCACTCGTGTTCCTGACGCAAGAGAGACTGGGTACACAGGCCTCCCAGCGAAAATAACAACACTTACTCTTGGGGATGTGGGTGGGGATTACTATACAGGAGGTTATTACGAAAAGGGGATGTCTTTGTCAGACTGGAGGTACATGTATATCACTCTGTATGTCAGCCTGCTTGTTTTTCTGTCCAACTCCCTGCCTGATGCATGCATGCCTGCCTGCCTGCCTGCCTGTCTGTCTGTCTGCCTGTTTGTCCGACTTTCTGTGTGTGGGTGTGTGTGTGTCATGCTGAATTGCAGAAAACTTCTTAAAAGTGGCTCATAACAAATAATTTAAGTTTTAACTGTCGTGGGCCACATAATGATTACAATTGGTGACAATTATTATTATTGTTGGCTTGATGCAAATAGGACAATATATCACTGTATATAATTTGCTTATCCAGCTTACGCTCGATTACTGTGATAAAATGCGGATTAATTTAAGGGCAAACGATCGTAAAGTTTTGAAAGTAACAACCATTGTTACTGTCACATTTAAAAGTGTTTTCCTTTCATCACTTCTGGTGGGTAGCTTCGTTCGAGGGGTCGATACTTTTAATCATCTTAAAGGTGTGGCATATAAGGGTCGATCTGTCTTACTGTAATCGTACAATATGTGATTTTGTTTTTTACAGGGACCTTAGGCACAATAAAATAGAAGTGCTGCCTGAAGGAATATTTGAAAACCTATCAAGTCTAGTTGGGTTGTAAGTACATGCATCTGACAAGTATTTAATTAAGGAGGCTATTAACGGTTTCCAGCACTTTCCATCTCTTATACTTTGATGGATCAGTACTGCAAACCTTTTACAGTTGCTCCTACAATAATGGTACCAAACAAATGCCCAATCATTGGTAACAACAGTTTAACCTGTTAAGAACTGCTACAAACTGGATAATGATCAAAATATTAAAATACAACTTTTTGCAAAACTAAAAGGGCAGACAATAACTGAATATTGAGCTTGAACTCTAACCTTTATGCCGAATATAAAACCGACTGACTTTTTGACTTGAACGTACCAAATCTCGTTCCATTAACTAAACTGATTAACTGAAGGTTTATGCTTCGTTTACTGGTGTTTTATGTTGTTCTTGGTAACCCGTCTTGTCTGTTTCTCTGGTTGGCTGAATTTTTCTTTGAATTACAAAATGGTAAAAATTGTTATAATGACAATATTTAAAACTAGCTCATATCAAATAAATTAGTTTTAATCGCCTCAAAAACTAAATTTAAAAGTACTGCTTCTGCTTATAACGTTGCCAACTTTGGCTATTCTCGTGACTTTAAGTTAGGAGTTACGAACAAGTCTACGCTGCCTAATCTCTCGGTATTTGCATGGATGATAACAGACTGTCAAAGGGATACCCTTAATTTGGCGAAAAAGGGGTCATTTGCAGTGGGTGGCAGTGGAAGGCTGTAGTGTATTACATGTCAGTAGCCCAGCGGTTACTCATAAGAGTACATCGGGGATGCGAAGAGTGTGTAGTGAGCGGGAAAGCATGTACTGTGTGTACGGTCGTGTGTTCTGCTTTAAAAGCAGCTGTTAGCCTTTGTGGCTTGCCTTTGT